>NC_134315.1:12533757-12899437 GCF_964195595.1 Calonectris borealis
ATAACCAGTATGTTGACTGGGACCTGTTTGAGCAGCAGGTGCAAATGCAAGCCCCAGTGTTCTTCACTGGGCACAACCCCAGCTCCCGAAAAACTGTCAAAACTGCCAATTCTGTGAAACAAAAACGCAGGTCTTCCTCAAATAAAAGTCAGGCAGGGTGGGAGGAAAACCTGGGCTCGGTCTGCAAGCTGGACATTGGCCAAAGGGCCCTGAACAGACTGGGGTGTGGAGGGACATGTAGGAGAAACAGAAGATTTACTCTTAGATTTTCACTCTGTGGATAATGCCCGAGTGAGGAAATCACTTACGGTCTGTGATACTTCATCAAGCTACGAGCTGAGCAACCCTCCATCTAGACCTACATGTAGCACAGAGGTTTGATGTCTGAACCAGCCTCTCCTGGCCTTAGATATCGACCGAATGGTGCAGCTGAGGTGATCATCTCGAACCGCTTTATAATCACTGAATAGAAACAGGCACTTACAGGGTACGGTTCATAACAGCTGTTTCAGAGGTCTATGGTGGGATGAGAGGAGCAGCATTCTGTGCTGTGCGTGAGGAGATCTAAGACACTAACAAAGGTACTTATTTCCAGGCTGGAATGGAGAGATAATTGGACTGTTAGAGGAGCTACCTGTAAGTCTACATCCGCATGTCCCCAAATCTGCTGCACTTGCACCCAACCAGCGCCGGTGAGATCCAGAAACAAGCCTGTGAATATCCACCTCCAGCCTCTGCCCTTTTTAGCTGTCACGGGGGGAAGGAGGAGTATATCCCACTGATGGAGTGGTGGTCCCTTCGCTCCTGAAGAGCTGCTACCGAGCAAAAATATGAACATGAGTCAGAGAGAGAGAAAGAAGGTGAGAGCAATAACAACATTTCAGATTATTAGTTCATTTTTTGTGTCTCAAGAAATGAAACTTTAGGCGACAACTAAGATTGTGTGGGTGAGGGTATTTATTTACTTAAGTCCTACACTGGATATTAGACACATCAGTTAAACTGCAAGTTCTGTAGGAAACAACCTGTTCATCCGGTGTCTAACACAAGAGGGATGAATCAATACCCTTCCTCTTTAAGCCGTGTTATAGACAAAAGTAAAAAAGCACAGGAACCCAACCTGTGCCTGCCGGTGAAAGGCACCTCTGCAGCCCCCGAGGTTAAACCTCTGCCGGTAAATTAAGCAAGTTCAGAAAGGCTGTCAGGCACTCACGCCAGCTGGCACAGAGCAAGCCCTGTCTGCCAGCGAGCTCGCCTCTCCTCCCAGGCAGGGCCGCTGCATGTGGCCACCACCCTCGGGAATGGCCCCGGGAACTGCTGGGGGAGCTGGCTGTCCCCGGCCACCCCAGCCCAGCCACTGCTCCGGCAGCTCAACGCCACGAACAGCCGCCTCGGCTCCAACAGCCAGGAGCAGTGCCTGGCATTGCCTAATTATTTGTAGGGATGTAACTGGTAGGTGAAAATAGGCATTTAGGAAGAAAGAAATAAAAATAAAAATTATATTTTCATCTCTGCCTTAGACTACAAAAAAAAGATTTAAGCAGGGGTTTTCAAAAATGAAGCAACCCGTGGCATATTGGCTTACTCTTTGAAAGCAGTGAAAAGTAAGGAAAATCTCTAATCTATAGAAATGCTCTTAAATTCACTGGGATCATCAGAGACGGCAGAAGGTAAAGAGGGCTGTCTTTAATAGTGTGCAAACGTGCCTCGGTTTCGGAGCTGGAACAATAACCAGTACTCCAGATGGAGAGCAAATTGAAAAACATTCTCTGTTTATATTTATTTATCCAATCTCACGGTGTCCTTGGTTGCCCAGAGGAGCTACTGAGAGTAGTTTCTATTGGGCTGGTGGTTAGAGTTAAGTTACACACAGTTTTAGAAATTCAGCTGTCTGCCACTAATGAATTGTTCAGCGTAGCTTGAGGGTAATGACGCAATTAGCAAAAGTAGGCCAAATCCGTCCCAGGTGAAACTCTATTGAGGTCAGTGGTTTTATTCTCGATGATGTGCTTGTTCCAGTGTGTGTAGAGACAATATGTAGAAAGAAGAGTCTTGCAAAAGGACTTACATGGATTTCATTTATCTTTTCTGATACTAATCCTGCAGTACATCAAATGAAATGTACAATTGCAACAATTGCATTGACAGCAACAATGCACTTCTTTGGACCGACTCACAGGTTCAGCCCATTAATAATTATTTTATATTTTTAAAAGTGTCCTTTACAATTCTACCCACAGGCATACAGAATAATGGTTGTTGCATTCCTTGACTACATACTACTTTTTTGAATTTGCAGAGGTAAAAAAAATTCTGAAAGTCTTTGTTATCCCCTTTGTTTTAGGAATGGATTTGCTTCAGAGGACCCCACAGCTAGGGCATGGCAGGCAAAAAGAAAGGTGAATTTTGCCTTCACTTCCCTCCTGAATGGGGCACAGTGTAAAACAAAACAATAGGCTTTCCCTGCCCAAAAGACCGCTAACATCCCTTCCGTCAATTATTTAAAGATATAGCGTATTGCAGTGAAGTTACCAGGGCTCCATGACTGGTACCCTAATAGATAAGAAAGGGAATACAGACCAAAACTGAAATCACAAACCAGCCATTTCACCCAGGTCATGCAAGAAGTCTGTGTCAGAGCTCCCAAACCCCTGATTCAGGGTTACTCAATTATTTTTTCGAGACTTTACTGGAAAATTGTATCACTGTCTCCCCGGTAGCAAGCGAAGCCTTGATACAAGTCTCCCTGTCCAGAAAGGCTCTCCAAGCTGCATGGAGCACTTGCCTGCATTAGCACGGGAGACATCAACATCTGAGACTGTGACAAAATCCAAGCAAATCATGTTCCTGGTCAAGATTTTGCCCAGAAACCACCAGCCCTGCTTTGGTGTCTTAAACAAAGAACCATCCTTCCTCTTACTTTCTAAACAATGACAGTAATGAGGGCAAATTTATGACTAGTAGGGTAGTCCACTTGATACTAATCGAAAGAGTATAACCTGCGGCCCTCAATTTTTTTATCCCTGAAAAAAACAGTGCTTTTGTAATGGATCTGCTTAAGTGTGACCTCTTAAATTATCTCTGCTAGTGGCTTGTAGCAACAGTTCCCCAGCTGGGCTGTTATTCATCAGTAACCATAGAAATTAAAGTGCTGCCAAGTATGTGCTTCTTGTTTTTTTCGAAGGGCTGAAAGATGATGCGGTGATGTCTTTGCCCATCCTGACTTAATTCTGAACTCACCCACTGGCAGACCTGATGGAGAGGTGAAGATGAAACTTGCTGTCATTGGAAAGCTCCGTCACCAGCAAGCTCAGTCAACAATGCTACTTCTGCAACTGGGCTGCTGCTGCGTTTTCAAAAAGCCTGCAGCTAGAAATGGGATGTGGTGGAAAGTCATATCCTGTTATTCAATAATTGCAATCCTTAATGAAAACCTTTTTTTGTTTGTTTGTGTATTTCTGTTGAGATTGAACAGAAGCAGCGCTGGTATTTTTAGCCAAATGATTTGTTTTGTAAAGAAAAAAGTCTCTCCTAAAGGGATGCCTTCAAGTTAATTATTGGCCCACATCAATCTTTGAGTTTTTGTGGGTAATTCTGTTATTAGGATAGGATTCTTTGACTCTGAACAGGCATCCGGGCTTTTTCAGTAGTCAGTGGAGTGGCACACTTCCAACGGGCAGCACTAATCATGTGTTCAGATGGGTGAATCCTCTTTCTCCCCAAGCATAGAGGGACACAATTAGCTGAGACCAGACTCCTAACTTTTAGACAGCTACAGTTAGGTGAAGGAACATGGTGGCTCACTGCCCATTTACTGGGCAATTTAAGGAACCTTGGTATTTCACTTTGTATTCCACTGGTTGCTTTTCTGCCACACATTGTATTGCCCAGTAATAGCCAGCTACCATGGGCAATGCCTCACCCAACATGCTTTTGCTTTTTGTTGGGTATGCAACATTTGTCCTACAGAAAAGACGACTGCTTCCCATTTTCCCAGGAGAACTCAGAGAACATCTACAACATGTGGGGAAGTGTGGTGCAGAGATTTCTGCAGGAGCTTTTCAAGAGGGAAATCACACAGGAGGACTTTCTGGCTTGGCTTGGCAGCAATAAATAGTGCACACCAGACTCAGGAGTCTCTGAGCACTTCTGGCTTGGGATGAGCATGGGAGGAAGCAACTTGTGTATCTCTACAACCAGAGTGAAAGTAACACCACCCTGGACTTGTTCATCAAAGTTAAACAAAAAGAATAGATTTGGCAAAAATGTATATTTTCCCTCTGTCGCCCTTTGAGGGTTCACTAACGCCCAGTTTGACGTTTTCTTCACAGGAACTTTGTCTAGGGGGAAAAAATCTGATTTTAAATTTTGACTTGTGATATCAGATATTCCATGCTGATGTGTACCAAAAATGTTGGATCACTGAAATGCTTGGAGTCTGGAGAAAAAAAGAAAAAAAAAAAGCACTTCATATTGGTTCAAATAAGGAAATCAGTACAAATACCATAAAAACAAAACTGCCAACTCCAGATTCCAAATGAATTAAAAAGTCTATATTTAGCTCCTACTATTTCTGTTTCAATTATAAAACATTTCTTGCTAAATACATGCCATCATCTCAAATGCGCCACTCGGCATAGTTGCTTGGAGCCCCATAATTCATCTCTATTTTTAGTTTGCTCACAGATAAGGGAATGGCAAAGGACAGCAAGTAAATGATTCAGGCTGGTGTTTCTACAGGACCTTCACAGTCGCTGCTCTAGGAATTGCTCTGGAAGCAATCCAAACCTGGCCCAACTCCCGTCAAACAGTTTCTCTAACAAAGGTAAGTGTCAGATCTTAAGCAACCCTTTCCCTGCTTTTGGGAAGGGTAGGAGAAAAGGGCGCATGAATCCTTGGTAGAGCAGAAGCAGCAGATTTTTCTCAGTAGGCACCTGACATTAAATGCTGCTTTGTGGCCGTGAAGGGGAGAGTGAAGAGGGTCACACCTTGAAAGAGAGAGATGTTTAATTTAAATGCCAGGCCTGGACGTTACAAGGGGTATTAGGCTGTTGGAATATTTTATCCCAACTATTTGGATTTTCATGAAAGATTTGCAATTCCCTAATTGCACATCAGAAACCAAAGTGTTTCCATCTTCTAATAAACTCTAAACTTCTTTCCAGAATCTCTTCAAAATGCTCAGCATATGTTGCATGTGGCCTGCAGTCTGCCCCAGAGGATTTCAAATTTACCTGTAGCCTGGACTCAGGAAGTGAAGCAGGGAGGGGAAACACAGAAATAAAGATTCAGTCCCAGTTGTGGTAAGTAGCAGTGGGCTGAAAAACAGGGGGGTTATTTTATTTTATCTCTGCAAGTAGAAAAAACGGGGTTTTAGCAGCTTGTACAAAGAGAAATCAAATTGATGGAAAATCTGGATGGGCGGTGGAGATGTGGGCCCAGGCTGCCAGCTCTCCCTCAGGCTCATGCCGAGGTGTGAAGGTGTTCAGGTCCCAGAAACCCCATTCAACGCTATGAGGGGAATGTCTTCGTTTTACCACTCTGTCACGTGCATGGTGCTTTTCCAAGCTCAAAGGAAGTTGGACTCATCAAACTTGAACTTAGCCAGTGTCAATTTGCTGAACTAGATTTGGCTTAGTTGCCTGGCATAATTGGACGGGCTCTCATAGGGTGAATTTAGGAAAAAGGAAAATTTAAACTGGAATACAATTTCTACCACTAAAACAAAGTGGGACGTGAAGCAATCCATAAGGAAAGAGGCTGATTCTTGTGTCCAAGGTCTTTCAAAGCTGGACCACACAAAGCCCTAAATACTTCTCCCAGGAGCAATCATCCACTGGTGGGAAGACGGAAGGGATGAGGTAATATAAGATAGATATCAAACCCCTCTTTGAGGTACAAGGAGGGAGGTATATATCCCAACAGAGAAAAAGGCAGGCAGAGAGGTTAAAGGCTAGCTCCAAAAAAGTCAGCTGTAATTGACTAATAATCTAAATTCATAAGTATGATGTGGAAAACTCTCATTCAGCTGCTGTTAATCCTGGAAACAGCTAAGTTTTACTGGTAGCTCACTTTTCTCTGTAAAGTCTCACACAAGCACATCCATGCTTGCCTCATGACAGTGGCCCAGAGGCAAAGCCAGCCCTCTTAGGCTGCAGGAATAGTTGGAAACCTTCAAACAAATAAAAAAAAGATAAAATCAGCCCACTTTTCTCATTTCCTAGCCCAATTTGTAGTCATTAGGATATGACCTAAAAGATTGGTGTTGGCTCAACCTTCTCTGCCTCCAACTATTCTTTAAAAGTCATCTCTGAGTTGAGTCTTTGAAGGAGTGGGTGTCTGTGCTCAGGACAGAAGTCCAGATGATGCATGCTAACGGGATGACAGCACATCCCGGTGGCCCCGGTGCGGCTCCCAAGGCCGCGTGAGGGCTCCGGCGCTCGGTGGTTCCCAGTGCCTGGCTGCGGCACTGGGCACATTTCACCCACTGCGAGCCCCGCGCTGGGTGCCAGCCCAACGCACGCCATCTCCAGCCCTGTCCTGGACACAAAGGCGTTTAACTAACACGGTGATGCCTGTGAAGGCGGGATGCCTTGGGGCTGGGCAACAGCTCCTAAGGGACAGGCAATGCCACATTTCTCTCTTTGCTATGGCCAAAGTTTGATAAATTCATTAGGAAGTCTGCAATTTCAGCCTTAATTTAGCTACTCTACTAAATATGGCCTTAAATCTCCTATTAGAGCTACAGACAGGAGCAGACACAGCAATGTCATATATCCAAACTCAGTCCTAAACATTAAACTACTTAACTGTACTGGAGCACGTATACACAAGCTGTCTAGGAGGTAGAAGATAAATGTTAATGTCTCAGTGTTTATATGAGAGTAACAGCAGTTTCTTCATGCATGTAAGAATAGTTTGAAACTTACAATACAGAATAAAAAGGATCGCAAGTTTGATCATTAAAAAAAAAATTGTATCAGAAGGTTATCCAATTTGATTAGAAGGTTTTTAGAAAGTAGAATTGGCTTGAAATAGGCACACATCAAACAGCTACTCCCTCAAAAAAAATTAATGATTAAAATATAAAGCCCTCTCTACCGCTACGTCACATACAGGCCATGATAACTAAAATGGTTCAGTGCTTCCATACTATCCAATATTTAAATATAGAACTATTTTTAAAACAAATTGAAAATGAAGAGAAGTTTGACACTGTGGGAGATCACTTTGCACAGCAATATTTTTGCAGCAACATACCTCTTAAAAATAGCAAGAAGATGAGAAGAGTCTTCTAGGAAATATGAAAGACCTTTTTAATAAAAGTAACTAACAAGAAAAAAAAAAGGAAGGAGGGAAAACAAAACTGATGACTTCCTTGTGACCACAAGCGTTGACTGAATGCTGAATTTGCACTTGCAAAGACATTTGTTTTGCAAAGTATAAAATTTACTCTAGCCTGTTCTGAACTGCCTGTGCCTAGCACATTTGTTTTATCAGTGTTCAAATAGCATCTGATGTTGCTGATCCCTCGGAAGATATTTGTTTTGTAGAACTTGTCCAAGTCCACACACCCAGTGATGTCTAGTAGGCTCCTTCTCCTCCTCGGACAGACTGATTTTTCATTTGTTGCAGCAGATCCCTGAAAACATACAGTGAACTGGAAATCATCCTAACTAACTGCTTCTTCTCGGAATGACACGTACTGACTGGCTACACTAAGAAGGACTGAAAATATATAACCTCATTTTATGATAGGTTGTCCCAAATGGCTTTGGAACAATTTTCTAATGATTCTTATTCTCCTCAAACAGATATCACGCATTCATTCCATCTCACTGTGAAATCTGAGCAATATAATGAATCATGGAAGCCCAGGCATTGCACTCACAGACTTACTAAGAGGCTGGAGAAAAGACCATGAAAAACAACAGAGAAGCATCCACAGACTTCAATGAACTTTGGGCCAGACCTTGAAAAGTACTGCCTTTTTTCTCCTCCAACGACCCACAGATTAAAAATTAATTGGGTTTACATCTAACTTATGAGCACAGAAGTAAGATAATTTTCTATATTAAGAGTAAAATTCCCACTGCTTTAGAAGATGTATTTCTTCACCAATAAATGCATTCATAGTCAACTTCCCTTAACCATTAGTGGATCACCTGAGTTGCAAATAATGCCATGGATGGACAGGCAACCAGGTCGATCAACACAGATTCTTCCGAGACGCCTCTGTGCCGCATCTCTCCACTGTGTATCTTTACTAGTTTGGACATGAAACTGTTGCTTCCACCCTAAATTAACTCCATGTATTAGTACAGAAGTACTACCAGGTTTATAACGCTCTCTCATAGGATGGTACTCACCAACAGTCCAAGTGTGAGCTAGCCAGTCCACATCCAGGTTGTTGGGGTTTTTTTGTCTGAATGTCCTAGGCTTTCATTACCCTGCAGCTGGATATCTGGCTGCAACTGAAATACAATAGAGGTTTCTTGGCTAAAGTTTGATGTTGTTGTCATCTTTCCCCTAAAGAACTAAAACATCAAGGCTTCATCAAAGCATGGTGATGCTTGTGTTATCCAAAATCAGATCACAAACAACACATTTCTAAGTGCTCGTGTCAGACTACCAACATCAAACACTTGGCGTGCTTGACACAACTAGCTTTTGAAAGACACCGCAAAAAAATCGAATGTTTCCAATGCCTCTATTGGAAGAAAGACATCTCTTTAAACATGTTCACTAAGGACTATTCCCCAAATGCAGAGGAGAGTAAAGTGATTTATAATTTGTTCACAAAAAATGGTCAAATCTCTAAATGTTAAAATTGGTGCCATTTTGGTGTATTCTGAAGAGATGAAGGACTTGGGTTCGCCTGGACAAAAGGCTATCCTGCTTCAACTGCGCCTGGTAATGGTATAAACATAGTTGTGCTTACATACATATGCTTACACTTGTATAGCTGATTTTGGCCAGGGAAGGAATTATGCTGGTAAAAACCTTTTTATTAATATACATTCATAACTGTGTCCAAACCAGCATTATGCCGGCATATATACACTGGAAAAATAATAACACTCTTAAGCAATCCCAGCTACATGATTATAAGCACCGCCTGTCTCCTCAAAGAGCTTTTTATCCCTCTTCTGGACACTTACTTTAAGGATGAAACATATAAAAGTGGATTGCACTCTATCTTCCCTGCAGAAAACAACACAGGGTATGGTCCATTTAGTGTCTTGAAATAACATTAAGTGAACCAAAAAACCCGAAAGTTGGATTTGGCATGTGACATATTCGTAAATCAGCTTTCAATTGCATCAAATCCTCCGTTATTTTTAATAATGAAATTGATGGTGCAGCCTTTACCTAAGTGAAAAATTAATATCACTAAATATTTTGAATGAGTATTCAAGGCAGGAGCTAGTTGGTACGCTATATATGTTGTGCTTAGAAGCTGAGGAAAGTCTCAATCAAATGTAAGTCAGTAAGAGACTTCCCAGAGGACTTTGGGTGTCAGCCGCTCTTCTCCAGGGCAGGTGCCATCAGGTGTACGCAGCCAGGAGACTCCCCAGGGGCAGAGCAGTCAGAAAGGTCTGTCTCACTCTTCCTCTCTTGCTCCATCCTCAGAAGTATCTTTACATATGAAGATACGTATTATTTACTGATTGTAAGAACTATTTAAAATTGTAAAAAAATCAAATGCACACATATAGTTTAAACCTTCAGTTACCATTGTTTGGAGGGTTATTTTCTAAGGGCTTTTGGCAAATTAGGAAATTCCTGCCGCAGCTGTGAGTACTTCTATTTGAACATCTGAAATTCCACAGCTATCAGCACATTAGCTCGAGCCTTGGTGACTCGTAAATCTTTCTCGGCATCTTATTTCATGAGGTCTAGTTCAAGCATTAGATGGAAATTACATTTTGCAGAGACCATATCTGAACGGCATTACTTAAAGAGAAGCAAATGGATTTTTACTTTAACGGTAGTCCAGGTAGATATTAGTGAGTGCTCAGAAAAGCAAAGATCCGGTTTGAGCTAGACAGCAGGTCTTTAATAGCAAAAAAAAGACAGAGACATTTTTATCATTAGTAA
Source organism: Calonectris borealis (assembly GCF_964195595.1). Taxonomy (NCBI): domain Eukaryota; kingdom Metazoa; phylum Chordata; class Aves; order Procellariiformes; family Procellariidae; genus Calonectris; species Calonectris borealis. Next base: position 12,543,859 of record NC_134315.1, read on the forward strand.
TGACATGAAACGTCAGGGATATCTGAAGATCTGAGACAAGAACACATTGTCTAAAAATGCAAACTTGAAGGAGGCACAGCCCTGACACAGCACCTACCTTGCCAGTAGCTGGTGACAAGCAGATCCACCCACCCAAAGAATGCTGTTTCAATTCCCACTTCTTCAGCCTCACTTTCCACACACCCTGCAGACAGTAGAAGGGGTGCTTGCAGCATTTTGAAGCTATCAAGTGCTATCTAAGCCTGTGTAAGAGCTTTCTAAACATCCGTCCTGGGCTGACCTATGGTACAGGTAACGGTATACCTAGTTAAGAAACAAGAAAACTGTTTCTGTGATGTTCCTGCTGGTTTTCCTGCGATTGCCCCCAGGCATCCATTTTCCCTGATCAATAAAAGCCACGGCCTACTTCTGCCTGCTCAGAGACTCAATTTTTTTCTGCATTGCAACCTATTGCATGAGTGCTTTAACTCAGTCTAGCACAGCCCCTAGACTGGTGGTTAGGGACTCCTGCTCAGTCCCATGGATCTGAAACTTCCCAAACTCTAGAGAACCTAGATCAGATCTTCTGCTTTCTATTCCATCATTGGCCTATGGATTGCTTGCCACATTCCTGAGAATGTAGCGTTTTGATCCCCTTTCTTAGGACCCAGGATAACTTTTGCCTAGAATTAGGCCCCAGCTTAGCCCAGCACTTTTTTCACAAAGCACCTTAAACAAAGATGCAGATCCCTCTCACTGCCAAATATCCACATCATCAGGGCACTCATCTAGGTATGGGAGCTAGGTTTGTGTTGCCTACACACTGGGAACAGTGCCTTACCAACGATAACAGAGAGACTTTTCATCACTTTCCTCCACAACCCAGTGATTATTCAACAGCTTATGCACATCCATCAAGAAACCTCAAAGAGCATCCAAGCCAGTCTGCCCACCAGCCCAATGGTTTGAATCCTCTCCTGACAGACTGGAGGGCACTTAGACATGCACTTGCTCTTGTATAGAAGGTGTTCACCAAAGACTGAGGGGAGCTACAGACAGGAGAGGCTTCATTGACCTATGTGAGAATATACAGATCTCAGCAAAAATGTTTGAGCCAGACTAGACACTAGAAGAATTTTCATCCATGGAGTGTCTTAATCACTGCTATGTCAAAGATTAAAGAGAGATTTCATCTCCTCCTCCAAGCTTTGCTCCAGGCAGAACTGGAACATGTCCTGAGAGCAAGCCCCAGAGGACAGGGACATCATGAGGAAGACTGAGAAAACATGTGGAGCCTAGGAACCCTGAGAGGACTTAGATACTGATCTGCGATCAGGATTTTGAAAGAAATCCATATTTCCAACACCAGAAATGTAGACATCTAGAAATCTGCACTGATGGGAATTCAGTTCCTTTGAAAGTTATGAAAAAGTTCCAAGGATCTATGTTTTGGATTTAAGTACCTTAAGCTCCTTTGCAGACCTTGGCCTTTCCTTTTTATCTCTGACACCGATGTTATTCACGGCTTGTGTATTTTTACAGGGCAAGTGACATAATAGTCTACTACATCCAGTCAATAAAAATCCAAATGGAACTGCAAAAAGCAAAAGCCTCTTTTTTAAACCCTAAACAGGAATTCTGTGTTGTTTAATGGACTACCTGCAGTGCAGGGAATTGTTTTGGGGCAGGTGGAAACAGGTCCAGAACTCCTGAATATATTCAAAGCGAATCGTTTCCAGACAATGACAGGGTTTTCAGGATTAATAACACAGGTGATGTAGTGCAAGTAGGTAGCCTTCAGAAATGTCAATCCTCCACTCCTGCTTCCTGAAAGTCAGCTCTGGAGCTTTTATTGACTGTGTGACTATTCTTTGCAGTGAATTTCCAGGCGGATGCTACTGTCAGCACATTATGTTTTTCAGAATCAGCAATATAAAGTCAGATGTGCGACACAGCCTGCTTAACTGCAAAATGGTGGCTTTTTGATGTCTCCATTTTCATCAGTAACTTATATACCCGGTCAACACCAGCCACCTATGCTCCAGCACTGACAATGCAGAGAAGTCCAGCACATCAATTACATCAGAAGACAATGAATATCTTTCTATCTCTCTCATATATTTTTACAGCATGTCTACTGAGCAAGGTTCTTCATGGAAATGTCTGCAAAGGTTTTGGCGGTTGTAGTGTTGGTTTGTTATCCATTAATGCAGTGGGCAGAGCACTCACGCAGCCTATGAAACACCTATTTCCAATTGTTTTCTGAGCCTAAAGAATATCAAATACACGTGTCCCAGGAATGGGATCTAAACATTGAACTGTTGGAGGATGACTTCATACACCCTTCTAAACAGCCAACTTTCCCTGGAGTTATAAAAGATTCACTAGGCCAAGAGATAATCCTTCTTTTTTCAGTTTAAAGAATTCCTTTGCGAGAGTGGACTTGAGTTCCAGTCCTTGCTGTAAGACCTGTTTAAATATCTTGTCCAATTACTATGGATACTGTAGAAATAGGATGCACAGTTCCTAAATGCAGTAAAATTGGAAGAGTGTGTTCCCATCTTTCAGGGAAAGGACCCAGCCACTAGATTAGAGTGTTGATTTCATTACTTCTTCTGTCTCATTCATTTTTCCTTGGGCAAGCCTTAAAAGTGTGATCAAAACTTACTACAGTACCATTGACAGACATTCTTTTCTTCTGTCTTTAGAAAGCCACATTCATATTTCGCTTCACTTCTAATTTGCCCATGACATAATTAGCATAGGAACACACTCCACAGTGTGCTCTCATTGTTTTATAAAACTAGTTAAAAATAATCAAACCAACATCAAAAAAAGCACAACTCTGATGTTATTAGGCTTCCATCTTCTTTCTTGCAAAATATTTCAGAGTCTGAAGAAATTTAGTATTAAGCAATAATTTTAATACTCAGCTTATAGTTACACTGAGTTCATCCCCCTTACTCATGCCCCTTGGGCTATCACTCCCGTTGCTGTTTTCATCTTTAAATAAATACTTTTAGCAGGTTTTCTTTCCTTCTTAGTCATCATTTGGCCAAACTTGATTCTCTTTTTTTGAACTTTCAATATATGATTTGTTGAACTAACCCTTTGACTTCTCATTCAACACTGTTACTCTTCAAATTCAACATACATTTCTTTATTATTGTTGCAATTAAATTATTTAATACCTATGCGAGCTTTACATATGAAGCACTAAAACACTTGACTCTGGAACTATTTAATGTTAAAAGCTGATTTTTACTTCTTGATCTCTGTTAAAATTTCTTTATTGACACTAAGATTTCAAAACATCTTTCTCCAGCTGTATATCTCAGTCCAAAGCAAATCCAATGGGGAACATAATTTAACCTTTTTCCAGATTTAATCATATTTATTCATCCTGAAAGTACTTCAGTCATCTAACTACTACACTCATCTGGGCTTTTTCCAAATCTATAGAAAGGTGCTTCTAGACACTACATCCTTCCTCTTAGCCTTGTCACTTCTTTTTGAGGTATCTTTTTCTCTTCATTTTATTTCAGGAGAATTTAGAAAACCAAAATGTTCTAAGCAAGTAATACTCAGATAGCTGAAGCTAGACAAGATGTCTTCTCCATCTTCCGTAGATTTTGGCAACTGCTTTGACTCCAGTGTTCTTTAGTTTCCATTAACACAATAAATAATGGCTTTTAGTAAAGCTGGGCCTAGCACCAATTCTTGCAATACTCCTTATGTTCATCTTCCCTTCCAAATTGGTACATTGCCATTATCATTAACCTTGATTTATGGTCCCTTGTCTGCTTGCCAGCCTACTTGAAAGTGTAGTTATCCAAGTCATTTTTAATTCATTTCTGAAATGAGACTCCATGCCATGCTATTATAAAGTCCAGATTCAGCAAATATTCTGAATTCCTATTGTATATTAATCCTGCCACTCCATTTTACCAGAGATGTCATTCTGAGGAGAACACAAAGCCTAAGGAGTGTTAAGAACCAGAATCCCCAGCAGAGCAAGAATAGGGGAAATAAGTCTGACAGGTTGAAGAGATGACTCTAGGTTTCAGGAATACTCATGTGCCTTTTATGTACAGCAGTATAGACCTTCTATTTTATCATTATGCCAAGGAGCCAGCATGAAATGGCCTTTATTCATTTTTCTCAAGAATTCATAAGTCTGGGCTCCATTCATCCGCATTATTAGAAACATAGTTCATTTGCATCGGTATTTGTCTTCTAAATACCTTCAGGAAAGTTGGCGTTCTGGGGGGGAATTAGTTTAGTATGATTATCCTTGATTTATTCAATACAGTCCCATTGTACTCTAAAGACTAAATCCTCCTCTTTTTCAAAAGTTTCTTTTAAAATAGTGTTTGTTCTCAAAAGGCTTATTCTGTAATAATCAGTGAGAGAAGTGGTTAAGCTTCTCCACACTGAAAATTCATCTCTGATTTCTTTCCACCTTCATCTTTACTGATAAGAGCAGTGAATTGAGCAGGCAATTGAAAATCTGATTCATACATGCAGGAACTCTGAATCTAGGTAAGGAAAAGCCTCCTCTCTGCAGCGGGGCAAACTAACAACCCATCACCCCACAGAAGAGTGTCTAAAGTGCAACGCAGTGGCAGAAATTATTTCCATCAAATCAATGTGGAGAAGGAGCTATAGAGAAGCGCTTCTTCCCTAAACCAGTAAGAGGGAGGAAATTTTCTCCCACTTTTAGGAAGGAAAAGGAACAAGTGTCTGCTTTTGTGTTCCACTGATATGAAGAACTAGAACCAGAGTCCCAAATACATTAACTTGACCTTGGCGATGTGCAGCATTACGGTAAAGGCTCAGATAGCAGCTAGTCCCCTAGCAACAACTGCCGTTAGAAATCTCTTGCATTTTCTTAGAGATAATAAAGAATATAAAAGATAGGAATAAATTATCAAGCAAAGCTTTCTACTCAACAGTATTCATTTCTTTTTCCCCAGTTCCTGTGAACCTTGTTGGCCACTGACAGTCTTTTAGATAGTGTTAAGTACAGTAATCAACTTCTTCAGGGAAAAAAAATAGGTAACAACAAAAGCTGGGGCTGGAGAGTTCTTGCATTTTCTAACTCTGATTCTGCAGAATAAACCCACACCAGCGGCAAGCGGTAAAGAAGAGCAAAGCTCCTGTCTCAGTTGCTAACCCTTAGTTGTCATCTCACTCCAGGGCATCTCGAGCACAAAATCTCATTAGACACTCTTTGATCCAACAAACTGATACTTCTGCTGTGACCTTATAGCCGGTGCTTACAGCTGTCTCTGTGCAGTAAGATAACAGAGGTAGTACAGGAGCCTTAGGCAGGCAAAATAGATTCTTATAAAGCAACCAAAAATGTTATGCAAGGACATAAGGTGGAAAGGGAAAAGATACATGAGAGAAGAAAAGACATTAGGAACCCAAGAGAGAGTTGGGGATTACCTAAAGTTGGTAACTTTATGTGGTTCTTTAGGCCTGGGGCAATGAGAGGTGGGAGGGTATCACTGTTGATCGCGAAGTATCAAGAGGAAGTTGTGGTAGCTGTGAGAGCTGGCTTACAATATGGGCATTTCAAGACATTTAATTCTCTTTGCCCCATCTCTTTTTTTTTTTTTTTTTTTTTGAGAATTCAAGACTTGAAGAAAGAGGGAAAGAGAAAGAAGGGGGGTGGGGAAGGAAACAAGAGAGAACGAGAGAAGCCCATCCTTCCAACAGTTTGTCCACCAGCTTTATCCACCAACAAAACCCCATTTTGATCCCTAACTTTTCATTCCATTCTCCATTTGCTTGCCTACCAGAGTTTCAACACAAACTCTGGGAAACATTAGTAGACCTATTTGTCTGAAAAAACTGTGCTCTTTCTTCTTTGTTTTCATCCCTTTAACAGCTGCTTTCCAGCAACTGAGAAAGAATTTAGGCCTGGTAGATGTTAATTATTACACTGTTCTCTCACTCCCACCTCCACATGTACACCCTGATCCTGCTTTCCCTTATCATAAAAACATCACAGAAACTACGCTACACAGCTAGAGTTACAGTAAAAATGTTTCTACACGCAGAGGTCCTTATTCAGTTATTGCTCAATACTGTCTCGGGGCAACTTGACTTCCGTGGGAGTTGGTCCATATAATGACAGAGCAGAGATTTCAGGGCATGAACTGCAGAGCACAGGAACTCCCACGGAAATTTTATTTAGCAGATCAAGGTAGTGAAGCTTCGCCAATAGGCTCTTGTGGGAATACTGACACCACAACTGAAAAGCATTGGCTTTTGCTGCTGCTTAGGATATATTGCAAGATCAGAACCTACATTTATATATCAGCTTAAGGCTGTAAAGCTTTTTATGACATTTTAGGTTTGATAAAAACATGTTTGTTATTGTTTTAGTATTACTTTTAACATGATCTAATTTATAGACCTAATAGTAGTTTTAAGGTATACAATAGGTGGAGTTGGTAGCACTGCCTACTATTAAACTTTCCTAACACTTCCACTTACAAGACTCTGTATTCAACAGCTTACAGCTTTGCCAGACCTGAACCATTTGGGCTAAAATTTTACATGTTGCTCAGAAAATTTAGCCTTAGGCTGAATTTTACTGGCAAGTATCAGCCAAATTGCCAAACAGTGCAACTGTTCAGCTTTCTTCAAGAACAAAACTGGGAAAATTAAACATTTTTTGCAATGTTAAAAGTATACGGATATTTTCTTGGAGAAGCTAGATGCCTGCGCTACAACATGTATTGGAAACACAGTAAAAATAACACTTTGTTACAGGGAACACACTTTCACTATTTTCCACCAAATCTAAAGTTTTACAAGATAAACTTCTGTGAAATCACAGTTTAAATGGGCTCGGCAGAAACAGCTTCTGTTTTAAAAGCTAAACAGCACCAATTCTGTCCTCACTGGACAGTCTTAAGCTTCTCGCATCTCCTGTGGTGCTGGGCTTTCAGAATGAGAAATAGAGTACCTGTCTCTTCCAGATTCCTCCCTTTTTGGGGCATAACATTTCGGTACAGAAAACTAGCTGATGCAAATGCAGATGAAACATTAACTTGGATGTGAGGAAACAGAGAGGAGAAATGGTCTGCTAAGGGTGTGAGAGGGGACAAAAGACAGATCAGTGAAGGGAATGATGCTCTGAAAATGAGTGAACAAAGATTTAAACATTTGCTGGAGGATGGGAACTGGGGCTGGCTGAATTACATGGAATAAGAAGCCCAGGAGAATCACTGCAGTCATAGGAACGTGTTGGAGAAGGTGAGACACAAAGTGACAAGTTGGGAGTCATAACATACTATTTTCAGTCTGTAACGGATACCCAGCTTCCTAAGTGTCCTCATTTGCTGTTGCCAGATAGTAGCTGGGAAACCCGTTGGTAATTTCTGTGCATTTTTCTCCTCTAAGCTGGTCTCTATAAATTATGTCAATTTACTTCTGCTATAAATTATTTAACTGCTTGATGGCACCCTGCTGAGTTAGCAATGACATATGATGAAATATCTCTATTTCTTTTACAAGAAAAGAAATAGGAAATCAGGCCTGGTCAGAAATGGGTATGGTAGTTTAAGATGGCAATGCCCTCTCTGCAGCGAAGTTGATTATTGTTCCTCTGATGGATTTAACTGTCCCAATGGCTGCATCATCACCAGATGAAGTGCCTAAAATTTCCTCCTCCACATCAGTTTGAATTCTGGTGACTTCTTGCTGAAAGATGCTCAGACCTGTCTGATGTTGCACTGAACCAGACAAAGAGCATTCACACAATCCGGTCACCTAACTCATAATGACAGTAACCTCCAGCTAGGACATGGCCTAAAACACAATCAATAATGAAAGACTTTGAATAGTACATAGTCCAAAACTCAGAAGTCAGTGGAAAAATAATAAATAGGCCTTTGTCGATTCATTTGGTACCATAATGATGTAGTGGGGCTGTGAAAAACGTTGCATGATGTCAATGGAAGGAAAATGCTTGTGCGCAAAGAATTATTTTCTAAGATTTGAGTGCCTGATTTTGGTCTCTAAATTTATCTGTGGCATATTAAAAGATTCCACATGTGCCTACACATATAATTTCCTAAAATACAAATTGTTAATTGTGCATTTCTTTTTTCCCATCACATCAGATTTCATTCTCTGTGTTCCTGGTATAAGGAATTTTATTCTGGGTACCAGAATTTATGCTGCCCAGAGTTCAGTTCAGTGTTCAGTTATTTATTTGTGAGAAAAGTAGAAAATTAGAAACCATTCTGGATACTTGAACTTTTTATATTAAAGAAAAAAAAAACCAGAAATTTATGACTTTTTGATTGGAAAACCTAAGGTGCTATTTCACCTACAACTGAGCTTAAGAAGAGTCAGTCACTGCTTTTTCCACTGTTTAGCTTGGCTTCTAACTTTATACAGTTTTACTTTGTGTCCACCAGTGCCAGCAAATCTTTCCTTTTCATTCAGCATCAAACAGAAAACTCAGCTCCATGGAATTAAATTCTTCCTCTTGTCTACAGCAGAAAGGTTGAAGTTTATCTTGAGCTAAAGCAGCTTAACGCAGTCTTTGCTCTCCAAGGCTTCGTACTGCAAGGCTCAACAGAAAGGTTTCAATCACTTGCTAGGATTCTGATCAAGCACCATTGGTTTGGGTTTTTCTTCGAAAAGCCTTTTCACCTTCCCCAAATGGAGGAAATCTGAGAACAATTATCAGAGGAGGAAATCATCCACAAACTTAAAAGCCTGCAGGCTGCTTATTAAAGCAGTACTATACATTTGAGGAGCCTACATGACTTCCTACATGACTTTGTAGGAAGGCTGTAGGCTAGAGCTGGGTTCAGCGCTAGTTTAAACAGCGTAGATTTAAGGAGGCCAGGAAGAGCTACAGTCAGTGAGGAACTTAGAGCACGAAGAGAGGATTTTGGTGGAATAAAGGTACCGATGCCCAAAAATCTCTGCCTAGATGCTCTCTACCCTGCACCCATCTAGGGTACAGGAACAAACCGTTCCTCCCGTTGTGCCCAAAGAGGTCCAAGCAGCTAATTTAGAGAGATTCCTAATCTCAAGAAAATCCTAATCCTGAAAAAGACAGAATACTGTTTGCATATTTAGTAAAACTTTTCTTCACATATTCTGTACAAATAATTTTCAGTGCAAATTTCAGCTGTGCTAGAATGGACCAAAATCCAAGACTTCCCCTCCACGCTAGCCACAAGTTGCATACCCCTTCTGCCCTTGTTCCCTGCTGGACCTTGGATTCCTTTTGGCATGGCAGCAAAGGAAAGGGAGAGCTCCAGTTCTCCACAGTGTAGCCCAGGGGGCCAGGGCACTGGAATGAACAATATGGTTGAAAGCCCTACGTTCAGTGCCTCTCTGGACCAGTGCTTTCCGTGGTAAGTACTTAAAGCATAAGACTATTATATAAAACAAGGGTACCGTTTTCGTCTTCAAGACTCCTATTTTTAAAGAAAAGCATGAGCGTTATTCTTTCAAAAAACAGATGTAAATGTCTAGCCACAGAAGACCCTAGGCTCTGAAATGAATGGATACACCATTCTGTAGGCTTGAATCCAGAGCCTATGCTCTGGAGAGGGATAGTATTCATAACATATAAAAACCCCATTCTTAGTTTTTCCTATTGGTTAGCATTAATCTTCTCCCTGCTTAATACATGTGTTATGTATTTTCCAAGATGCCTAATTTTCCCCTGCTGTTCAAAGGGAGCCTATGTACTTCATACACACTTATTCTTTGCATTGAGAGGTCAATGAACTAAAAATGCTGGTGTCTAAAGGCATCAAAGTCCTCTTAGGAAACTAAGTCTGAGACCTATGGGATAGGTTCAGATCATCAAATTTCTTGTCTGTGTATGTAACAGAATTTGGTATCTCAATTTACTTGGCTTATCCAAAACATCCACAGACCACAGACTTACCATCAAAACAGAAAAACAATTTATTATTGTGACAACCAGAATATTTACAAAGCATATTACAGAATCTGAACACTGATTTTTTTGGACACAGAAATGGAGGCATAAAGGCCCTCTGTAGCAGAGTCAGAGCAAACCACTGGCTGGAGCGTTGCCACTTTGCAATTCCGATTAAACACTTTTCCATCTAACCACTGAAGCCATCCAGCATATTCTGCTGAAGTCTGTGCAACTGATTTGCTAATACAAGTAGATGAACTATAGCTCAGTCTATAATCACTTCTCCTTAATGTGAATGGGACTACAGAGACAAATACTATTACACTGGATTCATCCACATTTTCCAATCACTGTCCTAAGTGTTACAAAAGCCTCACCACAAGAAATGAAATTTCTATTTCAGACGCCCTCAACCACATCAGTTATCACAGAATCGTAGAAATGTTGTCTGGAAAGGATGTCTGGAGGTCATCTTGTCCAGCCTCCCTCTGAAAGCAGGATGTTCACCAATGCTCGATCAAGCCACCTGTAATTTTGTCCAGCCTGGTCTTGAAAACCTCCAAGAATGAAGACTCTACAACTGTGCAACCATGAGTCAATCTAACAAAAGAAGCCAAGCAATTTAAGGCTGAATGGAAGGCATCATCCCAAAGGGAGAACCAGCTCCGGTTGTGTAATCTAGCATCTTGTCTTTGAGAATACTCTGCAGATGTGTAGGGGGAATATATTAAACCAGGGAGTATGTAGACTGATCCTCTTATAGTAACGAGATAAATTAATGAAAAGCAAGTCTTTTTAGGAATATTATTGCACACAGAAATGCAAATACAACCTGAAGCTCAAATTCCTCAAGTCACAAGGGAATATTTTGCTGGGAAAATAATACAAGGACTACACATCACTGATTACTTGCCCTGTTCTTACTCTCTTTCTTTATAAGATGTTACTGGCCACTTAAAAATACAGGATACTTGGTTATAAAGACCTTTGTTCTTTCTGTACCCTCTAAAGTTCATCATCTGGGTTCTTGTTCTGTTAAAACAACAGATTAACCACCACACCACTCCCCCTATTCGGATCACAATCTTTAATCTCATACTATCAAGAAAGCTAAATGTTCCAAAGTGTGAGATCTTAATCATATGGATCAAGACAGAAAAGGGGGCTTAGACAGTTAAGGGGCTACATATTTTCTAGCTCTCATCAGCTTCAAGCTACTATGTTTGGTTGTTCTGGTTTGTCTTTAAATCCCTCTGTGCCTCTGCTTCACAACTTTGGTAATAACACTGCTTAGACGTGTTTCAAGAATATATACCTAATATATAGTTAAAACACTCATATGTCATGCTAATAGATTTCATTAATAAGTATCCAGGTAAAAAATTAGAATTGCATCATCACACATTTGCGGTATACAGGTTAAAAACAATTGCCCAGATCAATTTACACAGTAGAGAATTACAGAAAAAATCAGATGCCTAATTTAACAATATCTTTAAAACGGAGAAACAATAATTATTTCACCTCCAAGTCTTTGAAAGGCAACTAACACCACTTTGATAGTGAATATACTGAGTGTTCATGTAAAATTATGAAGACAACAAATTCCAGCAGATGCTCTTGCATCATTTTCATCTTTCTGCACCCGTATTGTTTATACACCCTTTGGTTTCTCTGTCCCTGACTCAGACATGCATCATCTCTATTTCTGGGAAAATATTATTGACATTTTGTCCTTGGGTGTCTGTCACTGGTGGGGGGCTGGGCGAGACTATCTAATGCATGGAATGTAGGTCATGAAAAGCTGAGGGCACTCAAGATGTTTTTGAACCAGAAAACAGGCTTTACTGGAATGGAAAAATAAGAAATTAGACAGCTTCATGTGATTTAATTTTAGATGCTTCACTGAAACACCACAGCTGCTCCACTGGTAACGTCTTTTCTGGAGACAATGAGCCGAGTGTTCTTAGTGCTGGTAGGCAAACTGGGCAAAATTCAGTAATTAAATAGAATTTCTTCTTTTTTTCTCTGGAGAAGTACTGGGGACTCATCTTTCCTCTCCTCCAGTTCGGCTTGCACATGCGCGAATGCTGCTAGGTACGTGCTGAAGCGTAGACACTACCTCACCACCTCCAGCCCCATCCAAGGCAATCGGTAAAAAGCACTTCACATTACTGACAAAGGAATTTGGGACAGTTGGAAAGTGCTTCACAAGTTTTTTCCATTCCAGTTCTTCTTTCTGGGTGGTCCTTACCAGAGCCTGCTCTGGGTTTTGGCTCTTCTCTACCCAAAGCTGGCCAGAATAATTTCAGTTATATAACATTTGCCAGACACTCCTCTATTCTTCAGACTGTTCCTTTTCACCACATTACCCCAGATTTCCAATTTGCCTAATAGCATTTCCTCCCCTACCTCCTTTATCAAATTCTCTCCTTGGCTGTCATTATCTCTGGGAATCTCTACGTAATACTTAAAATTCTTTTATAACCCTAAGTCCTACTTATGGACTCCAAAGTTAAAGTATAATGCTGCTCTCTCCCTGACCACACTCGAATGGGAACCTAACAACAAGTTACAGAAAGGGAGATATTCATATCTCAGCCGTTGGCACCTACCTTAGGAAGCTCTCATTTCCCACAGGGTCAGTGGAGAATAATGCTTTTTCTAACTTAGGTACAGGTACTAGGCACAGTGAGTATCCTTAACCAATCCAAAATATGCAACACAGAGGCCTTAGAAGCATTCAGGTAGGAAACAATTTCCTTCTAGGAAAGCAGACACCTCTCTTTTGCGGTTCTGTATTCCAGATAAATTCTTAAGGAACTGAAAGGAGTGATGACTTGCAAGGTATAAATACAATGTCCTTGCTATTGGCCCCTTTGATGTTCTGCTCCCCTCCCTCTGCCTTTATCAAGTGATGTGTGAAGAGCATCCCTTTGGCTGCCAGCTGTCACACCAACTCAGGTGTTGGTCATAGCCTGGGCATGATCCTGAACCCACATCTCCCAGGTAGTCACTCATATCCTGAAGTTAGGCTTGTACATCTAATTCCGAATGGTAGCCAGGTGGTTACTGAGGATTTTGAAGACCACTGAACCTAATGATTTCCAAACCAATGTTTATATAAATGGGAGGCACAGGATGTTTAATGTCTGTCTGCTCCACTTCAAGTGCAGTTACCAGAAACCATGCAATCCTCTATCATTATTTAATAGCTCATTTGAGAATAACAGGGTGATTCCCTTTTCAACAGTTGTGGCCCAGAAAACACAAGATGACATAACTTCAATCACCCATTGACAGCTTTCAAGAGAATAAGTTAAAAAGGTCTTTTGGGGTTTGGAAGTTTCTGATTGCAGAAGCCTAATCTTAAATGAAGTAGCATTATCAGGAAATAAAAGACATTCTTCCAGTGTTAGTTACAGATAAATGTATGTTGCAGGTAATTTCTCAGTAAAAATGCCTCCTAGGAATCCTCAGGTTTGTCTGCAAATGTAATAACGTCCAAGAGAGGAAGCAATGTCGTACATTAATGACGCAGAAGGATCTCTGCACTGGCAGTGAGAAAAATGATACCGTTTAGTCATTTGAAAATATGTGATGTTTCTCTACCTGATTTTTAACAGTAAGGGGAAAGAATTAAGAAGAATAAACTTTAAAGTGCCAATTCAGATGTACATATGTTGTAGAGATCTAATTAGCTCTTCTAAGGACTCGAAGGAAATTGTTGCAAAGGGTAAATCAGATTAGAATGTTATTAAAAAGGAGAAAACAAATTTGCTTATAAAAATCCCACCTGAAAATAGCATATCCAAGGCCTAGACATTTCAGATTTTCCAGTAATATCCAAAGTATAAGACAAGAAAAGGTACTAAACTGACATTCAGCCTGAGGGAAAAAATTTGGATGGATGCACTGGTTGAACATAATGTAAATCCAGATATGAGTGAGACTGTCAGGATAAGTTTTGCTGGGTAATTAATCCACAGAGAAGAAAAGTTCAGAGGTAAAGAAATTAAGAATGACTGCACCAAACTGGAGAGACAAGTCAAATCAGATGTTTCAATTACTGACATGGCTGTATTTCATATGCTCTTTATTGCTCAGTTCACTACTATCAATAAAGAATCTCGTAAATGAAACAATTAAGGCCAATACAGAATGCAACCTTGATTAAAAAAAAAAAAAATTTAAAACAAATTCAGCTAAGGCATAATACTTAAAACTCTCAGACTGCTAACTTCTATCCCAGTTGTTCAGTTAGAACCTGAACTGTAACCTTTGAAAATTAACAGACTCCCACAGGAATGCAGAATTTCAAAATATAGTGCTGTTGTATGTCTTTTTCCACTCATCTACCTGATATAAAACTAGTAGATTAAAGTCAGATTGCATAGGAGTTTGAATTTAGAAAATCTGGATATGTTATTAAATGCAGACAATAAGCAGTAGCAAGCACATAGGGAAAATTCTACACTTCAAGCCATGATTTTTCTTTTCAATAACATTTTTGCAGCTCTGCTCTTTATACAGACTGAGACTCCTCAAGTTCAGTCTGCCCCCTCTGTAATTCTCTGGTGATACAGTCTGCAAACATGCTAAGTACCAAAGTCCTCAAATATACATACCAGTACTTCAAACCCTTTGAAAACCAAGCCTCTTTCAGCTTTTCCCTTGACAGGAGCTAGTGTGACAGACACACCAGCTGCTCCGACCCAAATAAGGGTTTTTTGAAGCAAACCCCATGAGCACACCAAACATTCAAAATGACACTGTAGCATATATATACTGTCTGAAAATGAGGGATAAGTCAGAGCTGTGACACCTATAGTGGTATTCGTATTATAAAGGTAATATTAGTGATTGGCAGCACCTTGGTTTAAACAATGAATCAGCCATCTCTTTGACCTGGCTCGGTATCAAGTGACCTAGTCAAAGAAAATAAGTGCCTGCAAGACTGAAAAGTTCCCAAAGTGATAAGACGTTCACAATTAAAACCATTTCATGCCAGATTTCGCCACACTGAATGCTTGCAGTAGATAACTTGCACATCTGCTAATGGCATATGTCATTCCTTGACTGTTTCAGTTTATAGTATACTCTCCTCTGAAGAAAACAATCACAGATTTTTAAAGCTTTATCTCTAGAAACTTTCCCCTTTCCAATGGCTTAATTTCTGAAGAAAGCAGAAATCTGCTTTCCACTGGAGAGGAATGCAGGTGGGATGTCAGTATATGCCTGTGACTCTGGAAAAGACAGGCAACAGTCCCTGAAAGGTGTTGCTTGGTCAGTATTGTAGTTGCTCTCCATTTTTACATGTTTCCTCCATAATAAGGCTGAAAGGCACTGAGAAGATTTGTCCCTGGCTGCTTGCTGTATCTGTGCTATGGAATGAATACAATCGCTAGAGCAACGAGATCGGCCACAGCTCTCACGCTGATACTAATGAGGTTCCTGGTATAATTTCCATACCCCCTCTAAGCCGATGCTATAAATAACAATCAATGCAGCCTTACATGGCTAAGTCTTGATAAAGTTTCTGATGGTGCCAAAATACCCCATTTCTCTGCGTGCCAGATGCTTTTAATAAAGCGACTTCCATCTTATGGAACTGTGTTTGCATTACCCTCATCCCCCTGAGCTGCTTACAGTGATGCTTACAGTTGGGTCAACTTTTTTTCCCCTGTCTTGCCCTTTTGCCTCTGTATAAGAAATAGGATCATTATTCTCTGGAGCCACCCACAAAGAAGAAAGGATGTGTATGGACAACCTCTTTCTGAGAGCATTTCACATTGATTTAAGACTTTGTTCCATTAGGAGAGCCCATTCAAGGCTCACTTCCACTGCTTTTAGAGAAAGCTCTCTAAAAATGGCCAGTAACTAAGCACAATTAAAAAAACATCATGTGAAAGGAAAGAACTCCAAAGCTGACAATAACACAGGGACTTTGTGTCCAGGTGACCTGCTGTGAAGTACCTGCTCCCAGAGCTGAGTCCAGAACCCTGTGCCAGGTTCTGAGCACCTGAGGAGCATCCCATTAAAACTGTCTTTGAATAAAATACATTAAAACCCAAGGACCAAGCCTAGGCCATTCTGCTAACTAAGCTAAGGCCATGCTTCTTGCTATGCCCTTGTTCAGAAATGACAATTCTTAAATCCTTTTTCTCACAGAAGCGCAGTTTTTCCCATTTTCCCCAACAGTGATTTAGTTAAGCCCATTTACTAGGCGATGAGAGGTGTTAGTTTGAACTCCCTTAACCAATAAATGTAATCAAAGCCTGATTCCACGTTTCCTGGGCAAGTGGCAGAGTCACAAGTATGCTATATTGAAAGGGTATATTCCCTCCTAAACATGTTTATGTTGTCTGTTTTTTTTAAAGAAAGAGGAAACCACCACAAGGAGCCAGAAAATACCATAGCACAGCACTCCTTCAAGAACACCTACAAGAGCAAGCTTTGGAGCAGAAACTCTGACATCCTACATAGATTTTGGCTTAACTACAATACTTAGTCTCATCACAACTGCATTGACATAGGATAGGTGCAGAGATGCAGGTGTAGGTATGCACATCTTTGGAGTTTAAATGGCACTTGGGGAGAGGCATTTCAATATTGCAATACTGGACCTCAGTACCTAATCTCAGTTAAGGCTTATTTGAGATAGCTTTTCAGACCCTAGTCCTCATAATCTAATCCAATCATGTCTTTGTTTTTCCCCTTGGGGCAGGAATCACACAGCACTCACAGGACACTGAATAAGAAAGTCCAGTTTTTCCCATTCTTGCTTCCAATGCAATTAGCTAACGTATTTATTGTGATTCATGAAACAGACCTGTTGAGAGCTTAAAGGTCAACTGGTCTGAATGGAACTAAGTCCATCTCTTATGTGGAAAGGAAGAAATAAAAGACATGGAAAAAACCAGCCAAACAAAAAAAAACCTTTCCATAACGTTCATGTTCCAGTAAGTACAAAAGTGAGGCAATTGCTGTCCCTTCTTGCTCTTAATGAGTAAGGACATTGCTGACTGCAGCACATCTGCTGCATGGGGTGGACTGACGGATACTGCCCGTAGCCCACATTGGGATAAGGTCTTCAGCAGAACATCAAGGAAGCTGAGATGGAGATGAGGGCTTACATGCAAGCCGTAGGACTGATCCCAGAACTGCTCAGTCCATGACTACTTACGTTCACTGACTTCTACCTCTGTGGCTCCACTGTTGCACGCTGGTCTACATTAGAAAATTTCACAGATGAAGTCTTTTACTATTGATGAGGGAGAAGTAGGGGAAAAAAAAGTGTATTCCCACACTCTTGCTTGTGCATTAAGCACGCAAAAAATCTCAGACTAAATTCTCGAAGCTTTTGGGAAATCTATCAAACCACAAACCCAGGCTAAGTCAGAGTGTGTGAGTCAATGCACTTATTTAGAGCTTAGTAGTAGCTGGACTCTGACTGTAAGCTTCAGGCTGCACACGCAGAGTGGAGTCAGTTGTTGCTCTGAAGAGGTTTCAGTCCGTAGTAGGAAAGGAGACCCAATTCACTGAAGTACATGCAGCAGTTAGATGTCTAGCTTTCAAAAGGGGTATTTGAATTCATTTATTTCCCAGAAAGGAAAATCCTAATAATAGTTTTATCAGAACAAGGTCTACTTTATTTAGAACTGGAAAGTAGGGTTGTAAAGGTTATTTTCTGAGATCTGATAACTCTTTACTAAAGGATAGAATTTTATTACACACTATTGAGATTGGATTAAAGTTATTCTATGGGAGTCTTCTAAATCTTCCATTATTGGTCATATTACCTTCTGCATCACCATAAATGGATTTAGAAAAGTAACTGGAAAAAAAGCTGATCTAATTGCAGAAGTAAGTACAGCCTCAAGATTCAAGGCAACAATAAGATGCTATGGGTTATTTTTTTCAGTTCTCAGCCAAAGATGTAAGAAGCCTCATTTTAAAAAGCATTCTTACAAAAGGCCACCACTAACTGGGAGATTCTCCCAGAGGAACAAAACATTTGTTGTAAAGAAACAGTTGTCACAAATTTGTAGAGTTAAAAAAATATATCCATTTCATATTCAAATCTTGTTTGAACAATAAGATACTGTTGCAAAAGATGTCACAAGAATAATTTCATTGTGCACCAAAAAATGTGTCTCCAGGCTCTAAGAGGCTAAGAGTAATCACTGAAATTAAATCTGTCTATCAGTATATCCAGCTCCACAACAAACACTGTGAAACTGGCGTTAGCGTTGATTCAAATTTTGTCCTGCTTCAGCATCGGTATTGAAAATCCAATTTTGTTAATTCTGTATTTATATATCTGGGGTTGACCAACAAACTTTCACAGTATTAGAGACTAAGACCAGATTTTGCTGTTGCATCTTATTCTAATTATACGTTGGATCTGGTATTTTGAATAGAAGTGTAATGATTATGATTATTGAGATATATCTTTGTTAGCCTAGAAAAAAAGAAGGTGACATCTAGGCCATTTCTGTGGAACCGTGTGTTCTGTTTCTCTTTCAAGTAATCACAGTTACTTGTGCCTTTGTATTTCTCACTTCAACAGCAGCAACGGCTATCTATTTAGTCTAAAAGCCTTCATAATTTAGGAAATGTTCGTGCAAAATATTGTAGCCCATTTCTTCAGCGACAATTTGGGTACAACTCTGATTCCTCACATACTTTGAACGAAGCTCAAGGTCCTAATCCCTTTACTCCATAATGGTCAATATCTGAGCTCAGTATATTTAAAATCCAGGATACACCTATGCTGTTCTGGAATTCATCTGGAATTCTGTCCAAGGTAAAACTCCTCTGATTTGAGGGCAACATTTTCTTAGCGGTTAAACTTACTTTGTTTTATTTAGCTAAAAATTACAGACCATTACATAATCATATTCCTTTACTGACTCTATGTACTTCTTGAGAAGAGTATCAGAGAGTAACATCTCATGACCGCATAGTCACATTTTTATTTATTACCACATTAAGGGCAGGGCAGGACAGGACATAAAAAAGAATAAAATAAAATTTAGAATAGAATAGAATAGAATAGAATAGAATAGAATAGAATAGAATAGAATAGAATAGAATAGAATAGGACTGTCCTCCATTGGGTTTGATATATCTGCAATTTGATTCTTGCAATGTTTCAAAGAGATCTGAACACTTTCAGCTTTGTTTCTTCATAAGGAGTCAACATAGTGATTTATACAGCTCCTAAAACTGGCTGTATATTTTCCAGCTGGCCACTTGGCTCAAAACCAGGTCACCCCTTCACATAAAATTATAGCTGTTTCATGACAAATGCAAAAGGAGTTTGTTGCTCTTAGTCCAGTTCTCAGCAGCTTGTAATTGTAACCACAAAGACTGGTACCTTGTCCATATTTGCAACAAAGATGAAAGTGATTGACTGATGTCTGGATTTACTCTTTGCCTTCTTCATACCGCTTCTCAGTGAAAATATAGTTCATCAATATTTATCAGATAGTGGGGTTTTTCCACAAAAGTAAAAGTTTATTTTGAGGAAACTACTATTTCCCATGCTGTAATGAAGATTTCTTATTTAGTATAAGTTCATGATAAGCTACTGAATACATCTTGCCTCACTACATCCCCCCCTCTGATTTACAATATTGTATATAGGTAATAACAATGTAGGAACTGTTGTTTAAAAGTTAGAATTTCTCAGATTTTTCTGTTCTTAAATACTCCCTTTCTTTGCCTGACGTTTCCCCAAGCTTGTCTGCTGCAACTATTTGGAAAAGACAGTTTGGCAAAAAGCAATGGGTGGGAGTGGAAACACAGGGATCACGAAGCTAGAGGCTATTTAATTTGACAACCTAACCTAAGTGGTGAAGCACGTAACATTCAGCTCTAGTATGATTCCTAATGGGTCTTCTGAATGCTTTAGTAGCGGAAAGGCTGGATGCTTTCTTGCATCTTGAGGAATCAAAGAAAATGGAATGCATCTTGTCTTCTATTTTCCTCCTCAAAACTGGCTTGCTCAGAAGTCTTGCCAGTATCAAAATAGCTGCTTGATGAGTTTACACTGTATAATGTGCACAAAGTACTTGTCTTATATTAAAGTCACCTGCTGCTATATTATTCCATGCATAAAAATAGAGAATACCAGCCAGTCTATGCACATTCTGCTTTCTAACAGATTTACGAGGCGGCTGACAGGTGACTCGTAGTTAGCCACTTCTAGCGCACCTTAAAACCCTCAGCTGGATTTCATAGTGCAAAGACTCAGACAGCTCCCAGATGTTTCAGACCTGCCAGAATCAAACGCATTGTTAAGGTGCAAAGATGTTTATAGGGATTTTTCCTGTTCCTGGTTGTTCAAATGTTGAGTTATTTTGCAGCTTGCTGATAAAAACCAACCTTTTCAGACAAATGTCTGCTGTCGTCGTGCAGATAAGATCTGTCAACACAGGCACAATTTTTGCACAATAAGGCATTACTCCACAGCAGAGTCAGTCAGGCCAGTTAGCTACTGACCACGGGCTGACTTCTACCTGGTTGAACACAATTTGGGAGATACTTCACCTCTCAAGCACTGGATACAGCTTATAGACATAAGTAACACCATGGACTTCAAGAACCTGCCCTTACTTGCTACCTTTTTTTTTTTGTCTTGGATGACAACAGATCGAATTAATGAGCCTATATGTCTAAGTATTAATGCAAATATCTTGCATAAGTTACTTCAAGTTTTTCATATCATATAATTAGGAGAGCAGCAGGTCACATTTCGCAAAGTGTTTCCCATTGGAAGCAAACTTCATTTGGGATTTTTTTTCCTCCAAACCCTATGAAAAATGGAGAGCATCCTTGCCCTTTGACTTCTCCCAGTTTTGACTCAAGCACTGGACATTTCATCTCAAAAAGTTACAAGAAAGTGGAAGATCTTCTGACAAGGCTGAATTTATCTTGTTTGACATATTAGCTTTGAGTTTTTCCTATGATACAAGGTATGGCATTAGTTTACAAAGGTTAAAAAAGAAATGTCCTAAGGGATACTTTAATTTTATTTTTATTATTCTGTCTTTAAATTATAAGAACCTTAATATCCTATTAGAATTTTCTAGTTGAGACTTGACACACAAAGAAAACATATATAAAAGAAGAAAGAAAAGGAAAAAACCACCAAAATTTATTCTTTCTGATAAAGGGGAAACATAGACTATAAATTTGAGGCAGGAAAACAAAATATTTTGGAGAAAGGATGGTGACTTACCAGGATTTTAAAAAAAAAAAATCATTGAGATTTAAACTTTCAGCTGAAAGCCAGTCCAAATTAAACGTTAGGATGCTTAGAGACATCACCCTGAGTAATTGGGCACACTGCCTTTACCCTGCTGAGACACTGAATTCAGACATCTATAAAAGCACATATTCACAGTCATGAACTAAGGTTTCAGTGAAGAGACAACATCATAGAGGAGGCAATGTCCATTTAGACATCTATCTTCTTGCAGACCACACGGGCTCATTGAGTCTCATTTTGTTCAATCACATAGAGACAGCGTTTGCAATTTGAG
Organism: Calonectris borealis; assembly: GCF_964195595.1. NCBI lineage: Eukaryota > Metazoa > Chordata > Aves > Procellariiformes > Procellariidae > Calonectris > Calonectris borealis. Next base: position 12,565,324 of record NC_134315.1, read on the forward strand.
AGTATAATCCTATTTACCTGAGATTTCAGAGTGCTTCACATTAGGCATTGCTACCAGTTACACCTAATGGATGCAGGAACTGAAGCAGAGGAGGAGTTGAACAACTAGCTTCGCATCAATCACAGTCTGGAATAGATGTGAACTGCAAACCCCTTACTTTTCAAATAAGTTGCAGAAAACATTTTATTTGTATTAAAGTCAGAGCTTATTTACCACAGCCACCTCCTCCCTCGCCCTCTTACTGCCACATGACTCTCATTCCTGTGGTCTGCACAAAATGCAATCAAAATCATCCTTTTTTTCCAGACATTTATCATTTCCAATTTCAGTTCATTTTATCAGCTGCAAAGTTATTAGTCTGACTTAAAAATCCCATCAAAATCTACCCTTTGATGCTTATTTATATGTTCATCAACTAGAAGCCCTTAAAAATGTCAGAGATCTTCCAGTCTCACTTGGAGCTATTCATGGAGCATCACCACAGTTCTAAGGTTTACAGAAAGTTAACATGAACTGTTAGACAGTTTAGACAATTTTTAAAACAGCTACAAGATATCTGAACCCAATGATAAAATAAGAAAAAAAAAAAAAAAAAAGAACAAAAAGAACAAAAAGAAAAAAAAAAGAACAAAAAAAAGCCTAGCTCTAGATACAGCTGTCTAACTTCATCCTGAGCTACTGTTCAACTGGAAAGTGTTTCATCATTATCACAGGAATTGACTGCCACATTTGGTATTATCTCATTTGATAATACCTCTGTACTAATCACAGAAGAAAATACCTGTTAGACAATGTTTTCTGCATTAATGCCAATACTTCCACCAGTGTTTTTAACTGATCAAGGGTAAGGACAGCTCTTTTAAAGTTCCCAGAAGATCTTTTAATGTCTGCTAGCCACAGAATTCATCTTTCATCTTTGCGTTTCCCTGGTGAATACTTCTACAGTTTTTATATTCTTATTTGTATTAATTTCCCCTTTTTGTATGTCATATTTGTATAGACTGCATATGTGCATGCAAAACGAATACATGTGAATGCATCGTGTATGTTTTATAGTATATATAACCTGGAGTTAATAAGGTGTGCTATGTCTTTGTCACTGATAAGATCAGGGCTACTATGGACTTGCTACCAATGGCAGAAGAAATACGCACTGGACTGGCAAATTGTGATCCCTCACTTGCAGATATTTGGAGGGATGGTTTAATATTCGCGTCATAAGAATTCCAGCACGGACCAGATTTCAGTGTTCACCAATGTACTAATCATGTGCTTAACTTCAAGCATATGTTTTTCTTCACAGATTTTAGGATCAGGCCCTAAGTTTCTATGGTGCACTTGTGCTGGACCCATGGACAGTTTATTTGTTAAGCAGACCCAGCTCTGGTGAGTGGAACTCTGAGGAGTAGGTGAGTCTTAATTTAATGGATAATTAATCTACCTGTTCTCTCTTTCAGGTTTTTGGTTGCATTACACTGTCAATCTTTCTCCTGTTTCGAATGAGCCAGCGTGGTGCTTACCAAGGCTCTTGAGACTTAGCATGGAAAATGAGCAGAGTTATTTTGATTCATTGTTGTAACAGACTGTAAACCTCTCCTCTGTTTTTAGAAACATTTACCATAGCAGCTGAAAAATGATTTTTCAAAATACTATTGCTACAGCCATGGGATTAGATCTTGGGTTTAATCCAAAACACCCTCTATGCCACTAAGACCCCTTTTCTAACCGTCCTAATCCCTGCGCACACACACAAAAAAGAAAGTTAAATAGCACACCGACTGGGTTTTTCTTTTCTGTTTTTAGGGGAGAATTTCAGTCTAAACCAAACCTATCCTGTGTGGTACATTACAATCAATACGACTTTCTATTTGTTAATGTTGGCACAAATAGAGGTGGGGAATTATCAGTAAGAATGAGCTGAAGTATTTTTGGTACTAAAAGCAAAAAGACTTCTGCTATGCATTGTTAAGTGGTAAGCTTTAATTTCATGCAGCTCTTTCCTATTTTGTATAAATTTAAAAACTGGACATGAAGCAGGTTCTCAAAATGGTGTGATTTTAGCTTAAGACACTTGCTACAGAGGGAAACTGCATTTTTTTTCCTTATTAATATATAGCTGCCATTAAAAATTTGACAAATTGTGTACAATGTCAAAATATGCTTGTGATGGTTGTCTTTTTCTTGCCAGGTGTTGGTAAGATTTCTTTACCTACTACTCATATGGAGTGTGGGATTCAGATACATCATCTACTTAATAACAAATTTCTGTGCTTTATAACATGTGAAATGAAATAAAAATGTCACCTCTCGCCCTACCTTCTATCCAGGTTCTCTGTGTGCTCTGTGATGTAAATTATTTTCTTTCTGGCTGCGCTGCTGCTGTGTTTTTAGGGAGGTGAATGAATATCAGAATGTGTCACTGTGATTGGAAGCGTCAAGATGAACTTGCAGGAAATCTTTGCTCCAAGAAAGATGTTTGCATTCTGTGTTTTTCTCCGTTAAATCAGGACACAAACCAGTGCTGTGGTGTCAGATATTGCCACATGCATATAAATTTTGTCTTATGGTCAGTCTCTAGGAAATATAGTACCCATGAGCCACACACAGCGAAGCATGTAATCTATAAGGTATTCACAGTATACCACCTACATCTTCTGGAGAATCTGGACCTCAAATGCCATAGGAATGGGACTGTATAAAGACATAGACAGTTAAATAAACCTCTGCACCATCCAACCACTCCTAACCCCAGGAAGAGCTAGCTGATGCTTCAGGCCACGATTGCCTTTCTCTTCTCCTTCTTCTTCCTCCATGCTAATAAAGAAAGTGGGATGGTGCATAACTCATTTTTCACTCTTTGACTTCTTCCTTTCTTTTTTTTCTGTAAAAAAAAAAGACCACAGAGACTTGATTTCACAGAGTATCTGTGACTACAAACCCATGCTGCTCATGCAAAATAAAAATGTGTCAAGAGCTCCTTTTGTTCAAAATCTAAGATTTTTTTAACTGCACAACTCCTTGCTACCTCACTGACCTTCTGAAGCTTAAGCATCTCTTTGCGTTTACCCCTCAAACTTCATTGACCTGAACAGGATGATAACTGTTAGAGGTATTTTTACATATTAGAAGAGGAATGTAGGTGGCATTAAACAGGAATCAGAGTTTTCTGGAAAAAAGGAAACTCTCTATTTTATGGTGATTTATCATCTGCAGAAGCATGTTCTCAAACCTGTCAGATGGAGGTGGATAAGGAAGGCTTTGCTATCAGCAAGCTGGGGGAGATAACTTCTCTCCAGCTGTTGTAATTAATAGCAATTGCTGCAAACTCTCACAGCCTTCACAGTTACATATAGAGGCAAGTGTATGCCTGGCCTGCAGCAACCAGCAGAATTACAGAAATCTACCCAAAGTCCACGGAAGGGCTTTGCTAGCTGACAAGCTAATTTTCAGGTATCTTTTATAGAACCTCTATGCCTTACTCTTTCATTTCAGAACCCGACTCAACGCTGCTAGGGTTGACAGCATTAACAACTGACTCTGTTGGATCAAATTTCCTCAGTACTATGCAAAATAAATGTTGTGTTATGAAAATACTGCCCATTTAAAAAAGGTCTTAGACAAGGTTCACATTTCTCTTAAGAAAATACTGATTTTATTTAATTACCTACCATGTTTTGGAGTAAAACAGTTTGAAAAGTAAGTTTTGCAAATATTGTTCCAAATTAAGGCAAATCTGTAATGCCTACCAGTGCAAAATGTGTAAAGATTACCGTTTTTCTTTTCAACACAAATATTAAATTGCTTCAGTGATATAACTAAGCTGTAGAAAAGCCTGCTTTATTCTAAAGGGTGGTGGTGATTTACAGAAGTTTGCCAGGCTGCTTTCAGAGGCTGCTCTTTTTCAATTTGCCAGGATTTACTCATGTGTCTGTCTTTTTCTGCAGCTGCCGTTACAGATGGGAAGCAAAAAACCCACCAAAACCAAAGCAGCTCCCTCAACTTTCATACCACGTTCAATTTCTGTTTGTGGTTATTTAGCCTCATACCAATAACACTAAAGATATCAATTAGCAAGAACTCAGACAACTTTTTCTTAAAAAATCTCAGAAGCACTCAGAAAATTTACTACAACAAAAAAAGCAAAAACATAGACCATATGTACAGACCTTTTGGGGAAAAAAATGGGAAACAATGGTATATATTTATCATTGCACCTCTCACCACTTCCTCAGATTCTGCCCACTGATTTCTGCTCTTCGTACAACATCTGACATCCCAAACCACTGAGAAGCTGTAAAGGGCTTTTCAAAACATCAGAACTCCCTTAATCTGCCGCAAAATTTTCTCTGCTTTTCCCTAAATGGGGAATTTCATTGTAAGATTTATGGGCCAGAATAGCAATATTTAATCCCAGAGGGGTAACATATTTCAGATGCTGAAGTCTTTCTGTAGCGGCACAACTGGCAGCTTTATGCCCCTAATGTAAAATAGCTAGTTTTCCAGTGGGATATAGAGCTCGCAGGAGGTGACCTACATAACTTGCAGTGGGAAACAGAGTACTGTTGTCTAACCACAAAGACTACCAACATGATGGACTTTCGAGCTCAGATATTTTTTATGTACATAAGAAAGGTATCTGGGAGCATTTCTGGTGGTTTAGGTGGATTTTCCTATGTTCCTTGCATCTGGATTTATAGACGGGAAAGAAACAGCTTTAGAGGTAAAACGGCTAGAACGGCAAGTCTAATTAATGCATTTCAAACTCTGATCAGATAACTTTGGGTAGGTGGCTGCGGTAGGGACATCTTGCTGTAGTGAGCTTAACACCTGAGTGAGGCAGGATCCATCATTTTGCTACCTTTGATAGAAAAGCCTACCCCATGCTCTTGTAGATAAACCTAGACAATACCATGAAGTATCAGGTATTACTACACTCAGAAAGAGTTCATTTCTCCCATTGCCCCAGAACTTTATGGACTACTTCTGCTGGATATGAGACAAAGTTGAGATTTTTTTCACTCATTCAAAATTAGGATTGAAATTTAGCTAGTAACCAAAGGCAAAACCTTCATTATTCTGAAACCAGCTTAAGACTGCAGGGTTGAAAGTCACCTCACCTAACTTGGGATCTGTACAGCACAGACATGTACATCAATTCTGGTCATCTGAGGCCCTCTTTACAGGAAGGAGGCTTTCTAGTAAATATTTTTAGGATATAACTTTTTGGACCTGTTTTGAACCTCTACTTCTGAGAAGAAGAAAGCTACCGTTTCTTTCCCTTGATGCTAAGGGACATCTAGACAGGTAGCTGAGATGAAACGACCGGCACCTATGCGACACCAACCCCAAGGTGTACTTCCTCCCACAGAGGGACAGACCATTTGGCACTACTGCTATGCACTGCCCATTTTCTTGATCAAACGAGATGTTAGAAGGTCATCTTCAACAGCATTAGCACTATACTCTCTAGCTTCACTGTCTCTCTTTGACATTTAGGATCTTACTGAGAAGATAGTTGAAGTCGTCTTGTTTTCTTGTTGTGTGTTGGGTTAGTTGTTAGGGTTTGGTTTTGGTTTTTTTCCCAAGCTGCTTCTGGGATTTCAAGCAGCAAATCATCGTGCCCGCCTATTTATAGTTACGGAGGTAGAAGATCATTTTATAGCGGAACACAACTTCAGATGGAGGCAATTGAGAAGTCATTGAACTTAGCAGCTGTGCAGCTGCGTCACCAAACCCCTCGTGCTGCCCAATTATTTTCCTTGGCGACTGCTTCCTCTAAGAACTTGTTTTTTCCTGACTGTGCCTCAGTTGGCTGTTTGTGAGGGCCTGGCCAGTGTTTGTTGAAGAAAGAAAAAGCGAGCAGTTGCTTCTGTTATTCTCCAGAGATCTTTCTTTACAGGGAAAATGCTGTTTAATATTGACATATTCTCACAGTCTCCGGGGGAGCCTTTTGACAGAAAGGGAGGGGAAGAGGAAGGGAGGATGGAGGGAGACCTGCTCTGTCTGACCTTTCTCCCCAGAGGATAAAAATCAAAAGAGAAAAAATAAATATCTTTTCCTTCTTTTTTTGTTTGTGACTGTTGCAGCCTGAAGCTCCACTCCTGTATCCATGCTCCACGCTCCTCAAGCATTAGTTCACTGCTAGTGAATATACTGTTGAGCATTTTTAGTAGAAAAATGCAATATAAAATTGTCTCGCATGTTTGCCAGGAGATAAAGTATTGGACCAGCCAGCAAGATCTTCTAAGCAACTCTGCCTCAACGGCTGGTGGTTCTTCTTTCTGCTGAGGTGTACTCCATGGCGTGACCTGCAAAGTTCTTCTACAGCAAAACCTCACCAAGCTGTGTCTGCTGACACAAGCACTGCAAAGGTCTGGATAAAAGACCAAATCTACTATTTGCAGAACGCCAAAGTTGCAAAAATAATCTCCTACTGTGGGAAGAGGGATGGGAACAAACACAGACCTGGATGTTTTCCCCAAGCATGTCCAGTTAAATGAAGATTACAGAAACCCAAGTAAATAAGGGGAATAAAATAAAATAAACATGCTACACCCCCTTTCCCTTCCCTTTTTAAGTCTTCTTCCTACTTCAAAGCAATCCTCAGACTTTAGTCCTACATGTGGGTACAGAAAGCATACCCATACTATCCATCCACACCCCATCTGGGGTAAGCTCTCAATCTTGCATGTCTTTGAACACCAGTTCCTGGCTGGTGGTGCCTAAACAGAGGCAGCATCACCTTCTATATCCTGCAGTGTCTTGTGGTTAAATAAACTTTTCATCAACCCACTGCCCTAGTATTATGCTATGGACTTGAAATGCTCAGCACAGCACTCCAGACTTCAGAGCTTGGGAAGAAAAAAAAAAAAATTCCTCTTTCTTCCAGATTCCTCCTAAATCAACAAAGCCTCAAGCAAGAAACAAGCAGTCAAAACAAAATTAAAAGAGTGTGAGACTGCTGTCTGGGATATATGGTGGTACAGAATAGCTGGTGCAAAACTGGTGGAGAAGAGCAAACGGAGCAGCTGCTGCGGAGGGCAAAATGCAGAAGTGCCAAACAGCCACTGTGGAAGAAACCATGCGGAAGAGCTTTGCACAGACTAGCTGATGCACAGGCAGTCACAAGAGATGTATAGAAAGGAGGGACTACTGGTTGGGTATGTGGTTGTGCAGAATAGCTCGTGCAGAACATATGGAACAGCAAGCAGAGAACAGGTTATGCAGAAGAGCTGCTGTGTGCTGATTTTACGGGTGACATTGCTGCAGCCTTTTCAAGCCTTTTCAGATTCCCCCATGGCCAAAATTCCTGGAGCTGCAGCAGGTACGACTGCTGGACCATGAGAGTGCTCTGTGCAGCATAGCGGCCACAGCCTGCAAATCACCAACTTGCTTTGCCAGCCTTTTACATGCAGGCAAGCCCCAAGACTCACGCACCTCTCGTGTCATGTCCAGTTCCCTGACAGAGCTACAGGATCCCCTGTGAGGGAAGGAATTCCCTTGTTTTTCCTTGCTTGCAAATAGAAAGTGCCTCTCTTTCCAGAGACATCATATTTTTTAACTGGTATCAGAGGTAGAAGTGCGATGGAGAACTTGTGTAGTGGGGGAACAGATACCCACAAATAATGAGCCATAGGAGCTGCTATGTGGTGCTCAGGGAAGGTGACATGGTGTGTGCCACACTGACCGCAGTCTAAAGGCTCTCTCTCCATTATCGGTTCCTCTTGGGGAGAGTCACTGGGGTTTTGGGATGTTACCCTTCCCTCCCATCCCAAACTGCTTTGGGGGTACAGAGATAAATGTAAGATGCCATCCCTGCAGAAAGCGGTCTTCAAGTACCTGGCAGCTGTGCAGCAGTCTGGCCCAGTGTCATGCCCATTTAATGATAAAAAAGAAACTAACAGACATATCTTCTGGTCTTTAAAATTTATCTCCTAAGAATATAAATTTCTTCTATTTATTCTGCACTGTTTCCTTTTCTTGTTTTCTGCTTCACCCATACCTTGTCTTCCTAACATCTCTGTTTACAAATGGTATTACATTATGCATGGCGTTATCTCATTCCTGTCTTCTGCTACTGTACATTGAGCCTGAAAAGTCGTCTTTAACTTGCTCAGCCCCACAGCAGGCACAGGCAGGAGGGAGCTCCCCTGCAGGGCTTAGCTTGCTGGCAGGGCTGGGCAGCTCCCAGTGCAGACCCTGCTGGGCTGCAGCGTAGAAACACCCTGAAAGGCTCACATCTTTCCTATTGTCATTGCTGAGCTCTCTCTTTCCTTATTCTGCTGATTAGGCCTTGCAGAAGTAATGAGGAGGCTTTAGAAATCTTAGTGGTAATAAAAGAGTGGTCAAACTAATGAATATCAAAAACATTCATCTTGTTGACCCAACCTTGACTTGGAAAAGCTGCAGCTGCCAGTTTCTTTGAGAGATCAAGATCACGCTTTTGTTACGTCTTTTTTTTTTGCCTGAGAGACACAGCCAGTAACTGCTTAGAACAGAAAAGTTGCCTGAACATTTTGTTTTAGACACCGACTGCCATTTTATTTTATCTTAGCCAAGAAACAAAGATAGCAAGGTTATGTTACAGACCTAATGTTAACTGCTGGCATCGGTAGATGCTGACTCTATCTTAAGACCAAGCAATTAACCTTTGCAGCTCTGGCCGATGTCAGGAGGACAAGTAGCAATTAATGAAGTCTACTCTTATATCTCAGCAGTTGAGGGTCACACCACAGCAGAAATGACACAGACACTCCTGCGGCCAAAGGAAGTGACAATGCCTTCTTTCTAAAAGAATCTCATCGCACCTTTTTTTCCTCAGAGCGAAATCTGCTACAATGCAACGGCACTTGCAGACTCTAGGACTGGCAAGTTCCCCAAGATTTTCAGAGAAAGCTTAGAAAAAAGGAACTGTTGGTAGAACACAACAGTTTTTGATGAGTAAGAAAACAGCCTTTCTCCCCCCCATACAGTGTCACGATTAAAAGGCCAAGACATTTGGCCAGTGCCAACAACAGTATATTGTTTTAATTTTAAGGCTCCTATGTCCTATGACTCTATTCAGTTCTATTGTAATAAGAGTTGTTACGCAATTTATTTCAACATCATTGAAATAAATTATCTGGAAGCCAAAAAGCTTCTCTTGCAATAAGAGAAGCTAATTACTCTTGGGCCTTTTTATCAATTTGTTGGTCAAAAATCTGAAAAAGTAGCAACAAACTCATGGAAATATTTTAATTTGTCTAATATTAATCAATAGACACAGAGAGTGCAACACCCCTCACAAAATGTAAACTGGTAGTCCTAACGTGGTACACATGTATGAGTAGGCTTGACTTTAGCATGACAGCATCTTTCTGCACACCACGGCCATCCTAAGTCCAGAACATGCTTTTGCTTTTTGCAACTTGGATGCTAAAGTTGTATCTTAATGGAAGGGAGTTTATCCCTCTGAATATGGAATACTCAACAGGTACAACTAAGTATCTTTTGTTGGAGGGGTAAAAACAGCTCTTCTTTTAGTGACAGCATGGGCAGCACACCATTATTAAAGACATGGGCGATAATGTGATGGAAAGAAACAGTATTCATTTTTAGGAGGAATATACCCCATCCACGTTTCAACTGTATAGTTGCAGTCACAGCCAGCCAGCAAGTAATGAACAGATTGCTCTTCTCAGCATGCCTAGCATTGTTCAAACCCAAAGGTGCAAGGCTTGTCACAAACAAGTTGGTTGGTATAGCCAGAAAGTCCAGACGTGATGGCAACCTCAAGGGACGGTTCTAGCTGCCCCAAAGATACACTTTGATGCAAAAAGGAGTTAAACAAAGACACAAGAACCAAGTCCAGAAAGCACAGCTTGCTGTAGAAAATGCTCCAGATAGAGACACTCCTCTCTCTCTTTGGGAACGGTAGCAATATTTGCTAAGAAAGAAGATAGTCGTGTGGTTTAGGGTACCCAGGAGATCTGGATTTAGCTCTTAGCAATTTCTGTTCCGGTTTTATTACATAAAAGTCTCACAGGCTCTAGCTGTAAAACAGGGTTAATAGTGCTTTCTTCCTGCTTCTTGTCACGTACAGGCAGAATTGAGGACAGCAGGATCCCAACTAGCTTCTCTCTAAATGACATCAAAGCAGAATTCATAAATATGAAAAAAGTGTAAATAAATGACTTGTGTGCAAAGCATTTCTAAACATAGTCTAAATAAGGGCAGAATAATTATACCATAGGGCTGCAAACGGTTTTCATAAGATCAGGGCCCAATTTTCTGTAAGAAAGTTTTCTCTTGGGAGAGTCTATTCCAGTCTGACAGAAGAGGGAGAGAAGACATACTTGTTTAAAAAGAGGTTTACACCAACACATTATTTGTGTAAACTTTAATCTCCTTACAGTAGAAACATACACAGTACAAGCCAAAAGTAGTATAACAATTTTACAGCAAAGCTTACCAGTAAAATGCAAAACTAGTTTGTATCAAATTCTTAAAAAACTGTGCACTTTCTCAAACGTAACTTTGTTCAGCACATCGTTTTGATTTATATATAAGGCATTAATTCTATAAGAATCATTTACTATATTCCAAAATCGCATGACCTAGGTGTAACACTCTATAGCCTGATACCATTTTTGTTCCTTTCAATATTTACAGATTTAACCTACCTGCATTGACATGTAGCAAACAAGCTAGGCATACATACTAAGAACAAATACAAGCTTTGCCAATACTAGTTTCACATTGAAAAAGTTATATAAAAAAAGCTCAGTTGTGCATTGCAATAGCTTGGTTCTGCTGCAGCCATGGCTGTAGTTTAAGAATAATTTCCCTTTTCGGCATGCTTCCTCACTTCCAGTGGTATTTTGGTCTTTCAAAACGCAGAACTGAATCTGCTCTGAACCTGCAGGAACTGGAAGTGGACCCCATTTCTACCAGCTACCCAAAATTTGTTTTCCTCCTCCCCCTCCCCAGAACATAGTTCTTAAATTTCTTTGAAAGTTAGATCTTCTATAAATGGCATAGTTGAATTAATTCTAGCTACTATGTACAGAAATGGCTCAGGCAATTAAGTTAGTCCACCTTGTCATTAGTCAACAGGAAGTATAATTACTGTAGCTGTAAAGGAGGTATCTAGTGTTCCAGAGTAAGTGAGTTTTAATTATGGTGAGAGCTTCCTCAATTTTATTTACATGACAATTTCAGGCTCAATGTTAAATAGCAAGTCATCATTTCCTCTTCGAACTTCAAGTAGTAGAGGTGATTCATTCATCACAGCCTCTTGCAGGTCACTGGAAGTCATCAAAGGACGCCCATTGACTTTAACAATAATATCTCCATCTTGGATCCCTCCTCTGCAAAGACGAGAAGAAAAAGGCAGTAAGTACGCATTCTATGCAGAGAAAAAGTACAAAGACTATTCACCACCTCTTTGGCTGACGCGATAAATTTTTACTTGTTTTAGTTTCCATTGAAGGGAAATTCCACCCTTCTGACTGTGAAAGAATAACCGGTAGTACTCGCTAAATGCAAAACCAGGCTCGCATTATTTCATTGAGGATTTTCTTCTAAAACAGCAAAAACACACTGACAGAAAAAGTAGTCTAGCTTTCTCCTTGTCTTCCACAAAACTACAGCAAAGGAGAAATAGAGAAGACTTTTAGCCATGACTGACTCACTCCACTCCATCCGTTTGCAAACATGCTTTTTTATCTCTCCAGTATTTCAAGCACTGGAAATTAAACTACTTTCAAAATTTCAAGACAAGCAAAGCGTATCAACTGAACTACAGGCAAATAATTTCTCTCGTGCTGTTCAAATGTAATCCAGAATAGCTGCTTTTATTGCCTTTGCATTTTCTTAATAATTCCTAAAGTAATTTTTAGAAGTGTCTTATTTATTTTTCAACTGTTCTGTAAAATAGTCTCCTCCTCTAAGATAAAGCATTGTCTCCGATAATAGCTCTGACGATGTGTTACTTGAACGCTATCCTGTTTCCTGTTTAAACTCAATCCAAGTTTTTATTTATTAATATTCAACATACTTTTCAAAAACGAAATTTGGTTCATTGTATTTGGGTTGTTCTTTAAATTTGCACTGTTACTGTTTCATATTGTCATTTAAAAAGTTCTGATATTGACATATTTCACCTTTGTAGATGTGAGTAGAATCTTAGCATAAATATTTTAACTTTTTTTTTTTTTTTTTAACCTAAAGGCACAATTTTTAGTTGTTTAAATACAAATCAAGACAGGTATGAGGAAGTACTGGAACATAAATAGAAATATTACCTACTAGTATCTACTTGGAGATTTATTTATGGTGAAGAAAATAATGTGCTCTACATACCTATGAGAAGGTGAGTTTGGAACAACTTCATGTACATAAATTCCACTTCTGACATCAGGAAAATCAGCATTATTGTGTTTCAGTTCTTCCACCAAGCTGAAAGAAAAACAAAATTATATAGCATTTGATTCCACTACAAAAGCAGTAGCATTCAAAAATTCTTATTTATTTATTCTCAATTTTTTTGTGACCAAAAATGAATGACTTAACAGTTAATTGTTTGCCCCTTGTTCTTGTGATGACAATGTAGGGGATTTGAAGTTGGATTAAAACAAGTAAAATAGATTTTAAAAGAGTCAAAACTACTTACCTGTGCAAAACATGCTATATTTAATGGTCTCGTGCATCTCCTGCAAGAACCTGACTTTTGCTGTTTGTAGCAGTAGCACAGAGGGCACTGTAGAAGAGTACAGGGACAGTAGCACTCTCTGTCCTAGGTGCTGTACAGGGACAAAAAATTCCTGTCCCAAAGAATTAATGCCGGTGATGGGGCAGAAATTTGCTAACAATTTTGCTTCTTTCATTTTGCAAGCCATTCTGAATTTGTCTTTATCTAGAACAATACAGCTTTTGAGAACTTCAGTCATCAGATAGATCAGAACTGTGAGAGTTTTCCAAGGAAACTTCAGCTTCCTCAAGTTTTCATGAGGAATTGTTTGTGCATCCCTTTCTAAAGAAAGAAGACAGGAACCAGCTGCAAAATAGAGACTCTAAAAAAAAGAGACTCCTCATTTCTGAGGAGACGTCATCATTTCAGGTCTGTGTACAGTGTGGGTTAAAACCCATTTCCAGAAAGAACGCGTTTTAAACTAATGATGGATTATTCTGCTGTCCGCCATGAAAACCTGGGGTCCCTCAGATGGAAAGCAAGCCAAAATGGCTGCACACAGCTTCACTTCATTTGATTTTGTACTGAGGAAGCTAACAATTAAATGACTAAAGCAAACACACCAAGGGAAGTAGTCGTTTCCTGAAAACAGGCCTGGAGACATCTTACACTGCTTCATTAGACGCCGCAAAAGCAGTAAAATCTCACATCGTGTTCACTTCACAATTATGCAGAGAAACATTCTGAGTTTCTCTCCATAGGTGGTGGCCCGGTGATGTTAATGCCATTACACTGATTTGTTCCAGCTGAGGATCTGACCCTTTGGGGAGGACTGCAAGAGTGTAACTCAATAAACAAAGATGGCTTTACTACAACCCCAGCTGGAAATTGTCTTGTTTAATTTTGTAGCCTACTGCCACATTGGAAAAGTGCCTACTGCTGGGAAAGAACACAAGCGTAAGAGCCCTAATTTATTATCCCAGAATATATCCGGGCAACGGCAAGACACAAAGCAATGTGAGAGAGAAAAGACAGTAAAGAACTGGAGCAAGGTGTCCATATTCTGGCTTTGTTAACATGGAGGCATGAAGCTTTAGTTCTGCACTTTAGCAACTACTTTCTTTCCACTTAATGGTTAGGCATCAAATCTCACATCATATGGCCTCCATTGGCACTGATAAAACTACCGCCAAACCCTCAGGCAGCTAATCTGTCATTGGCGCTCACGGTCACCTGAAAGCAGCAGCTTGTTTAAATGTCACCTAAAACCTGGTGTAACTCCAGACATCCTCGTCAAGAACCAAAACCAAATGTTCAGGCTCTTCCTAATTTCCCTCAGCTACCAACAGGGCATCCACCATTATCAGTATTTAGAGAATGACTGACAGTGATTTTCCAGGTCTTGAAATGTGTATTTCACCAATATCATTAAAATATTTGGAGACTTCCTAGAAGCTAATGCACACTTCTGGATTCTCTGGAGATTTGTAATGAAAGCTGAATGATGAAGTTCTGAACCACTATTGACCACATCTTGTATGCATGATCATACAGATTAACTTTCTAAGATACTTACGCGGGTGTTATTGTCAGCATTCTGATGCCAATGAAACGTTTCTTCCCATCTGAAAATAACACAGAGGATATTTAAGAAGTTTAGGCAAACACTGACAAAAATAACTACTTTGATGACCCAAAATGCCTGTCAATTAAAACAGGATGTATCAGCTTTTAACAAAACTAAACAGAAATCATACAGATCTACACTGAGTCATATTTTATTTTGGTTAACTTTGGTGCACAGAATGACAATCCCTCTCCCTGCAAGTGAGGGTAAGAGAGAAGCTCATTTACATTCCATGGGAGTTTTCCACAAGAGTTTTCCTTCAGGAAATTCAGGAAAATTTCTGTGATCTAGTATCACATGACTTCAGTAAATGGAAAATTTCATAACCAACTACCATTTCATCTGAAACCGGTCAAGACAATTTAATCATATGGTGTTCTCATTAAAATATAGAAATGGGTTTTAAAGAAATTAAAATTTTCACCTTTCAGAGAAAGGACAATCAAAAGACTCACACTAATTCTAATGCAAATGGCTTGTTATTTCTACCCCAAAGAATGAAAAGCAAGTTTTAAAAAAATCCATAGACCTTAGCCAAAATGATCACAAAAATGATCAGAGGGATGGAACACCTCTCCTATGAAGAAAGGCTGAGAGAGTTGGGGTTGTTCAGCCTGGAGAAGAGAAGGCTTCAGGGAGACCTTATTGCAGCCTTTCAGTACTTAAAGGGGGCTTATAAGAAAGATGGGGACAAACTTTTTAGCAGGGCCTGTTGTGACAGGACAAGGGGGAATGGTTTTAAACTAAAAGAGGGTAGATTTAGACTAGATATAAGGAAGAAATTTTTTACGATGAGAGTGGTGAAGCACTGGAACAGGTTGCCCAGAGAGGTGGTGGATGCCCCATCCCTGGAAACATTCAAGGTCAGGTTGGACGGAGCTCTGAGCAACCTGATCGAGTTGAAGATGTCCCTGCTCATTGCACGGGGGTTGGACTAGATGACCTTTAAAGGTCCCTTCCAACCCAAACTATTTTATGAACTTTATTATTCTTATTCTACAGAACTTTAAATGATGAAAATTCACTCCTTTAGGAACAGCACTAAGTTTCTGTAGTTGGCTTTTAATAGTCATGACATTGCACAGCTGTCTTATGGAAAAAAAAAAATGCAGTTTGATGACTTCCTGAAGTGAGTGCTTCAGTAGTTAGTTATATCCGCTATGAAACACTATTTCCCCTTATTTGTTCCAGCATAACTACTTGACAATTTCTTCGAACTTCTCCATGTTCTCATGTGAGGAAAAAGTTTGAAAAGGAGATGTACACAGTCCCTCTAACTCTTATTCTTTCCAAGAAAAATAGGACCCAAGTAAAGGGATTAGTCCTGAATCTTACGCATGTCCAATATTCCCATTAGTGTCAGTGAAAATATTGACTACTAAACACTGGATTTAGTATACTCTGAACAATCTTACATCTGTAACTGTCATCCCTGCTTTTCCCTGAAATGTTCTGGCTCTCCTCTATTTTAAAGTGAAACTAATGAGATCAAAATCAGCTATAGTAAGAGTGTCATGAAGAAGTCCAATTACTCAAAATTGAAGTCTCAAAAGCCTTTGGCATGGCCATGAACTAGTGTGCTCATAGTGCTTCTCTAGTCTGCATGGCATAAATGCATATCACTTTTTAAAAATATCCAAACATGATAATTCTTCCAGCTGAAAATAATCCCCCCATCCCTGCAATGTGGACAGTTAAATAATGAAGTTGTCTTCATGAGACACATAGATAACAGATTCTCTGGTGACAGTTTACTGTTTGCATTAAACAGTTTGCTGCTGGTCATTGTCTGTGTGATGCAGAAATATGCAGAAGCACAAAGCATACGCTGGGGGCTGAGTTAGGAATGTTTACATGAAAGAAAAGTGAAAATGAAAGAAGGACAAAAGAAACTGATCTGGAAGAAACAAAACAGCAAGGAGGAGATTGGACAAGAATGAAAAGCCACAGCAGAAATGCCGCTGATCTAAAAGATAATTATTTCCCCAGTGGCTAATGATACATGTAAAAATATGGTTTTGGGGAAAAAAAAAAAATCTGGTAACTACAGACTTATTCACAACTAAAAGTCTCATTCTGCCTTCATCTTTGGGCAGGTTGGGGTATTATTTCACTCCTGTTCGTGCATTAAAATTCAAAATGGCCTCCAGCCCTCTCTCCACAATAAGTTTGCCACACTGCAAATAGTGGCTCATACTATAACAGTAGCAGGCTATTCTATAAAGCAAAAATAATAGTTATGAGCTATGGATTATTTTAGCAGCAGAGTCTAGATTCCGCCCCTTCCCACCCTCCAGCCATTTCGTATGACAGAAGACAGGTAAAAAAACTTCAGGCCTTTTGTTTTGGGAAAGTCCATTCCATTCAATTTAACCCAAGTCAAACACCTTGCACAAAAAACAAAGTTTTCATCAACAATGATTAGAGGGAATATAATTGTCCAGTTTATTAGAAGTATTAGCAGAGACTGAACAGGCACAGACAACCAGTTGTAGTGTTTTACCATCCCCAAAGGATAGGCATTTTGACGTCAGGGTTAAGTCACATTGGCAGAACAATATGTGGCACCTGGAACTACCACTGTCACATTACATCTGCTCTGTGAATAAAAAGTCTCAAAACCTGTCATTCTGGCAATCTGTGCAATCATGAGGCAGAAGAAAAAATAATTAGGAGAACTGGAATACAGTGAGGTCGTAAATCTAAGAAGCACGTCACCAGGGTGCAGTCCCAGCAGTAGTTAAAAGAAGGTTAATATGTTGGAACAATCAGGTTGAACAAATGTGGAACCACTGCGGCTTAAAGCTGGAGCAGAGCACAGCAGAGAGGGAGATTCAAATCGCATTTCATTTCTGTAAACACCAGGCCACATTAAACACTGATTCCGGTGGTACAAAGTCAAGCAAACCAGCCTGAACCACTAGTTTAAACTTAAATCTGTTTTGTGTTAATAGAAAGTCACAAGCAGCTGACCCCAAGTATCTAGAAGCAGTTCACTATTTACAGAGATTTCTGTTCCACAGTAAGGAAAGCATCTGCTTTACTGTTAAACTTTTTTTTTTTTAGTTGGTGCTTGTTAACAGTAGAGATACAAACCAGACAGATAAACACAGGCTGAAGGCAGAAGTGCTGATGACTTATAAACTGTGGCAAAAAGAACTGATACATCCAAGTTAAGGGGTCAGGTACCCAAACTCTTACAGGCATGAGTAACTCTGGCACGTGGGTATCCCCATTGCAGTTGATTTCGGTGGGGCCAGAATATCACCAAGATCTCCAAGTGAAGAAACGAAACTTGCACTTTTTATTCAAGCGGCAGGCAAAAGTCCTACTTCTCTGCTCATGGCTTTTGCATTTAGATCGTCTTTCAGATTGCATGAGCAGTCCTGAAAGCATTTAAGAAAGATACTCCACTGCCAAACAGAAACCATTAAAACAGCTCGAGTCTATAATGCTGAATTATGTGCAGTGTACCTTCCATGTAAACTGTAGAGATGAATTTAATCAGTAGTCTGAATCTACACTCAGCAAGCCTCCTAAGCAGCCCTCATCACTATTAGTAATAATTATCAATAATAATCATACAAATACATAGGTAAGCATATAGTTTCAACACAACTAATAAAGCGTTCTGGGGATGTAAATGAGAATTCATATAAATGACTTGCTGGGTGCGGCCAATGCAGCACTCCCCCATTTCTCCTTGCCCATCTGAAACAGAAGTTTATTCACTTTTCTGCTAACATTATACGAGAGGCCATGCTGACTTCTTAGGCTGGATTTTCTCTTTAATATTTTGTCAAATTGCTAACTTACTGTCTTCCATCCTAGAGGATCCACGTTTGAACACTGTCTAGTTTTATTGTTCTGCTCAAGTCTAAATTAGGAATAGATGGCAGAGCCAAGGCTGAAACTGAGAAATTCCTATGGGATACTAACAAAAGACACTGAAGTTAAAAAAAAAAAAAAGTCAGTCAATGCTTAAATGTATAGATGACTTCCAGAGGTAAAGACAGAACACATAGATGGTTAAAACTGAGATATAGATTGAGACATTTAACTTCATGCACCAGTTTAGGAATTTCTACCTATAAAAGGAGGTTGACATTATTACTGATAAATCCAAAATTAGCAAAGGCTTTCAGACCATTCAACAGATAAATATCTCTATGCAGAGTGTGGTAAATCTTTGGTCAAAAATACAGTAGGTATTACTATGTATTACCCATGCATTTGGTAATATAGAATGTTCAGATAATAATAATCAGTGCAAATAATTCATTCAAATGGCATCCTCTCCTTCTTTCTCCCCCCCCTCCACTCCTGTACTTCAGTAGATCATATATTTGCAGTTATATACAATGGATGGGACTTCAAAAATATATGCCTTCTATATAAAACTGGTAGTTAGCTGATCAACTGAGATTTAAAAGACTAAGGTCAAGCTTATTAAACAATATTCTGAGTATCTCCTATATGCCAGAGTGAATCTCGACAGAGTGGTTTCCTATGGGAATTTTATCATCTTCAGGCAATATGATATTTAGAGTGAAATCTAATACCCTTAAACTTACTTCTATGACCTAATGTACCATAAGGGCGGATCCCACTGAAACTACTGAAACTTAATTGGAGCAAAATAAAACACAGTAAAAACATCCCAAAAATTCTGCTTACATAAATTCCTTATGTCAAGAAATAACGCCTATACAACAAACCCGAAAACTATTACTAAAGGCCTAAAAAATGCAAACTAAGTCTCAAATGTGGTGACAGTATCTCCTAGAAATTCTCTTTCTCTGTGCATCAAGGGCTTTAAATGACTGTTCTTCTGCCTGCAGCAAAAGTACAAGAGGTACTTCAGACAAGCAAAAATACTTTAAAAAATAAGAAAAATTCAAAGTTGCCTGTGCCCACGGTATGCCAAGCAATGACAGTCACACTGATGTTAAAAGTAAGTGTGAATCCTTTTCCTTTGATTAGGGGATAATGAGAATGCCGAAAAAAAAAATCAAACAGTAAGTTACAATCACAAGAAAAACTTTTTTTTTTTCTTCTTCTTAGGTTTCCATGGGCAAAGTTATCTCTAGGCCCTCTAGCTGGGCTCAGCAGGTTCATCATTCTCTGGAGGCAAAGGTGCCTGATTCTGAAGGAGCAAGGGGGCTGATTTCAGTGGTGGCATCTCTAGCCTTCACTGATTTTCCAGCCCCAGTTACCAGGAACCCCCTGGCAGATGGTGCACTTTCTGCACAAGGCTTGCATTCAAGCCTCTAGAGCCATGCCTGCAGGGTGAGCCATCGCTCCTCCCTGTTTTGAGATGAGCAGTTTGGTTCTGAAGGGTAACATCACTAATGATACAGACCTGCTTCTCTCAGAAGCCAACAAACAGTTAGTAACCTGGGCGAATAAATAGGTTTTTTGACTTGTTGGCTGAAACAGAATTATGTCAGCTACTTTGAAATGTACTTTTCAGCACATAATTAACAACTTTTTTCATCAACTCTCCCCCCCCACCAAATCAACAAGTAAAAACAATCTAGTGTGGGGAATTCAGCAAAACATAGATGAGGGGACCTGTCAAATTGTGATGGTCTCAAATATACAAGCAGATGCATAACTTTAAAACCTCTGACTAAGGCAAGTTTCCGAAATAACAGTATCTGAGAGAACACTGAGAGGACAATGGTGTAGAGAAACAACTCTGGCATCAGCAACTGAGTGAACTCAGGAGAAGACAAGATTAATATCAAAAAGATTCAAGAGAAGTAGCAGCCAACAGTCATGATAAAAGATGAGTAGGGTGTGGACAGATAAATTGGCAAGCAAAAGAGAAAGGAAGGTTTGGCCTGGATGAAGCATTACTAGAGCAGCTTTGGCTGTGCAGCATGTAGTATGACACCTAGTACACTGTGACAGATATGAGGCAGGCACATAAAAAAAGTCCAGAGTACTGCAGTTGTCACTATATTTAGATTTATATGCTCTTTGATGCAGAGGTCTCTTTTTTTCTGCCTTCCTCCCTGCCCCGCATGTATTTCTTCAGGAATTAGTACACAAGTCTTCTTTCCACCAGGGTCTGAGAGTCTATGACAATATCCAATTATACAGCACTAACATAGATGACCATGGCAAAATAAAGATCATCCACTGATAGTGCACACCCTACACTCCACCCATGGACAAGTGTTTTAAAAAGTTTTTACTCCCTTATTCTCCACAGTACACCTTAATCTCCTTTTTGCTTGGACAACATGTGAAAGACGAGGATAAGACTCCCTGCACAAGTCACCATCTGTTCTCAAGATCATTTGAGACTGTAATGACTCATCCGTGTCCTCACTATCCTCAGAGGCCCTTTTTCCCAGATTTATACAGATACTGTCTACTCTTTGGGGGTTTGAGTAATAAAACTGTCTGTCCCACTTCTGTGAAGTTGTTTTCTATTTCCAATTCTGTGGTGTTCTATACTGTAAAATAATGCTGCTTCTTTCAGAAACAGGATCCCAGACCCATGTCTTTTGGCGCTTCACCGACAGATCAGGATAATAATTGGAAGATGTCGCTGTTTCTTGCAGACCTTACCTTTACTTTGTTTGTCATGCGACTCTGTGAGAAACTGAGTGATGCGGTCTGAAGGAATAGCAAAAGAAATTCCAGCTGTGACCTTCAACGTGTTGATCCCAATCACTTCACCATCCTGTTGAGAGACAGCACCCAATTAATTTGCTCCTAAGTGACAGAGTTTGGCTCACTGCCTGGCATTTCATGTTAAAAGCTGGTGTAAGAAATTTTAGAGTGTTGTAATCACTCAAGAAATAAACATGACTTCTAAGGGAGGATCTGGGCTTTGATTCACAATCCCTCTCACATTTAACTGTGATGGCCAGAGAGATTACAGTACAGTTTGTTCATCCAAGGTCCATCCCACCACTCGGCAAGAGATTCCCTCTGCTGAGCAAGCAGTG
The DNA here is from genome assembly GCF_964195595.1 of Calonectris borealis. NCBI lineage: Eukaryota > Metazoa > Chordata > Aves > Procellariiformes > Procellariidae > Calonectris > Calonectris borealis. The sequence goes on from NC_134315.1 coordinate 12,586,586, forward strand.
GAGTCACTACTACCACTACAGCCACAATTCACCGACCTGCAAAATCAGTGCTGCTTTAAAGCAATCTATTTTAAAATCAGTTGTGCAGATTAACCAGGTCCCATCTCTGCCCTGCATCCCAGGTTTTACAGTGTGAACGAGCATAACTGCTCTTACCAAATCCCATTTTCCTCACTGCTGTATAGAATTTCCTCTGCTCTATGGGGAAATGTTTTTCAATGGTGTATGAACTGAGACCCAATTTGCATAGTTTCTATTAGTTTCACGGTATCTGCCTACCATTAGTTTGAATGACTGGAAGCTAGTATGACCTATGAATCTTTTCAAAAACATATTCTCCCACTTATTTCAAACTGGCTCTTAAAACAAAACAAAAACCAAGTCACTTGGACTTACCAGATTAACTAGAGGTCCTCCAGAGTTGCCGTACTGTAAAAATAATGTAAGGGAACAATAAATTGGTGCTTCACTGTAGGAAATTCAATTTTCATTTCAAACAGTATTTTGTTTCTAAATGAAAGACAGCAGGTAATTTCTTAGGCAGCACTGAAGGACACAATATTGATCAGAGAAGATTACAGGTAGGTCTTACCCTACCCTACCCATTCACACCTCTTATGATTAAGATTTTTTTAGGCCTTAAGTTAGAAGTGGTAAGAAACAGGCCTTAAGTTAGGAGTGGTAAGTTCCTGCTCCAAATGGTTAGACTCTAAGTTTAAGAAGAATCATCAAATAGTTAAAATGAGTATTTTGATTCTTCTAAAGACTGTCAAAACAAGATTTTGAAATAATTAATTGCTATTTAGAGTTATATTTCAGTGAGGTGCACGTACGGTTCTTAAGTAGTTTTATTCATCACTTTAGATTGTAATACTGTCAGTGTCTCTTATCCTCCACCGGAGAAGAACACAGTGCTTTACGTGTTTAATCACAGAGTATCGCTATGAGGTAGGTACTACGTAAGGATTGATTTAGTAACCACAGACATGCAGCCTTTTCTAGGGAGGGCATATAGCAGCTCTGAGCAGTCAGAAATTGCCTAATACCTAATGGCCTTCAAAGAAAACATCCAACAGGACTACAGGAAATGGGAGTTGGAGAAGTTCCTTTTCCATCTTCATGTTGGCTCAACATGTTTTTGAGCAAGGCCAGAGTTTTCAAGTAGGTCTACTGAACAGCCAAGAGCAGCAACTTACCACTCAAAATAAACAAAAGCCAAGTGATGCATGACAGCAACATGAGCCATATAAACTGTTTACACTTAGATAGCACTGGGCAAAACTTATAGATTCTCAAAAGAATAAAACAGACATTAAAGTTTTTAAAACAGCTTCAAAGTTTGAGTTTAAACGAAGAGATCCGTTTCTTATGTTGTATCTTTTCAGTGATCAGAGGCTACGCACTTGATTTTTATGTCTGACTGACACAAAGGAACCAAGATAATGATTTTTCAGCCTTCCTCAGCATATGATCTTTCATTCACTTGTCCTCTACTTGAAGGATAATGAAAGAACTTCGGCACATGCAGCATAGCTCCACGAAGGAGCTATACAGAGCCATTATGGCCCTGCTTTCTCCTGCCCCATGTTCCTGCTGTTCTATCATTTCTCAGAAGGCAGCTGCATGCACATTCCTGCAGGAAAGTCTTGGCTGAGCCACAGGAATGCTCTGAATAGACCAGCTCTCAAACTCCTCCCATTCTCAGGAGAGAACTAGTGCATTAGCTAAGCACAAAGCATCCCTATGCCAGGGACTGTCTTCATATTTTGTGGTCTCAAATGGCAAAGCAATTCAAATATATTGTCATTTTCCTTACCTCCTCTGCTATCACTCTTCCATTTGGTCTAGCATTATTTAGACAAGCTATCCTTGTCTAAACTTGCTCATTAGCTTTTGAGGGCAGCGAATGCCTAAGGAAGCAGTTTGATCTTGAGGAATGTGTATAGGCATGAAGTCAAAAATCCCATGTTCTAACTCTGCCTCTATCACTAATTCAATGTGTGCTCCCAAATAATCCATTTTGCATAAGTTTTCCTATTCTCCTTTCACAACTGAAGAAAGAAATTCCAATTAACTATCTTAAGAGGTTCAGCTCCTGGATCATATAGAAGCTTTTTGAAAAAGCTCACTTTTATGTCATACCTTAGCACAAAAAGTAATTACTCTCTTTTTTTTTTCCCATACAATTTTTCTCAACAAGTCTGTGACGATAAACATTTGTGAAGCGCTTTGCGTGTGTAAAATACTAAGCGTTATGACTGGTTATGTCAAATTTGATATTGAGGTCCAGCAAATAAATGCTGAAAATATTTTCCTTTCAATGTATAGCAGATTTAAGCTGTAAAATTTTAGGCGATTTTCTACCTCAGATATGCATGCAGTGCTCTTTTTAGAATCACTACAAGTTATATACACACCCAAGGACTTTACTTAAGTTCTTTGGATCCCTCCAAGCTGCTCTGAAGGGATATTATTTTCATGTATTTCTATACAACATGCAGTGCTAGGACCCTTAACTCCGAACTGTATCTCAAAACTTTATGTTATTTTACATCTACATTCTTACTTGGAGTATGTGATGTGCAAAGAGAAAACAAGAACAACAAAAAAACCAACCCTCTCCTTAAGTTCTTACCTGGGTGTCCTGTCATTAAATTCAAGCAGATACTATCAACTTTACTACTCCATCTGGTTCTAATGCATGCAGATGAAAGAAACTTTGGCTCTATTCTACAGCTTGCTTGGCTGTACAAGCAGAGAGAGGAATGTATTGATTTACTGCTGGTCTATACAAGCATGTGTTAGTGCACGAGATCTACAGAATGAGAAGGGTCTGTCATTTGTAACATCTTCATAGACAACCTCGAAGAGGGCAGTTTCATTTAACATACCTTTCACAACATTAATGCCTGAACGCAACTTACAGACACTGCATAGTCTTTTATAAAAAGAAGAGCCTACCACTAATTTTAAACAAAGCTGCTTTTACTTAGTGGATTCATCTTTCAGAGCACACGCTTCCCTGCTGAATAGGTGGGGACTTCAAGGTCCCAGGACTGTGAAGCTCAGCTCCTCACATACCTCGTACTTACATTGATAATAGCATCTGTCTGAATGTAATCCATATCCGAGTCCCGCAGCCCAAGTTCTTTGCCATCTCGCTGAGCAGTGCTGACAATACCTGTTGTCACCGTGTTCTGTAAGGCAAACGGACTTCCAATCGCCACCACAAATTCTCCTGGCCTCAGATCAGCAGAGTGTCCCAGTAACAATACTGGTAGTTTTTTCTTAAATAAAAACAGAAAGAAAGAAATAAGCATTAGTTTATACCTGAAAATAACCTGATTGGAAAGACCAAAAACTAGCCAGAAGTTAGAAACATACACTTCCCATTACATTAATGAAAGAGCCACTCACTATCATATACCCAAAACTTAGGCCAGGTAAAATTAATATACTGCAGGGTGTTACTGCTTTAAACTGTCTTCAGAAACAAACTGCTAGCAGCAGTACCTTTCAATTTCATCCAGGAAAAAAAAAGCCAGCAAGATTCTGAAACAGATTTCCCCTTTTTGCAGCAGATTGTTCCATCCTCCTCCTAGAAATAGCTTACAAACCAGCTATTGACCAGCCTGCCACTCTCCCTACACTATGTACCACCTTGCAATCCATGTATTGGCAGAAAGCTAGAAGGATTACCCAAAATAGACTGGGTCTTCAGGTAAAGATAGCAAAATCTGGCCACATATTAACTGAGCTGCATTTTTTTTTCTTCTTTTTTAGCAGTGCCTAGCACAGAAGACAAAGTAATTTAATTCTAAGATATGAAAAATTTCCAGGCCTACAGAAACAGTTTGTTCAGAACATTGTTTTCCCCAGATATATTTCCAAGGAATCCCTAAACATACATTCCAACCAATCACTCTGTGCTAAATGAAACTGAAATAGGGTTCCCAAATTAATTCATTCATCTGTTTATGCCACTGACCTTAGGGTGAATCTTTATTGTTGCGATGTCAGATTTCTTGTCAATGTCTTTAATGGTTGCTTCATAGGTATCTCCATTCTGTAGCTGCACTTTCAATTGTTGTCTCCCTGATATAGCATTGGTGCTTGACACCACGTGGGCATTGGTCACAATTAAACCAGAATCAGACATAATAAATCCAGATCCACTGGAAAGCGGGACATTTCGACCAAAGAGAGGGTGCCTGTACGAAAAGCAAATAATTATCACTTGTAAGGAAAGCACAGCTTAGAGAAGATTACATTAGATATCATTTACCACGTTTCACCCTGAGAAATAACAAAGCATTTGATGACCAATGTTACGACCCTTACAAAAATTAAATTTAAAAAATTGACAAAGAAAGGATCCTTTTCTGAAAATTGTGACTGCTTTTAGTCAGTCAGGGAGATAGGAACTGAAGTTTTCAGAAAACCCGCAGGGTCCTTTTCCTTTGATTTCATATTCTATCTTTATAGGCTTCTGTGTAAAGAGGCTAGGTGACAAAAAGGGAAGGAGGATCTCATCCCACCAGTTGCTGCTTCTACACGGGAAGAGAATGACAGGAAATAGTAGGGCTGACAAATGGACTGATCCTCTAATGGGAAAAAGGGAAGAAGAAGGAACCTTGCAGCTGAACAGTGGAGCAAAGGAAGAGGCAACGTCCCAGGGAATCATGAAGCCCAAGTGTAGACTGGCAGGAAAAAGCATGTGTAGAAACTGAAAGGACTGGGAATGTGGAAGAAAAGAAATGAAAAACACTAACAATGAGTAAAACTCGGTGGGAAAAAACATTTGCTGCAATATAGACAGTTAAAAGACTTTATAAACTGTTTAAAGTATTATGACTTTTCTCTATGAACAATTGCTGTAATGACCCTAGATTTGTTAGGGGAACAGAAAGTGCCTGGGCAGTAGAAGATGAGAAGAGGTCCACAAATTCTTCTTTCTTCCAAGATGTGGTCCTTATTAGGAAATTGTTTGAAAGTTCTGTGCTATTCAGCAGTAAAGAATTGGAGCCAATCCCAGGCAGAAGGTAGTATCACAATTAGCACCCAACAGGCTGCTGGACAAACATTTACTTACAGGGAAAGAACAAACAATCTTAACTACATATGCAAAGATCTTAAGCATCTTCAACTGTAACATCCTCTCAAAAGACCAATTATCATATGCATAAAGCTATGTCTCAGAAAACCTGATTATCTTGATTTTGCATATTAAGAAAGCCTATAAAAATTCTCCAAGAAATTCTTAAGCCTATGCAAAATTAAAGTATCCCAAGCTGAAAGGTATTGAGGTAATGGAGTACATATAACATCTGCAGTAATTTGTTCTGACAGCAGATTGGTTTGAGCGCTCAATGTTAAACCTGCCTCCCAGGTTGTTTTGAGCACTCAATGTTAAACTTGCCTCCTCAGCTCCAGTTTCAGTACTCTGAATATTGGTATGTTTTGGTCAGCAAATTTAGTACATTTTTTCCTATCAGAAATCATTTCTGTGTTTAGATAGGTTACATCTGGTCAACATGCTACCTCTTAACGTTCTCCTTGCCAAAATAAAATCAACTCTTATTCGAAGTGGAATAAGCAACAAGGAGCTATGTTTTTCCAGCTTACCTTCTGGATTTGTTTTTTTTAAACTGAGACAATAAACATAATACAACAAGCAACACATTTTAGTGAAGGCTGAAGAGACCTCCAAAGATGAGATAGACTTATTTTATGGCAGACAATATGTATTGTAAAGTACTGTAAAGACCCTAAGCCCAATAAAACAGACTTACTAAATAGGAATAAAACACACAAATGGGTGGTTCTCTGGACAAATGAGTCTGCTGTGATGTTTCAGAGTATATTGTGAACTTCAAGAATTCAAAATGAAAGTTTGGGTCCACTGGAAAATCTTCGTAGACCTTTGTTAAACAATGGAATTAAACCACAAAGAATTAAAAGTGTTACCTGAGGAAAAGTTCAATGTGCACAACTGCAGGTGCAATCTTTTCCACCACATCTGCTATGAAGTTGAATTTGTATCTTGGGCTGCTGGACTGTAGGTGACCTATACTAGCAGAAAGAATTGGATATGTTAATAAGACAATACCCTTTTTCACCAAGTAGGTGAGATAAATATGCTTTGAATCCTACTGGGATAGTTTCCAAACAGGTATTGGAAAAGGAATCAAAGTCATTAAGATTTGTTCAAAACTTATCCAGCGTTTTGCTTGATCCTGAGAAAATAAAACATCAGCATCACTTGGCTACAAATTATTTGACTTTCTTAGAAGTCTACAAGCCTTGTCTGGAGTATTTTTCTCAAGACAACTACTATATTATCCAAAACACGTAGGGTCATAGGATAAGTCAGGTTGGAAGGGATCTCAGGAGGTCTCTAGTTCAACCTCCTGCTCAAAGCTGGGTCAGCTACAAAGGCAGACGAGCTCAAAGGCTCTGTCCAGTTGGGGCTTGCAAACCTCCAAGGATGGAGACTCCAGAACCTCTCCAGGCAACTTGTCCCACTGTTTCACTGTCCTCCATGAGGTAAAAGTTTTTCTTACATCTAGTCTGAACCTCTCTTGTTGAGACTCATGTTTCAACTCATGCCCATTGTCTCTCATCCTCCCACTATGCACCACTCTAAAGAGCCTGGCTCCATCTTCCTGATAACTTCCTCATGAGTACAGGAAGGCTGCTGGTAGGTCCTCCTGAAGCTCTCTCTTCTCCAGGCTGAACAAGCCCAGTTCCCTCAGATGCTTCTCACAGCAGATATGTCCAGTCCCCCCAACCATCCTCATGACCCTCTCCTGAACTCACTCCAGTTTGTCAATGCCTTTCTTGTATTGAGGGCTCCAAAACTGGATGCAGTATTCTAGGTGTGGTCTAACAAGTGCTGAGTAATATAGCTGCAGCATTTGGGAACTGCATTTAGAACCCAAGTTAGGATTTTTTGAAGTAGACACATTAGAAACCTGCTGTAAATGATAACCTTTACACCTAAAAAGCTTTGCAAATTCACATTTAAGCTGTCACCAGCAGCTGGGCATAGCAATAGATTTCTAAATAAGCGTTCTGATAAAAGCCAGTGCAGTACTATGTTAAACAGCACTATACACAGCATTTATGAATACTGAATATAATTCTGAGGAATGAAGATCTTTGAAGTGAGGGAAAAAAGCCCACAGCATCCTGGCTTCTAATATCACAACAACCTGGATTCTAACATCACAACATCACAAAGCAATAATACTGCTTGTGCTAGAATGTCATACTTATCTGCAATCTCAAATACATGGAGACATATCACCACATATGCTAAACACATGCTAGGGGACATATCATCACACTCAAACAGCAATATTTCATGTTCACAGCCTGATGCTTTAAAATTAACTATGGGATCTAGGGAAGAGAGTAAATGAGTTGTAATCAGATACAGTAATAACATTTTTGGCTTTTTTCAAATCTGGTGCAACAGCACACTGTTTATCCGAGGAGATATAATTCTTTCTCTGCCATTTAGTCAGGATTGAGAGGCTCTAAATTCTAATTTCTAAACAGTATCGACTCTTCTGAAGTGATGCTTTGCACCATCATCTAAGTTCAACTCACGCTGAAGGCTGAACTTACTCCACAGTAGCTCTTGCATATACCAAGTCAACACCTGGTCTTAAGGGTTCTAGATTTGCCTATTTCTAGATCACATAACATAGTAATGAGTCCAGATACAGATTCTGTCTTTTGAAAGTATATACTTTTCTTTCATCATCTGCCCTTTACCCAAGTCTTTAAAAGGACAGTGGGTAGGAGGCATCACACAAAAAGGAAAGATATACAGAAAAGAAAGGAGAGGGAAGTTTAAGAGAGTTTTCATGCGTTTTGGCATTCTGTGTAGTTCTTAATGCAAAGATCATTTTCACCAATTCTTATCTACAGGTGTTTTACTGACCATTAAACCTTGTAACTTGTAAAGTACTTGGGATGAAGATAAAGATTGGAATCAACGGAATTTAACCTATTTACAGAAAAGATGTCTCACTGACCTATTCTGTCTTTGAATGAATTCATAAGATAATGGGTGACAGAGAACTAATTGTTATAGTTCCTATAGTCTCTCAGAAAGCTTTCACAATAAAGCGTTAAAGGACCTACAAAGTCAGAAAGTGAGAGGCCTTGCATTACCACAGTATCCAAAAGACCTGAAGCAAAGACAAGAACTTATGGAATGGACCCAACGCTGGTACTACAGAAGAATGTATTGAAGAAACCAGTTCAAGACAATTAGGCATTTCTCCATAGAAGTCCATGAGTTCTTTTTCCTGTTACTGGACATGGGATTTACTTCTAAGGGGAAAGAAACCATGCTTACATTTAGCAAGCTAAATTTATATGATACGGTATAAACAGAAAGAACAACTTGGCAGGACTAGATTCGGTCTATTATTTTTATGTATATTTCTCACGCACTCTGAAAAAACCCTCTAACCAATTGAATATGCTTGTTTCAGTACTTAGTTTAAAAGCGACACCGCAAACAGGAATCTCAGAGGACAGTCAAATGTAAGCACAATATACTGTTATTTATTTTGCTTACTGGGCCAGTGAAGATTTATCTTACCTTCAGTTCACAAGCAGCTTGCCTGATTATGCAGTATATCCTTTGAAGTCTACTAACATGACTTCGAATGCTTGCATACACAGCAGTGTTCACTGACGGGATATAACATTATCATCACATTTATCTTAATAGAAATGACTACACATCTATGAAAGACAGTTGGCTAGACCCTCAGCTGACGAACTAGCATAGAATTGGGGGGAAAAAGCATGGTGAATGCAGGCTTTCAGTTGGTGTAAATCAGCATAGCTCTATGTGAGTCAGGGCAACTAAATCCCTTCGCATCTGCTGAGCGCTGAACTGTTCTGCACATGCCAAATTGTCACAGCATTGCACATGGACAAAAGCAGAGAAGGATGCCTGCCAGGGAACTCGGTTTTGCACCCTCCTGACTGCACCACCAGGGAAACATCATGGGTGGCAGTGGCTTTCCAGGTAAGATTTGGGGTAGGCAGAGAGCAAAAATCTGAAAGAGGTAGCGGATGAATGTAAACATGGAAAGAGTCAAAGAAAATAAAATGCAGCAATACAGAGAGGAGACTGTAAAACTGAAGCAAAGCTTGTCTTCTTTCCATACCATAGTGAAAGCACTTTTCAGTCTGAGCAGAAGTCCCGAACCTCTCTGCTGGGGTCAGAAGACAAGAATAATCAAACCTGAAGGTGAATCCAAATCTGCACTATTTATTAAGGGAAAATTTGAAACAAAGGAGGATCAAGAATAACAGACATGCAAACTTTGTAACAAAGGTGTCGCTGAAGATCTATTGGCCTGATTAGAGATGGGCCGTTCTTACTAGTGTCTGGTGGGGACTAAATACCAGTGAAAACTGACTTAAAAAATTGAGATGCCTTCACAGAAACTGATCTCTCTTGAATCCTTTTCTGCAAGCTGGGAGCGATAACAACCTTTAAACACATTATATGACATGCCAGGAACTTAAGCTGTGGACTTGGAAGATGTAACTGCAAACTAATATTTACTCTCAACACATACAGTCCTATTTAAGGGAACTGAAAAGTTAGTTATTATTAAAAACATTTTAGTGCACAATTATTAAACTGTTGGTTTTCATCAGAAGTTCTCAATATATTTTAAAAGGGAGGAATTGCAACCTGAGAAACTGAAGGAAGCAACATCCAACATTGTATAAGTTGTATAAGGTCACCCTGAAAACAAGTGTCATAACTGTAGTAGAATCAGGGCTTTATGTCAGACTTTCAATCTATCCTTTAATTTGCATGAGTTAGTAGACACTAGCTGCTGCTACTGTTCTTACTAAAACATAAAATTAAACATGTATATTTTTCTTTCTTGTTTTCCCCACCACAGACACTCTTGCTGTCTTGCAGAGTTTCACGCAGCTCTCAGACCTCTGCTGGACTGTGAATGTAAAAGCTCTGAGTTTACAGCACCTTTGTGTATTTTGACCTATTGACCTACTGAGATTTGCCACGTTTTTGAAAGGTCTCTCAATAACATCCATTATTTTCTATGTTATTACTGCATGTTCAAAATCATCTCACACTAACCAAAGCTAATTTGTCTTGGCAAAAAGCCATAATTTAATCCAATTAACTATCTGTTGTATAGCCAAGATATCAAAGGTGCTGCAACCAGGTTGTACTTGAAGCAAAAACAAATTTACACTTTATCTGTCTACACATTTCTTAATCAAAAGAACTAGATTTTCCCAATCTTCTCCATAGTCACAAATCATCCAGATTTTCAGCAGATCTGAACTCTCATCCTATCGTTTAAATTAAGTGATCAGATCTTCAGAAGCTCTCCAGCTCCTCTCACAAAACACTCAAAATCTAGATTTGGATATACTGGAGTTAAAGATGTTCAGCCTATTTTGTAGAATTTGATCTTATGTTTCCAGTTCTATGGGCTCCTACTACATTGGATTTACATGGCTAAAGCTAAGTGCCTGTGACGTAGGAGTATCAGCTTAAGACTTTTCCTGCATAGTAGTGTTACCTACAAGGTATGAGTTCATTTAATAGTGTTGTATTTACTTTTCTGCAGAGACACTAGACCCACTCCAATCTCATTAACACTGCTGTAAATCAGGAACAACTCCAACAAATTTGTAGAGTTAACCTAGTTCAAAGGAACTGAAAAAAAATTTCAGCAGAAATAAATCATCATAATTCCACTGAAGACAATAAAGCTAGACTCGTTTACATTTGCAGAAGACTGAAAGTTTCTGAATATCTGCCAGTTTACTCCCTGTAGTATTAAATCAACTCACATTCAATGCTTTCTTAAAGACAATACATTATATTAAAATCCACAATTTTATATTAATTAAGAATTTGTGAGCCTGGGAAACTCATTCATTTAAGGCTGTTCCCCCGTCCCTCTTTTAAAACCAGCTTCAGAAAAGATCTGTGTGTTCAGCAAAATTATTATGTCTAAGGGAGGACTGCAACCTGGCAGATCTGATCACCAGGGATAAACACTGTCCCTACTGTGCTTTCATGGAAAGAAATGAAAGACAAATAAAAGATTATAATGTCTCTGCTTAAAAAACAGAAACATCTGCTGGAAACATAGGTTCATGGGCAGCTTTTCTGATGAATTCAGCATTAAGATCAAGTTGCATAGCTGTGCACTGACCATAAAGCCTTGGTGAGTTTAATGCCACATTATGGTTCAGGCAACTTGTTTATACAATGGATGTCTACCGTGCACAGATGAAAACAATTTGGTGAACCAACACCAAAGTGGCTTTCGTGTGCAGTGCAGCAATCACAACGGCCAGACGGAGACAGACTGGCACAAGCCTTCCAGCACAGACACATCACTGCCTCGCTGACTTCAGATGGTAGTTATTCCTCCTTCCCAAGTGACTCTCATTAAGGAGACGCAATGAGAACATCTCTTTCCTGTTAGCTATCCTACACAAAGCAGTGAACTGCTATACTGAATATTTACCAAACACTGTACAATATTCATCCTCACTTGCAGGAACTCAAAACAAACTCTGACATAAGGAAAAGAATCAGTAAAGGAATGTACTAGAGTTTGCATTTCCAGCCAATACTTTGCAGTGCGTTTCCCTAAATAGAACTGGAGGTAGTTGCAAGGCTTTGATGACAATAATGCCAGTAGGAGATTTCAGTATCTCTTACTGGGCCAATTTCTCAGAAATGCAAGTAATGATATGCTTAGTTGTCCTCTGTATCTTCAAGGTTATGTACAGGCACACTCCAAACACCCCACGTAGAACTGTGTGCAATGGCTCTGCTCATGCATTAACCATATTCCAAACATTTCTTCTAGGGAACTGAACTGAACTTTTAGGGAACTAGGCTCATATCTTGCAAAGATTTGCCTGACATGGGTGAGGCTTTACATCATGACCACTTTCTGAGAATGACTTCAGTTAAACAATGCAGAGGAAAGACATTCTCAGGCAGAACCCTGCAAAGGATCAGTATCAAAGCCAATGTACTTGTTTTCCAGAACTTCTTTCCTCAAAGGTTTTCCAATCAATCTTTTTGTTTTCCCTGTTGCACTGACAAAATAGCACCCTTCTTTTTCAAAAAAAAAATTTTTTGCTTCCACATCCTAGGTGAGAAAATACAAATCTTTCGACATCTGAACTTCACAGAAGCCATCAGCAAAATAACATTGCAGGGAATTATTAACTGTACTAAGAAAGTTGTATTGAGAGATCATAAACAGCCCTTTGTGCAAGAAATAGTCTGACATAAAGTGGTCATAGATTGCAGGTGACCTTGTGAATCCTTTGACTGAGGAGTTTGACACTTTAATAGATCAATATGTGGCATTGTTAAAACTTAAATTTGCTGCTCTGAGAAACAGGGCTCTGTAAGAACGGGTCTTTGATTACAGAGTTTATGCCATCCATGTTTATGCCATTACTTACACACTAGCCTGTAATAGCTTGTCTTTCTCACAGTAGGTGACAGAAGGCAGGAAAAAGCTAGCTGCTTCAGAAAATTCCCATATATTAAGATATCTAGTATTGCAGAGGAAAAAAAAATATTTGTAGCATATAGTTTAAATTTGCCTAGGAGTTCTGCAGGCTGTTCCTATTAGTATCTCAGAGAAGTCCCTGGGTCTGCTCAGATGCATAAGGCTAACTGTATGAGTAATAGTTTTCAGGGCATAGACATACTGAAGAACATCAATGATAGAGTTCCTGTATCTCCATGCAGTACACACCGCTTTTAGTACACTAACTAAAACTTGCACTTGGCATGGTGTTCTTCAAGCTAATCCAGGCCTTCAAGAAGGAAAAAAATATTTTAAATTCTGTCAGTTTGGGAATTACCACTCTGTCATCCTGGGCACTTCTTTCCTCCCTTCCTTTCTGCATCCTTTACTAGTCCTTTTTCATGCACCCTTGTTCACCAGACTTCTCTCACTAGGAAGCCACAGCTAAGTTTTCTCAGCCTATCTTGATTTACCACAGCCAGAATCTAACTTAGCATCAACATAAGCAACTGGAAATGGACAGGAGTAGATATTTCAAAAGCTGCTCCTCAGGGTCACTGCATGTTCTGAAAATGGCCTAAGTCACGCTATATAAGGCTACTGTTATCTGAGATTGTTTTAATATATGTGTGGTTAAGTAAAACTGGATTTACTTCATAACTAGCTTAGCCCTTCAAACTCTGAGTCATCTGAGGCCAGATTTCTTTTAAGAACAGGGAAAAGAGAGAAACTCGACAGTAATTTTAAACTGTCAACTTTCTTCTAAACCTCTCATTACAGCCATTGCATGTTATTGCTTTAAAAAAAAAAAAAAAACACAAACATAATTGAGTTCTATTCCTGGCTCAACCACCAACTCTGTCTGACCTTGGGCAAGACACTTGGTTTCTTTGAGCTTCAGTTTGTGCAGCTGTAGAATTGAATAAAAAAAATTAAAACTTAACAGAGAACCAGATGCTTCATCTAAGCTGAGGTTTTCTGGGACAAAAAAAAGAAAGCCAAAATAAAGTGAACACTAAAATAGTTGCTTGAAAAAAAAATGTTACCTTTACCTCACGGCTCCAAATTCCTAAGCCTATTAGCAGCAGATTCAGGAGGAATCCTTAAAGAAAATGTCATATATACCAAACCCCAAGCACTCAGTAAGCCCTTAGATGCACTCATTTTGGTTAAACATTCTGATTATTTCACATGGATCAGTTCCAACCAAGTATTAGGAGTACTAAAGCTAACGGATGCTGATGTGAAAAGGAACAGGCAAACAGCAATTCATAACTACAAAAAACTGGAGAGACTGATCATTGCAGCTCCAGGCTGGCATCTGGAGCAATTCTTGGCTCTGACAAGATAGTCCTACAGTAACTCCAGGAATATCGTTTGACCTCCTCCCTCTCTGTGCCACTGTTCACCTTCACCCAAGAACGGGATATATGAAAGGTCCTCCATTCACAGAAAGGCTACAACAGTAGCCCTTTTCCCTCTGACTCCTCCCAGTAATTTTGGCAAGTTTGCTATCTATGAATACGCAGGATGGTTAGTGGTCCACCTGACATACTGGAAACACTAGCGCATGATTTAAAACTCCATTATGCATGTAAATTTTCTTTCCAGGAACACTACGAGAAAGGTAGCAGAGGCAAACCCTTAAAATAACATATCAGTAAGTATGGGAAAAGATAATAGCAGCATTAACACTTCCATAATGTCACCCATTTTAATACCAAAAAAAGTTACCAACATAAGTGAAACTAAAGTTAAACCATCAAGCCTGAAGTTACCATAGCAAATCACAACATCCGAGATCAAGCAAAGGCCTTATTACGTTACTGCAAACAGAAGACCATTTGATATCCCGAGGGTCAATATTTTAAACTGTAAAGGAGGTTCGCAGGCATTTTTTCCCACTTTAGACTCTACAAGACTACAAAACTTCTTGTGAAAAAAAAACAAAAAGGCAAAAGATTGTATTTTAGGTGCTTTATATATACTGCTTCGTGCTTTTTCTGCCCTGTTTGAGCTACATAGCTTTAAGAGGCATCTTCTGCCTAGAGATACCTGTCGGGTGAATCCAATTCACCTCCCATACACCACCAGGGAAGGCCCCAGAGCACAGGCGTTCCCAGGCCTCCGCTCTGCTTGTGCGGGCCATAGCGCAACGGACCTGCAGTGCAACCTGCACGGGTGATGCCACCGAAACACCTCAGCAGCGAGTGCCGGCGTGATGAAACGCATGCGGCGTCGGCAGGATGAGAGCAAACTTGTACCGCTGCCCCGCCAGCGCGCCCTGCCTTGAGAACGGGTGACGGCTGAGGGCGTAACCGCTGCCCTGCCCTGGCAGCCTAATGTCCTCCACCGAGCTCCCTTCCGTGTGGTCAAGTGCCTCCTGCTCACGGGAGCGCTGTGGAAGCGACGTGCATGCCGAGGCCTGCGCGGCCATGCTACCAAGGGGAAATCTTCCCAAACCTCAGCCGAGGCCTCTAGCCCACACCGAGGATCAACGAGGGGAATTTCTGCCGTTCAGAAAGGACCTGAGCACACCTTCCCCATGCCACAACGATCACTGGCAGCGGGGTGAGGTGCCTTGACATTGCAGCCTCTTGCAGTCCCTGGAGCCACCCAGCCTTCCTAGGCCACTGAAAATCACAACTTTTCTTAGCCTGCCATCCCCCGCCACCCTCTGCCCCAGGAGGCCGTAACCCCACAGGCAGGCCCCGCCATGCTCCTACCCGATTCACAGGCTCCCTTCTGGACCTGGACGACGGCGGGCAGGCCGTGCTGCAGCGCCTTGCGGCTCACCGCCTTCAGCTGGCAGATGTTGTCGTAGGTCCGGCCGTCGCTGCCGCACACCTGGGCGCTGAGCTTGCACTGGCAGAACCCCTTGGCGAAGCGCTTGCCCATGGGGTAGCGGCAGTCGAGGCTGTCCCCGCAGGGCGGGTCCTCTTTGCGGCCGCAGGAGTCCCCCTCGCCCGCGGCGCAGATGAGGCAGCAGTTGCAACGGTCGGGGACGTAGCCGCTGGGGCAGCTGGGGCTGGGGCACTTGGAGACATCGCAGCGGGTCGGGCACTTGGCTCGGGCAGCCGAGAGCTCCGCGGCGCCTGGGCTGCAGCTGAGGGAGAGCAGGAGCAACGGGCTCAGCAGCGACACCCGCATCCTCGGCGGGCTGCTGGCGGGGAGAGCGGCGGAGAAGGGGTGCGAGCCCGCCCGGCCCGAGGGGAGGAGGCGGAGGAGGGGGGGAAGGTGCAATCGCGGTGCAGCGAGTGAAGGGAGAGCCGGGCTTTATGCACACGCGGGTGGGAAAGTCCCTTCTGCCCCGAGCAGGGCTTCTGCAGGCGGAGCGGGAGAGAGCAGCAGAGGGAAGGAAGGAGGCTGGAGTACAAAGCCGCAGAGTCAAGGCCGGCTCAGTCCGTCCGGAGCGCGGCAGCTCGGCTGCTCCCCGGGACTAGCTCGCAGGGCTGAGGCGCCGAGCCATGGCCAAGCTGCCGCGCAAGGTGAGCGCCGTCCCCAGGTGGCCGCGGGAAGCAGTGAGGACGGCGCCGAGCGGAGCGGCAGCGTTATATGTGGGACGTGCCCGGGGCCGCCGCCGCCTCCAGCAGCAGCCGCGGGAGCTCCGCGGCGGCAACGACGGCCAGGCCCCACCCCGGCCGGGGAGGGACGGCTCCCCGCGGGCGGGCCGCCGGGCTGGGGAGGGCCTGTCTGAAGGGGAGCCCTCAGTCGGGCCGGGCTGGGCAGGCTCCCTACGGGCGGGCAGAGCCGGGAGGGACCGCTCCCCTCAGCTGCGGGGCAGGTACGGCCGTCTGCTGGTAAATCACCGCCCCGGGCGGGGGGGAGAGGCAGAGGGTGAGCCGCCTGCGGCGATCCACTCGACGCCAGCAGCTGTGGGTGAGCGAGGTGGGCTAAAAAAATGCAAATATATACGTGTGAGAGAATTTATGTGAAGAGGGCGGTTGTGACCTCTGTGAGAGCTGGGGGTAGAAAACTGGCAGCCTATTTTCTTCCCTCGTGCTCGTCTTTAATGTTGTCAGGGTTAATAAGGCCATTTGGCACCACTGCCAAAGGCTAATTGGGGTTGGGCCCCTGTTCTGATATTAAACACAACGACATTTGGACGTGAATCCCTTTTTGCAGGTGATGAAGCCGAGATACACAGAGCTGAACATACCCCAGGTAGCCACTCGCTCATACATGGCATCACGGCAAGTTTTACGAGACACCTCAGCCAGCCCAAGGGGATCCACTGGGCTCCCCACCGTCATTTACTTCAACAAAAGATTTAGTAGCTTCTATATAATACTAATTGAAAGTATTGCCAAAGCCTTTACTCTTGAGGTGTTGGGGTTTTTTAATCTATTATTAATCCCAAAGTATTCAGTAATGCTGTCAGGTGGAACAGCTCTGTTGAGCTCTGTTAACTAGTCACCCACACAGTCTTCATAACATGCAGAGTAAACCTTGGCCGTACGTGCTGTCCTTATCAACAAAACACATTTACTCTGAGGCAGTGACTAGTCATAACTTTCAAATTAATTAATCTAGGTATGGGTTGAGCTGGCTTCCAGAAAAGTTAAGCTGACTTAAGGAGAAAGACCTCTGACATAGCTCACCCAGAGACCATACCAAACTTGGCAAGTGTTACTTGCTGCATATGACAGTTCCAACCTTGACTTCTGCCTGCAGTTTCCCCTTCCCTCTTTTTCATGCAAGGGATCAAACTCATGCAGTCCTGCAAGGTACTACCTCAGGCTTTCTCCTGATGGGATCCCATGAACCAAGTTTAAGTAGGCACTATTTGCTGACCAGCTGCATCTGGCTATAGGGTCATAAAAAGGGAGAAAATATCATGCTGTCTTCTAATTAAGGACCTCTTGAATGCAGTAGGCAGCATTCAGAATCCCCTGCTACAGTTAGTGTTTTATTGTTTCTTCTGTTGTAGGGACAGAGTTGGTCCAAGACTGGATTCTCCAAACAGCTGCAGTCTCACTTATGGAAAAAGAAGGTATACGTGATAGCTAAAGACATTACATGTCTTGTGATGAGAAAACTGTAAAATTTTACTGTAGAACACATCTTGTCACTTTTTTGAAAGGTAAGGTTTACTAAATAACTTTATTTATAGAACAATATCTAAAATATGGAAAATGTCTATGTTTTGATATAAACTTGCCCTTTAAGGAAACAGAAGACTAATAAAAATGGAAAGTGAAATATGGGTCAGAAACAAGAGCCCTGTGTGTATGTAACACGAATATTTTCATTATTTATGATTACCTTAGTTACAAGGAAGAGGTTGGGGAAAGTGTTTCAAATTACAAATAGCAGGCTGTGAGTTACTGCTGTTAGACTACAGAATCTTTCATAGCTGTATTGGTATTCCTATTAGTTATCTCCTTCTGTAGTCACACTTGGAGACTTCAAACAGGTTATAGGAAAACAGGACGAATATGGACAGATAAATAGAGCAACCTTGACTGAAGAGTTTGCAGTCTAGGATGAGTGTAAGGAGTTTCACAGAATCTTTCATAATTGGCTTATCAGTCTGCATCTTATTAATTTAGGATGATAAAAAATCTGAAAGATATTTTCTGCTGAGTGTTGTCTCGTAGCCCAAATAAAACAGATGACATAATTTCCCTCAGATAAGCGTATCTATAATATTGCCACTGCAATTAAGGTATCCCTTATATTTCTTTGTTTTATCTTCTGTAATAAACAGGAGCCTGATACCTCAGTCTCTGCAATCATTTTTTTTCCTTCAGAATTCATTATTCCAAAAAAAGAGAGTGATGCTGAGAGTAAGGCTAGGAAAAAAATGGAAGTCACACCAGGTATTGGGTGTTCCTCTTGGGAATAGTGAGTAAGAGGGTTCATGGCTTGCTACTACTTGTTGAACACCTTTCACTAGAATTTGAATTCATTCAAAATTCAGATGTGGCACTAAAAGCTATTCAAATGATAACTCATTCAGTAATAGTTCTCCATCACTTGGAAAAATGACCGTTTCATGGGTTCTGAATCACCTCCGTCTAGTGGAAATGATGCTTACTGCATAGCTGGAAGGGAGGTGCCTCAAGACAAATCCAAAGCAATGCAGGAAATGTTGCTGGTGACTCAGTGGGTCTCAGTCTTCTCTTTTGAGGGCCAAATTGTGATTTTATGCAAGTCCCAAAGGACAGTGAAGCATGTAGTCACCATGCCCTTAAGAGAACATCAGGAATTTGCTCCAAAATTCACCTACTGCTTTCTAAACCTTTCTCAGAACAGGAAAAAAGTCCTTGCTGGCTTTTTATGAAATTAATTGTCCTGTTGTGCCTGTTCATTTGCATCTCCTGGTGTTCATGCAGGGCAGGTTTATGGTCCCTGTCTGTTCCTACTTCTCCCTGGCTGCACATGTGTCGTCGGAGCCATGGATGCTGGTCTCTTCGGTGCTGTGTAGTCCACATAGCTGTGACGGGGAAGTAGGGTGGCACATGACACTGCACAGAATTAATAGTGAAATGACGCCTTATCTTAGTGCTGCATTAGGGATCTATATGCTGCTGGTAAAGGAAGTGCCATTTGGATGATGTATAAATCTAAATTTATGACCCCATAACCATTAAAATGCATACATATTTGCATGAGTATAAGAATATTTTCCACTCTGTCTTGTCCCAATCTAAACTGGGTAATTATGTATCAGCTGATTTAAATCTCTGTCTCTCTCTCTCTCATTTTAAATCATAAAGTATTCTAATTCACACAGTGTCCTAAATCCCATTATTCTAACTCATCTCTGTGTATTCGTCAGTCTTATAAGTTTCTTTGTAATTCAAATTTCTTGTTATTGTTTCTTTAATATGGTTAAAGTTCAGAAACATTCACTTCTGTTATAACCTCACTATACAAATTGTGTAAGTTAAAGACCACTCTGACCTCACCATTGAGGTCCCTAAATTAGGAGCACATGTTTAATATTCATCCTCAGTTCCTCGTAGGAGTGTTTTGAAAAGAAATCCAAAGCACACTTTAAACTGGAGTAATAAACACTGTTTATTTATCAGATTGTCTGCATCTCATTTCCTGAACTAAACAGCTAAAGTCTGTTGCACTCCTGACATTGCAAGTCTCACAAGCTGATCCAAGAGAACATCTGTCAGTTTGTTTTCAAGACTGGACATTGCAGAAGAAAAGAAGGGGTGGGAGGAGAAATAAGACTTTCACAAACACATCAGTTTAAACAAAGTGAGAACTTTCTCGGCTGCCTTCATAAGCCAGGCAAACTGTGCCTTAGAAATATACCTTCTTTCTCCTTCTCCCGTCCCCCTAACAGTAGTTGAAAAGCAGGGTCCTTTTTCTTCTCAGTGTTATACTCAAAATTATCCCAATAAATAATTTTAGGAAGTGTTAATGAGCCCAAAAATGTATTCAAGAAATGGTCTCACAGTATACTGAGAGCAAATTAAAAAATCAAGAGCTTGTTCTCCTCTAACGTGAGACACAGCTACTCTGAACTCATTGCATTTGGTGCAAGAGAAAAAAGGTAGGCTTTTGGCACAGAGGCAGGATTTTTTGAAGGAAATGCCACAGCCTGCTCTGTTCTTCACTCTGTTTCTAGCCAAAAGAACAGTTTGTGTTGGTATGTTTAAGGGGAGGAAATTCAGACTGTTAATAACAGAACTGACCTAGAAATCATATGCTTTAAATTCTGTTACAGTTTTAACAGGGCTTTTTCTAGCTGTAGAAGGGAGAATTGTATCTCCATCTTTATCATTAAATATAAGGTCTGCAGTGAAAAAATAAGTGTATATTTGAGCAGGTGTTTGGGAACAAGGAAAAAAGTCTATTTTTTTATTAGAAAATACTGATTCATAAAAGAGAAAGGTATACAGAGGAAAAAAACATGACAACTTGTGTTTGGAAGAGCTGTTTGATGTGTGAGGGTGTGTATAAGGAGACAGGGGTAGATCTGGTTAAAATGTGTGTTTGCAGAGGGAAGAATGGAGAATGAAAGAGGGAAAGAAAAGACCCCTTTGTTTTTCCCCTCCATGAGATCCAAGAACCAAAATTTTGGTAATTTTTTCTGAGCTGTAGAAGACTCAGATTCAATTTTCTGATCTTTCTGGTCAAGAACAGGGACTTGGCTTTGGTGTTTTGGTGTTGAGGGTGAATATTCTATCTGCTCTGGAAGATTCAGTTTTCTTATCTAGAGTGTTAGAAGCCTTAGTTTTGTGTAGAAGCAAGACGACAAGAAATAGCAAACTCATTGTCGTATGCAGATTTCCTGCTTTGCAGCCCACCCTCCTGTAGGAGCTTCCATGCCATCGCATTAATCGGCCACAAATGTTGTGTGAAGGGCCATTTGGCAAGAGCCACCAGGTCTGAAGCTGCAACATGCAAGCTCAGCTGGGTGCTGAGAGGAGTTAGGTGGATTAGGCAGACCCAAGGCCAAGTCACTGCTCAGCAGGATACCTTGTAGTCCTCTGAAAATACTGCTGTTTGTAGTCCTCTAAAAATACTGCTGTACTGTTCCTTACCTCCTATTAGCTCTCCAAGGAGAGATACTGTGACATCAAATGCTATCAGTTCCGTATGTGGGGCTATCTGAAAGAAAGAGAAATTTCCTTCAATTCAAACCATGCTTTTGTGGGTTCTTCACACAAGACGTTGCCAGAGCCATGCCGCAGTCTGCTCTAGCTCATAGATTGTGTGTGTGATTCGAATTTGTGGAACCAAGAGTCGCATGGAAATGATCGTGAGTCATAGAAACTCGTTATTCTTCTAATAAATAGCTATAGTGAATCAGAGGAAAACATACAAACGTAAATGGGATTTTGCTTCTCTCTGCTCCGTGCTCTGCTTTGCTGTTGCACAACTGCCTGGAATCTCAAATAACCTCATCCCAACTGATGTGTCCCTATGAATATACATATCCTGCAAGATCCTGCCAAATGCAAAAAGGATACAGTGCATTAAAGAAAGAGGAATTAATTTGAATGGAATGAGTTAAAGGGAAGGAGTCACTTTTAGATGTTTTCTACTTGGCTGGGCCCAATACGTTTCACCTTAGGATGCTCTTAATGAACTGTCAGAAGCAACCTAGAAGTGCAGTTCACAGTAAAGTGAAAATAAAGTCAGCTTATAAGCCTCCAGAAGACCATAAAGTAATACATAACAGACACTGTGATTAAGAATGTACCATGTCTCACAAACCTAATTTCATCTAGGGATTGTAGACTGGGTAAAAGCTGTGGCTGTCATATAAGTACGTACTGGCATGAACCAATATTTTTTACACTGGCTTTGATAACATTTTTGTAAGTGAAATTAAAGTCTGGGTGAAACTTCATGATGTATAACTTCTTGGAATTCTGTTGTCCAAAAAGAGTCATCAGTCCTTCATAGTCTACCTGAAATTATGTCAGGCGTTTCCATAGGAACGTATCTTGAGTCCAGCACTGTTCTTATTATAACTGCAGCTGACTGCAAGACAAAAGAATAGCAAAATTGAAATTTAAAATTATTTTTTTAAATGGAGAAACATTTCCATTAAATAAGATGCAATTCAATAAAGACAAGTGCAAAGTACTACTCTTTGGCACAAGTAATGAGCAATCCAGTCAATGAAACAGGGACTGACTGGTTCAATACAGTTCTGCCTAGAAGTTTTCAAGCTTATGAGAGACCATCAGCCTACACATTGAGGGGGAAAACACACCAAAACCACCCAAGCCTCTCCCTCTTGTTTAAATACATAGAACCTTTGTATATCTTACAAAAAAAAAACCCAAACCAAACCCACCCCTCATATTTCCTCACTGCTGGTAAGGTCTCAGTTGGAATTCTGTGCCTAGGTTTGCGTTTGCCGCTTCAAAAAAGATGTGAATCAGTTGGAGAGGATCCACAAGAGTGTAAAATCATTAGAAGTTTAAAAATATGCCTTACAAGCTAAGCTTGAAAGATTTGAAATTGTTTAGTCTAAAACAAAAGAAGACAGAAAAGGGACATGATAAGAGTATTCAAATATGTAAAAGGTTGCTGAAAGAAGAGGGTAACAAGCTTTTCTTCATGTTCACTGGGGTAGCTCAAGAAAAAAACTCAAAATGCTGCTAGGGAACTTTAGGACTGATACTACAATGATCTTTTTAAATATAAAGGGACTGATATTTTTAAATATAAAGATAGCAAAGCACTGGGACTGACTTTTGTGGAGAGGATGTGGAATCTCTTTGTTTTTTAAGGCCTTCTTTATAAGAAAGCTTACATAGTTATTGTTCAGAAATTACTCTAGAAAGAACTGATTCTACCTTAGGTAAGTAGGATCTTGAACTCCCTTCCAACTTCTTTTCTGATTTTGTGACCATAATGCAACCAAACTGCCTGATTAAAGAGTGTATGATCAGATAGCAGAAGTCCCAAAATTAATTTAGGAAGCTCAATCAGAATTTCAAGAAAAAAGAAAGAGATGGATTAGAATTAGAGATGAAGAAGGATTCAGTTAAGACTATTGCAGACTAGTAGTTTCAGAAGTGTGATAAAACCACAAATAGAAATACAGTGAGATTGAAAGTGAAAATGGTTGTACAGCTAGATTTGAGGTCTAGGGATGATCATAGGATAAAGTGCTGGGGATGGGAAGATCAAAGAGAAATATATAACAGATGGGAGGGTGGGGGAAAGAGAAACATTTCCTGCAGATGGCATGTATTATCTCCTGGAAAGACTGGCAAGGTTAGAGAATCTTGCCAAGAGGAGGATGTACTGTGAAGAGAGGTATACCAAGTGTATTATATTAAATTCTATTCAGCAAGTAAGAAAAGACTTCTTGTAAATTAGTTACTCTCTTAAATGTGCAAATTCCATATATTAATCCAACTTGCTCCCTGTGTACTATCGTTATTGGTATCACTAGGTAGTCAGTATATAACTATGGATATTCTCTAAAACTTCACAAAATCAATCTCCTTCTGTCTTCCATCTCTTCCCTAATTTTTCTCGTTGATACCATCCCATATTCTGTGACTGTTTTTTTCCTTGCTGGCAGAGTAACAAGGTTCAGGGGCCTGCAGATTTTATGAATCTTTTTATGGTGGCTTGGCGTTGTAGAAGGGTGGTGTGGATGTTGCTGGATATCAGCCAATCTTTCTGTGAGAGGGTCTGCACAGTGGGTGCCAAGAGGGATGAGCGTTGGAAGGCTGAAATAGAATTGTAGAATTAATTACAGAAAAAACTACAGAATTAATTCTAGAAATCAGAGTAAAAAGTTTTAATTAATGAAGAACGCTTTATTCTACTTAATCCATGAAAGGACAAATTATTCAATTTCATTTGGAAAAGGTTAGGGCATTTACCATAAAAATGGTGCCTGCGTAGGGTACACGAAAATGTAGTATGTGACCCGTTGCTTTTCTTATCGGATTTATCTAACTAATCAGCCCAAAGGAAGACTGCCAAAGAAAGGTGGATTTAGGAGTCTTGCGAACCTCAAGTTTGCAAGCTCCTGAGCCTTTTCTAATTATGAATTTAAAAATTAATAATCTACATTTTGTTTCTTTTTATTGTCTTCTTTTTATAAGCCTGGGAGTTGTGGTTTTGAGCTTCCCTCCATAAAAAGAGAGCTAGAAAATTGTTTATTATGTAATGGAGACTCTCAAATTACTGCAGTAGTTAATGTTTTAAGAAAAACACCACATTTTCAAGATTTGCCGTAAAATTGCAAGAGTTGGAAACTTTGGTTTAAGTTAGAGGCCTAGAACTTGAAGGTAAGTAGAACTTCTGAGGAGTTAAAGAAAAAAGACAACATAAGCCCAATGAGGAAAATTATAACGCTGCCTGAATTTTCCCCATGAAGGCTGAATGATGGCAGAAGAGAGGAGCTAGTAGAACTCAAAAGCCAGGGTAGGGAGGTTGATAGGATGAGTGAAACCATAAAGTGGAGAACAATGGGTCAAGTGTGGAGAAGATAAGAATGTAAGTGTGGTCTTTCCAGGTCGGTCCAAAGGGCCAGTGTCCTCTCATTTATGGTGACTTACAACAGATCCTTGGAGAAGAATAGAGCAAGTCTGAACTGACACTTCTCATGCTAGACGATGCCGCTGATTTGGGAGCAGCGGTTTTCTCACATCCTGCCACCAGTACGACATTTTAAACTGGACCTGTCCACCTAACTCTGTGACTCAGACTAACTTTGAGCGAAAGGGCTAGACTGCAAAGATAGTCGTTAGACCTTCTCACCCGAGCTATGGGCATTGTTATCAGCTGAGCCCTGTGAAATAATTGGCCAAAGCAAGTTAAGAAGACAGGTGTTACTGTTAGACCAAGCTGTTGGCCATAGGGTTTTATTTGCTTACCCTGGCACGTTTTGTATGATGTCAGCACACAAGGAATGTTTCTGCAGATAAAGCAAACGGCAAATGGTTTCATGAGCCTGTTTGTGACAGATGTGTGCAGTGTGAAGAAACATTGTAGCACAATTATTCCAGCTCATTAATCACATTTCTCTGGTTTGTCTCCATAGATGACTATCTGTGAAAACTTGCTAGCGGTCATGACAAGGCTTTCTGCTTGCCACCCCCTTTACATAGATGTCTGTTGAAATTCTGCCTATCATTATCGAAGCCACACTGAAAGACAGATGGGTGTTGTACCTCTTTCATGTCTGCTTCACACTCCTCTTCCATTCAGGGCCAAGAGATGCCTTCTATTTGAAATCTCCCGCAGCTTTTCATGATGAAAAAAAATGTTTTAATCAGTGTTCTCACCAAATTCTTTTTATTAATGTGCTTTTATCAAATAGGTTAAAATCTGTCATGCTTTTTTTGGTGATGAGTGGATAAAAGAAGAGCAAATAATAGGCGCTTTATGTTAGAGGAATTTGCATAATGAAATTACTGAATCATATTACTACAGTGAAATCAGAGCCTAAAACATATTTGGAAATGTGCAGACCCTAAGAGGTTTTTTTTGTGCGAGGGAGGAAAAAGAGGAGATGCTTGCCTTCTCTCCACTCCAAAGAACCCAAGGGAATGTATATTTACTGCCATCCCCAGGACTTCTGTGTGCTCCTGGCCCAGTCTTTGGAAAATTTTACTAGTCAAGGAATCATGCATGCCTGTTTTCTCATCCTTTACTTGTCATGGAGCAGCTGCACTTCAGAGTTGTTAGGAAAGAGCAGTGACTACATATGGAAGAGAACAAGATGAATATATCAGTATTTGCAGTTGAGATCAAATCTGAAAAGAAACCTAAATAACGTGATGTTCATTGTTGCAAGAGAAAACAAGGATCCAAAAATTCCATCTGTAGCAGTGCACAGACTCATGAAGCTTTTGTCCACAAACCTTTTAATTTGGGATGTTTTTGGCAGGATGAGTCTCACTTGGAAGGACAGGTTCTTTTATGGATATGCCCGTGTCTTGGTATTCAGGGACAACAGCAGTGAACCAGTCAGGTCCCACATGGCATGCACTTCTCTCCGTTGAGCTGCCATTCAGTCAGCCTAAAGAGTCTCAAAGCTTTATGTTCCAATCCCTCTATCCCCAGCTCTTCCTACTATTCTTGTAGAAGGAAGAAGGCACTGCACTAATCCACAAATCCTCTGTTAGTAGGATTAGGGTGAGATTCAGCTTGCAAAGGTGGTAGAGGAGGTGCTTGGCATTACACAGTGCCACAAAGACATGGGCAACTGAGAGAAGATGGAATTCCTCATAACCAGGTAGCTGAAAATTTTAGAAACAGACCGAGTGTGATATTGCTGTCTGGCAGTCACTGCAGTGAAACAAATTCAGTTCTGAAACTGCTTCTGCACTTAAAGCGTCTGGGTGTCATTTTTGACTGCACGTTTGCCTAATTCTTCTCTTCAGAAGATCTGCTGGAGGAGAAGGAGATATAGTCATGTTGTATATAGCAATATATTGATTGGAGAACTCATCCTAGACGCAAGGAATAGAATTCTGGACCATTCTCACCCAGAGGGGATTTCAGTCGGCATCTCCCTTTTTTTTTTTTTTTTTGGACAAGCTGTTGGAAGTTGTCTTTGAAAGCTCCCACCATTTTCTCTGACCATAAAAATGCAAGGGTATAGATGGGAGATGGTTTCTACAGTCTAGTGTTTAGGATACTCAGCTCAGTGGGATAAGTCTAGTAAAGTCCTCTAAATACTTATGCTTTTGCTGGTATACAATATTTGTGCTCAGCAGTCTAACAGTGCCAAACAACTATCTCTCCTTCAGGGACAGGATTTTTTAAAAATTGCGTATGTTCCTACCAGTCCTTTCTGTGACACCCTATCTGGTAGGTAAGTTCTAAGATAAATCTATACTATAAAATTGCATTATATTGATAATTTTTGTGTGTGTGTAAGAGGGAGCAAGACAGTTTTAGTTGTGGGGTTTTTGGTTTTGGTTTTGTTTAAATTGAGTGAAGAATTAGAATTCCATGCTGCAAAATCATAGCAAGATGTTTGGGAGCCACTATGTAGACCATGTATCACAGAGTAACTTGTAGCAGTAATGGCTTAGTTTCACTTATACAGAAGAGCAAGGGTCAGAAGGAGGTGATAGGTATCCTTTAGACTGTCCCCACATGGGATTTCAGAGGTATTTGCTGTTGGTGCAGAACTCTGCCATTTTTGCCGTGTGACTCCTTCAGCTCCCTTCTCTAAATATTGCCAGGTGGGCACACTGCTTGACTCCTCCCTTCCGCTGGCCCCCCATTATACACTCATTCTCCTCACTTGAAATCCAAACTTCTCATTCCCATCCCAGTCTCCGGAAATACTGTTATTTCTTTTCACCTCATCCACACCAGCTCCTCTTGGCTCCTCATCTAATCTGTCACTAGCAACTTCCACAAGTTGTTTAGAGGTTGTCTCATCAGAACTACTTTGTTTAACCTCATCTTTGTCTTCTCATCTGGATGCTTGAAGAATCTCTCTCCCCCTCTCCCTCCATTCCCCCCCTTCCTTCGTCACTCCCCACATTTAAAGAGGTGACTCTTACCCCAAATGTCTGACTTGGGTGCGATGAATGTCACTCAAATAATTTGATTCATCATGATTTGTTCAAGTTCAGCCAGTCCCTTTTCAATCTATAGCTAACTTTCCCAAGGATTCTGTATAAGGATCTCATTTTATAGTGTTTCTTGTCAGGCTGAAAAGTTTTTTTAATGGCAAAATATTCCATGGAATAATGAAAAAACTACTCCTAAAGGCATACGGCAGATAGCTTAGGGACAAGTTGTGCCTTTCAATGCAAATTCACACTGGTGTCTCAGACACTTAGTGCAAGTATGCCAAAGTTTTAGTTTGCCAAACTAATCAGTCAAGTCTGCCTATTGTATCCAGTTCCCGAGGTATAACCAAGCCATTGAATTGTGACCATGTGTCCCTACATATCATACTCAAGATATTTTCAAAAGTTTTGCTTGTTCATATATAAACCAACCTGTCCTCCCTTTTTTTCGTCTAAGTATTCCACATCTTACAATATGTTTCACAAAAAATTTTAGATGAAAGCATTTATCACGTTGAAATGTTTTTACCAACAAATGGCAATTCATCTGGTGTCAATATTTAGTATGTAAATATGATTTAGCAACACTAAAATGTTTTTTCCCCGTTTTTGTAATGCTCTTTTCTTGAAATGCACTAAGTGCCAACAATTTGTTTTTCTATTGTAATCGATGCTTTCTTATACAGGCTTATTAATCATAATGATCTAAAAACATCTCCTTGTGGACACAATCACTTGGGATTTAGGTTGCTTCTTGATTTCTACTTCTGTCTTTGGAGTTCAGATAACTCCCACTCACCCGACAGCATCAAAACCAAACCAGAACAAAACCTCATCTCCTTCTGGTGAATTTACCAATGCAAAGCTGTCAGCAGATCTAGAAGGGAACTGATTCTAGGGCCAAATCCTATGCAGCTTTTAGTTGGTAGACCTCATTTGAATTCAGCGGGCACCAGGAGAGATCCTGGCACCCATCTCTGAGTGAGGAATGCAAAACTAGCAAAACTAGACCCAAAATGTTCTGGACTTGTTTTTACTAATACTGTATAATCTGGCCAGGACTCCGAGGTTAATGTCTTTCCCCTTGTGAAATGTTCCGTGAGATCTTGGATCGACTGCAAGTCACGGAGAGTCAGGGTTATCTTTCTCAGCGGTACAGTGCCTCTTTGAAGCACATCGGACACTGGCTGGTGCTGACTCGGAGGGGAGGCTGCCGTCCTCTGAATCACTACCACCGTTTCACTGCAGCACCTGGCAGTTCTTCGAGATCACAGCTTCCATTCAGATTTGAGCCTGCATCGCTTTACAAGATCTGGAGAGATCGTAACCTAAGTTTGTATAGTGGCTGACTTGCAGAAAGTGCCTTACAAATTAAGAAACTTTTAAATCAACAGCTGATAGCTAGGTTCTTTATTATATTCCAGCGTATGTACAAGTTCCACAATACAAATACAGCTTTCAAGACACAATTAGAAATATCAAACTGAGTTAGCTAGTGAAAAGGCAAAATGTATTGGGAACTTAGATGTCGTATTAAAAAGTATGTCTCTATAAACTGACAGCTCCCTCTTAGATATCTAAGTCTATGGTTTACAGCTTTACTCAGTTTGGTGGACATAGAGAAAATGATATGAGCTGGAGAGCCGTAACAGTTTTCTGAGGAGAGAAAATCCTTATGTATCCATCTGGAGGCACTGGCAGAGAAACGAAAACTTCAGCGCGGTGTCAATAGTCAACAACAAAACAAAGGCTCTTTAGCTATTTTTACTGTTACGGACTTTGATTTATAGAAGAGCAGAACGTTTAGTTCATTTGATGAATATCGTCAATAGAGTTTAAGGTGCAATTCATTTGATCAAATGTGGGTGTCTACTTTTACATTAGACAAATAATTCTCTGTAGTTTACTGATATATTAACTCTATTGATGTTAAGATCAGCCTGGACACCCACGTTACATATAGACATGTACGATGCAACTACTTAGGACTAAATTCAATTGCACACATATGGATCTATGGCCATTTGAGCTGCTCCAGGGTATTCCATCTGGTCTGCAAAAGGTCCCTGACACTCCAGAAGGGCATAGCTCTCTCATATGCCCTGTTGTACCTGGCAGCCCTCTGCAGATGTCTTGAATACATTGAGGTGTTAAAAATCAGAATCTGCACTGATACTTAGGCAGTTGAATTCAGTCCTTGAAGTTAGGTGAGAGGAATCACATGCATTGTGTCTTGTTTCTTTTGAGAGCTTGAAAAGGATTTAGTTCATCTTTCATAGAAGACACCAGCAGTCTTTCTGTGAGCTCAGCTATGTGTAATAAAGGTAACAGCTTGGGAGACTGAATAGCCCTCCAAACTGACACTATCCAGACTGCATTGTTTCCTTTTAAATAAAAGTGAAGCTAGTCAGAATCAAAACTTACTCTCCTCTAATGGCTGTTTGGTATCTCAGTCCTGTAGATAGATACCTACATCCCCAACAAAACCAGTGAAGTTGATACTAGCTATGTATCTAAGACTCAGATTTTATAATACAATAAATGAAGTTTGATTCAGCTTGCTAGCTCCAAAGTTCTGTAGTGGGACACTACTTGGTAGTCCCAGTAGACCAAGCAAAGGCCAAAGAGGCATGGCAATTACCCTAAAGCTGAGGGTTGACGCATGGCAATTACCCTAACAGATACATTTGAGGCATATTGTGAGTGGAAGAACGTTGGTGTGATGAGTCCTGATGAACCTTTTAAGGAATTTCTGTCAGGGACTGAGCATCCATATCGCTTATTGGATTCAAAGAAATTTGAGAGGGGCTAGAGCGTTCTTAAAACGTGCTGAACGACCCAAAAAATCCACTTTCTCACTGAGAGCAGTGGAGGCCTTCCCACTGACTCCAGTATGAACAGGAGTGGGACTCAAAAGCATACTTCTGCTGCCAGAACTCTCAGAGCAGAAGCTCTTTACAACCAAGAAAGTGCATTATATGAGCTGAAATGCAGTATGTGTCATTTTCCTATTAAAACTTCCTTATGCCTATAAAGTTGTGCTTCTTGGCATGCATACAATTGTACTGTCCTGACCAAGCTGGGTATCTGGCTGCCTGTTTCCTGATAAAGCCCCGTATGATTCACACTGTTGCTATCTTTATGCCAAATTCCTTTGACAAGTTTGTTTCACTAGGCGTGTTCATGTACATGCAGAGAACAATGAACAGCAGGCACCATCACAGTAATTCATTAGTCCTAAATTAATGCAAAGATCCAAAAAGAAGAATATGCTTTTAAAAGGAGACCAATATCTCTTTTTCCTGTTGTTGTAACTGTATTTCAAATTTGGCTTCTCTTTGACAGAAGAGAGAGTAGTAGAACATGTAGGATTTATGAATTGCCCCTAGTAAACTTGTGTTTCATCTTTCAGCTACATTTTTACATTTGAAAATAACATCTGCTCCTTCCCTCTTACTCAATAAGACTTTTTAGAAGAGATTAGAGACAACACTTTTCTACAAGCCTAGTGTAATGGAACAGCTGAAAGAGAAGCTTAAAGGAAGGCAACTGAAAAAGAAATGTATTCCCCATCATGACCATAACTCATAGCTATATTTTGTGAGAACTCTAACAAGCTAATCCATCTGGTTTTGGTTTTCAGGCACAGATGAACTAATAGCCTCTCATTTAAGTTACTGCATGGAACCACTATGAGCTTAAAGAAGCATTAGTCATTTTATTTGCATTCAAAGAGTTGTGTTTTTTTGAAGGTACGGAATATCTCTTCCCTGAGAAAGGAACATATCCTGCATAGCAAGGATTACCAGAGAGGCAGGAAAATCTGTGTTAGCTAAAAAATTGATTACATAGACTCATTTCGGTTGGGCAAGGATCCTCCTGTGTCATCAATTCCATTCCACTGCACCAGTACCAAACTGATGATACCAATTGGATTGTGGGATGGAAGAAAGTATAATTTCAGAAAGAACCTAAAATTATTTCAGTGTATGTATATGAAATTAAGGACCTTGAACTGTTCTGATATCTTTCCTGTAGAAAATGCTAGCAAGATTTGCATTATTTTTGCCAACTTTCTCCTCAATATTCTAGTTGGTATTCAAATGATTGATACATTTTAATTTTAAATATTTGTTGTCTCTCTTCTCACTTTTTCTTTCAAGAATGTTACTAAAAGCCCTTCAGCAAGTATTTGTGAGTAGATTACTTGAGAAGTAGCAACCATACTTTAGCCACAGAGCAAAGAAGGTAACGTAGGACCTTCTGTTTGCTTCATTAAGGCCTGCAGCAGTTAATGTACCTCCCTTATGAAAACAGTTTTAACTGTGGAAATATGCATCCATTCAAGGAAAGCCATACCGTAAGGAAGGAACTTTATTCACAACAGGCTTCCTCCTCCGAGGACTGCTTCAACTCTCACTCAAGTCTGTCCTAGTTTTTCCATTGCTTCCATTTGGCATTGGATCAGGCCTCTTCACTGATGAGTTTGAAAGCCTGATAGATAGGAGAATATTTATTCTATGCAGTAATAATTCCAAAAATTACCATGTTACAGTGGAGCATAATGAAGAATTTTGCTGTAGTAGGAATTGTGGTCTTTCATTTGGTTTTGACCTAGAAATTATCTGACATGCTATAGACAGATAAATTGTTACCACTTTTTGATTGTACACATAGTTTTAAATAAACTCAAGCAGCTGTTTTTCAGTATGCTCTCTATTTTTTCATATGAGGCTCATTATCCCTTAGTCCAGTGCTATCATTATAGATTTCATAAGAAGGCAGAGATTACCTTGAAAAAAAATTTAAATGACACTCTCCTAAACTTACCACTAATGTGTTCTTCATTTAAAAAAATGTCTTCTTCTCAGAGTCTGATAAAGCAGCACTCAGCTAGGCTTGGGAGTGTGTTACCTTTTATTCAGTACATATCTAAGTCAAAATGTATCTTGTTTTCTTGTAGATAGAAAACCAATCAGATATGTATGCATGGCAATACATCTTTTTGTTTCCCAGACTCCTACACTGTAAGACATTTCATTGCCCAAGGAGCCATAGCAGGTAACAGCTTTGTTCACAGTAAGCATTTTAAGGACATCATTGTGTAAGGTCTCAGGGAAAGAGACTGTGTGTGTCTGCCTTCTCAAAGAGCTTGTGAAAAAGCTGCCTTATGCATAACTTATGTCAAAGATGCCCAGACTGTTGAATGGAAGGACGGAACGAAGCTCTGAATTTCTGTAGCCATAAACTTCTGTGAAATAGTGATTTCTCCAGTCCATGCTATGGTACTTATAATGGTCACTTGGGGTTTTCCGAGGTTTTTGGTTTTGTTTTGAGGGTTTTTTTTTTGATGATATGTTCATTACTCATTCTGCTTTCACTGGTGTTTCTGTGACTTTCTTAGAAGCTTCAGTATGGTGTGACTTTTTCTGTGGCCCACATCTATCATTAGCTGTTGTTTCTAGTTCTTAGTAGTTGTGTCACCTTTGCTGTTAGGCTATAACTATTTAGGGAAGGGGGTTATGGTCTTCATTCTACAGAAATAATTTTGTGGGCATACTCGGGAGTACATAGACAACTGTGTCAAGCAATTTCTTTTCAGAGCTCCAAGGGGCAATTTCTGGTTCTCTTTGCAGGCTTCGGGGATCTCTGTTCTGTGTGCTGTCTACTCTGCTACAGTCTGGGTAACACCGGTAGGGATCCCAGAAGCTGTTTATGTGAGAGGTTAGAAACTCATTTACATAAGCTGTAATTCTCACAACCAGCTTCATAGTTCTCTCCTACAGAAAATGGGTTTTGTTTTGCTTTCCTTTAGGCCTCATGACATAGGTCAAGATTTTCTATGGACAAATATAATCAGCATTGGTATCATTTCATAACTCAAAATGGCTCGTAAGTCCACAGAAATTTTCCACTGGAGACAAATCAAATTGTCCCCAGAAACCCATTTTTCTGAAACCCACAGACAAAATATTCTTGAAGCCGTCTACTTTTATATACATGGTAATAGCCATTTTGTCTGAGGATGCATTTGGAATTGTTGGATTTTCAGGTTACAACTTAATGAAAAAGAGTAAATATTCAGTGAAAATAGAAGAGGGAAGAAAGGAGTTTCTCAATCTTCACTCCTCTGTCCTCACTAAGTCACCAGTTCTATAGAAAGGCAAAAAATTGTGCACAAATTTCTAAAAGTGAAAATGATACTAAATACTTTATCTCCCCAATATTTTATAAACTTTCCTTTTTCACCGAATGGAATGTAATTTTTAATTTAAAAATTATTTCCAAATCATTTCAGATCAAACATACTGCTTACAGTAATAGACCGGCTATTCTTACTAACAGAACCAGGACCACAACCTCCCTTATGCCACATAAGGGCAAACATGATGGTTGCAAACCATAGCTTCAGTGTTGTCTTTTCAGTCCACTAGTCTCAGGCACAAATACGGATATCCATTAAAATTAAAGGAGCTCAGTAAGACTAATTAGAGGATAGTAATTAGGATCAAAGGCTTATGACGGGCATATTCTATAAGTAACAGCAAACGAATAAAAACTGAATGCAGTAATTAAAAAAATTCTATTGCTAAATTATGTCTAGCACCTGTGGAAGATAGCAGTCAGACACCCAGCCTGTAAATTTAATATTTTTTTGTTCACATAAGCAAGTCTCAGTTCTTGCAGACTTGCTGCTGAGCTTTGCCATTACCTCACTGAGGATTTGTGCTCACGGGTGTGTTTGTGTTTGTGTAGCAGTGGAAATTTTTTTTCAACAAGTATGAAAATAAAGTCTGCGTGGTTTTCAATTTTGAAAATATTTTCCTTGGCAATGAAAGTGATAAACTCAGTGGCTAAAAATGGTGTACTTTCTAGGGTATATTTCTTGGTTTATACCTGAAATAGGACACCAAACTCAATGACAACAAATCTCTCAGCTGGCAAAATTAGTACAGTAGCATGAACTCTGCCAATTGAACACAAGAAAGCTCTCATTAGTCTAGATTTTTGGAAGTATGCAGCGATACAGATAATTTATTGCATATATTATTGATTTGAAACTATGGGATGGTTGAATATGTCTTTGTAAATTTCACAGTGTTACTGGAATAATACCGTAGTCACTGAAAAAGCAGTTGTCTTTTAGTCTTTAGGTGTTTGCCTGAGTTTTCATCAACTTCAAACCACAGTGCCCAAAGCTAAAAGGCCAGTGTAGGCCAATCAACAAAGCCAATTGGATGTGTAATGGAAGTTTACAACACTGGGGTCATTGTACTTTTCATACAACTGAGACCCAGCAAAGGTAGGCATATGGTTACTGCCCTGCTGTTTTACTGGCGTGACTTCCTCTTCCAAAAGAAAACTTTTCTTCCAATAAGAACCTGCTTTTGGAACTGCAAAGCCCACATGTGATTATCTGGGACCTTAGGAAAAGTACTAAGATATTCACTAGTGGTGCCCGTCAGTTTATGGTAAACCACAAAGCCAGAGAGACGCCATGTGATTTCACAGTCTTATTGGCCTATTAGGAATGTACTGATAGAACTTCCTCCACTTTCTATTACCTCTTCCCCAAAATTAACAGTGCCTGATGGTTAGGGAGAGCAACCTCTTTCAGTTGTTCTTTTTAAAAGACTGATTTATTAAGCAGGTTTGAAACTGCTTTCTGCATTGAGCTGTCAACCAAAATAAGCAAAGGAATGTCTTCTTAGCAGACCCCGATGGGACTTAGATATGAGGTTTGAGCTACTCGTAACGTGGGAACTATGGTTATACCACAGGAAGGATGTCTAGTCAAGAGAATTCAGTGGCCAAAATTATAAGTGTCTATGGACTTCAGACTGCTTTAAGCAGCTGATAAGCATGAGTTTGGAGGACTGGAGCTTTGGTGTCAGGTGCCTAATATCTGACCCATTCATTCATCTGTCTAGCCCACACAATAGTACTTTGAAGTATTTTCATTGAGGATGATGGATGGAAAAGAGATGTAAGCCAGCAGAAACACATAACAAGAAAAATTACTGGAAAAGATTGTGTCATGCTTGACCCACTATTGATTCTTCCTGATAAATATTGTAAAATTTTGGAAGTAGCTGCATTTTTCAGTTAAAATTAGGGAGTCTTACATTCAACTGAAATAAAACTGTGCATATAAAACAATTCTGCTTATAAAAAATGTTTTAGTAGTGGAAATGAATTGCTGAACAGACCAGTAACATGCAACGGATGTTATATTTCTGTTCTAAATTATGGGTTTAAAGTCCAGGACATTAGTGACAGCTGTTTATTAGCCTACACTCCTCTCTCAATCTCACTTCCTAGTGGACAGGCACCCGTATCAGAATCGTCAGTCTTGGTAAGTAATTGTTTCTGCAGCAGCCTGAAGACTAAACTATCCTCCCGTAAACTGAGAAAGCCTTTTAACATCAGCATTGCCACTGTATTTCATGCTGTGCCTGTGCAGATAAAGAAATTATGTCTGTCTCTTTTGCTGTCATATCTGCTTTCATTCACAAGCACTAAGCTTGTCTGAGCACAAGAATAATACAATGAAAAAATAAATCTTCCAAAAAGACTTTTTATTGTTTTGCTTGGGTAGACCAAAGCCCATTCAGCCACTGTAGGATATGGGATTCCTTACTAAGCATCTATCCAGTGTTTTGGTATAACCACCATTCAAAATCCCTTCTGAACTCTTCAGCCTGATTAAATCCCACGTACGCTTACAGCTTTGGCGCTGGTCACATACACATCAGCACTGACAGTGCCAAAGAAACAGCTATACCCTTACAAAATTGAAAGAAAACAGGTTTCCCCTATCTCTCACTCTAGTGATGTAAGCACGGTTTGTCCCTACAGAACACAACCAAATGAAATAATGTCTTTTTAGTTAGTGGTTGGACAGTTAGACATGAAAGAGTCTGAATCACCATCTCCTTTGGCTTATATCCACTAGGCTCTGGGACACTTAGAGATGGAGGTCTTTTGATCCCTCCATAGCTTAAGCTGTTCTATTTTGTCAAATTAAATCCTGAAAGCATGCAAATGCAAGGGATCCGAAGGATCTCCAGGGATCCAGTGCAACCCTGGTGCCCTGAGGCAGAAATAACTACAACCAGGATACCAAATATAAAAAAAAAATATTTATCTAACTTGTTTTTAAAAAGCTGCAATGAAGGAGACTCTCCTTATGTAACAGATCCTGGTAATTCATTACTCTACTATTATGAAAATACACAATATAAATCTTATTTTCCTTTCCCCTGCAGATTGGAAGAGCTATCTTCTTCATAAGAGGCTTTTACATTGTGAAGACTGTTATATCTGCCCTCAGTCTGTTCTAGACTAAACAAACATTGTTCCTTCAACCCTTCCTTAAAACTCATGTTTTTCTAAACTTCTTATTCGTCTTATTGTTCCTCTTTGTACTCTAATTTGTCAACATCTTTCTTGTGTTGTGTTGTGCCTAAACTGGATACAGTTCTTCATCCAAGGTCTCACTGGACAGAGAATAAATTTCGCTGTATGTTGTCTGTGACGCTTCTACTGATTTGAAGCTTGCCATTTTTGCACTACAGCCAAAGTGTTTATTCATGTCTGACTTGTCACCCATTACGATCCTTCATCTTCTTTTGTCACCCAGTCAGCTATTCCCCATTCCACATATATTTTCCATAACACAGGTCTTTAACACAAGTTTCCTTTCTCAAAGAGATTTGAATTCTGATCCTACCCTTGGTAGTGCATTTAGCCCCTTTCAATTTGCCATCATCAGCAAATTACAGACATCCAGATTTCTTCAAAACATGTAAACAGGCCCAAAATTATCTCTCTGAAGGTTGCTGTTTGAAATCGTTTTCATTTTGATAGTATGAAGTCCCAACAACTTATTTTCAAATTTTTAGTAAATCACATGTTTACATCATGTATTCTTGTACAAGAGGATGTATGATGTGACACTATTTTACATAGTTTGGCATTTATTACTTCACCTTCATCCACTGTCCCATTGAAATACTTAGCCTGGCAAACTCTGACATGTGAGCTCTACAACAGTTTACCATCATCTTGGTATTTCCTACTGCCAGTCTCACGCCAGCGGCATGTATTATGCCTTGTTTTTATTATATCCCGCTTCTGAGGTCCTTGGGGTTCCAGAAGAAAGGTGGCTACCTAAATGACCACTACAGATTTTGCAAAGTATAAGGACAATGGTAATCTAGGAATTGCAATGTTATTGTCAAATCCAAACTGCAGAGACTTTGCACTTTTCTAGTGAACTCTTTATAATAATAAAAAAGTCCATCCAAGAGTAGGCTCTTGGGATTGAACCAAATTTGTATGTTCTTTGGAAAAGGGTGTGTGAAATATTTCTAAGTAATGATTTAAGCCTCTATAATAATGAAATGGTTTATTTGCATGGTGAGTTCTTTCAGAGACTTTTATTAGTTTGTTTTTATTCATGAAAGATGAAGTTAAAGAATGAACATGATTTTAATGTACAGTAGAGTATGGACCAAATGAAAAGTGATACCTGACTCCACCCAGCAAAGAAGAGCCACCTCCCCTTAATGGATCGAGCATTTGAAAGGAAGAAAAATAGCTTCAGGTTATTTTCAGTTGGATGAACTTAATCCATTTTGTTTCCCATCATTTATTCAGAAGTATTGCCTCAGGATATGGATGACTTTAAACATTGATATTCCACCACACCCCGTAATATGGGATACAGCAACTAAGCATGATAGTAAAAATTCAGACATTGGCCAAGATTGTGTGCATATCTGAGACATTTATACTCATCTGACTGAACCTGTAGGCCTGGGGAACTCAAGGGCTGTAACTTTGATACTTTATTCCATGAGGTGTAACAATTATCTTTGTTTTCACATATCTTCTATAGTGTCAAATCCTCCTTCTACTGTATGAAAATAAGTTTTGCAGTCACTTTAAGCACAATAAAAATAGGGCTAAAATCTTAACATGAATTTTATGTTTGCAAAAATTCAAGCACGAAGAATTTCTGAGCTGGAGTAAAGGAATAGAAGTACCTAAGATCTTGAAAATAGACATATTGTACCAAATCTTGGTTCTGCAATCTTCCATCTTTTTGTAATTTTTTGTACTTTTTCGTACTTTTCTTGTACATTTTATACTTTTTTTGATACATGTAATTTTTACCAAGAACTTCATATGGGAATGTAGCTAATGAATGCTTGAATCTTAGTGGCATACACATTCTTCAGTTACCAATTTGAGCCTCTTCACTTAAACTGTGTTATTGGTAGTACAGGAGTGGGTTTAATGGCTTTATTCTTTAGTTGCTATGGCATAACTAATCAATACCATGAGAAAAAATTATACTACTTTTGAAGATGCAATGAAGATATTAAAGATTCATTGCTCTCCTGTGCTTGCCCAATGCACAATTTAATTTTTTTCCCTTCAGTAGTCTGAAGGGAACTGTTTGCATAATTTATTCTAGAGATTATGCTTGATTTTTTGTGGAGTAGAAATAAAGTCATTAAAAGCAGTGTAGTAACACTGTATTAGATAAAAATGAAAAAAAAGAGGATCTCCAAGTGTCATGAGACTGTTTTCGTTATGTTTGAATTCTGCAAACTACTTTGACCACAGTGGTAAAACACTGCTGAATATCCCACACGCATTGTTACTTTAATAAAACACCACATGCATATTCTGTTAGGTGCTCACAAGACTGTTTTAAACTAGCTGAGTGATATATATGTGCTTGCTTAATCTGAACATTTATATTAAGCTGTTTCAGCTTTCAGTTAAAATTTCTGAAATTACAAAAGAATATGTGAAAATATGCCTTGATACCACTTTTGAGAAATAAAAATCATTCACAATTTCTCTTATATTTTCCCTTAATTCAGGGGAACTGAAGGCTCAATTTTACAATTTCCTGTCTTCCTACTATTCAAAATTAAATGCAGGATAAAATTATCCTCTCATTGATAGTCTCTCATATAGTCTTTCTGATAGACTAAAACTGTGCAAGGTTTCTGCATAAGATGACAAAAGAAGCAAGGAAGAATCCAAGCAGAAATAGTCAAAGTCACACTCCAGTAAAATCAGCCAAGTATTAGCTTCATGAAACTGTAAACAAAGCAGACAGTGTCTTGGCTTACGAATTGTGGAATGGGAGAAGACTCTAATTACAGAAATACAAATCAGCCAATGAAGGATTATAGATTTTTTTTCAGAAGATAAAAAGTTCCGTAAGATCTTGAACTATAAGGAAAGTGAGAGACTAGAGCATGCACCTGTGACCTTCTTCCAGAATCAGACCTCTCTAACGGGTCTTATAAACCCAATCCTGTAAAATGTGTCCTACTCTGCAGCCCTCTTTCCAGTAGAACCTCTAATATTTTGTAAAAGGGAAGGGAAGGTCACTGAGAGGACAACCAAGAAGAAGGATGTGTAGGAATATGCCAAAACTTCCACATCCTGTGGAGAAGTGCTCCTCACGGTTTAGTGCAAACACAATGCTGAGGAAGTCTCCCCAGTTTGTCCATGCCCGCACAACTCGCCCCTCCAGACTCTCACACGGGAAAACAGCCACACACCAGAGCTGCTCAGCAGCTATCGGATGGGAGGAAGATTCAGTCTCTCAGCCCACTTACACTCTCTTTGTTTCCAGGAGTCCATTCAACTTGGACCTTTATGCAGGACTTCAGCACTTAGCTTTAATCTCCTGTGGCAAGGGAATGTCATGTTAGATATAGACCTTTAACCAAATCTCAAATTCTTAATTTGACTCAAATCTGGGGCTTTATTTTAATGGAGCTTAGCTGATTTATGTGAACTGAGAATGTGGCGTATTGTCCAAATCAGAATTCCATGTCTCAGCAACTGAGTAAAATAAAACTTTAACTTGTGAACACAGAGGTCTAAAGGCAGCAATCTAAATGTTTCTAAATGCTCAATCTAAGTTTATATTAGATTTAACTTGTTATAAACCATATCCAGCATATTTAATACAGGACTAGTTTATCAAAAGTCATTTAATAATAGAAGAGAGTTCAGGAAGATCAACAAATACATTTAGGTAATCCAGGTATAGATTTTAAAGTAAAATTTAGAAGAACTAAACAAGCAGCTTGCAAAACTGCAGATATTTGCACATTACAAAACCATAGAGAAACATAATTAGTGCACTGCTTTAAGCTTTAATTGGCTCTTGCCAATTAAAAAGGATGTGTTGTGGGCTGTTTAACAAAAAGCAACAGAGAATTTTGAGGCTTCTAATATATGATTGCTGTGAGTATGGGAGACTGGATGTAATGCAGCAGCATCTTCAAAAATAGCTCCCTTCCCATTTTTCCTCCTTTTGAGCAGAGGATAAGCTTTGTTCATACTTCTCAAAGCAATTCTCTTATTTTCTGTTGGAAGTCTCATAGGTTTATTTGCTTCACCCTTGTAACAGCATGAAGCATACGCATGGCAGAACCTGCTCACCCCCACAAGATGCAAGTAGCTCAAGCTTATTCAGTAGTCATACAATTTTGGTAGCATGTGTCAAAACATCTTACCTACGCAAGTTGCGATTTTTTAAAAGATTATGACAGGAATACTTTTTGATAGGAGAACGTCCATTCCTAAAGCAACCCCACTTTGCTGGTAAATCAGTGCTGCTGGTCACTAAAGCTTTATAGAGAACAGGTAACCAGACTTCATTTGCTTTAAAATAAACATTGACCAATTAGTGCAGTTTTCTCCAGACTCATTCTTAGAAATAGGATTGATTTTTTTCCAACATTAACTGGTATGTGGCAGACACCCAGGATTCAGCAAGGGTGATGAAAAGCCTGGCAGACCTAAACCCAAGTAAAAACAGTGTCTAAAAAAGGAAAGCAGTAGAGCAAACATAATTGGCAAAAGGTGCAATAAGGACAATGTTTCTCTGGTTTAATAAGAAAGTGTCGTCGTGTGTTCAATGACCCAGAAAATCACAGACACACATTGCACGTTGATCAACTGTAGGCAGAAAAAGGAAATAATCTAACAAAGCGATTCTACCCAAAAATTCCACTTATCTGTGAAAAAAAAAATGTCAGAAACAAAGACATTAATTAAAATTTGTTAGTAAAGGACAGATTTTTAGGCTAAGATATTTGCTGACACACATCTCGATTTTCTTGAAATTTCTTGTAGTTACAAATCTTCCAAGATTTTAAGAAACCTATAGTTATCAATAAGTAAAATAAAGTGGGAAGCTTGAAGAATGACTGCTAGCTTGGACAATAAAGAAAGAATAATGTTATAGTCATATAACTATCATTACTTCACGGCGAACAACATATTTACTCAGCTGTATGTTTGCATGTAAGACTATTGTTATCTCTGGTATGCAGGAAGAACAGAAAAAAGAACTTTTATACAGTGTATAATTGACAGACCTACAGCAGAGCGTAAAAGAAAAACACTTTTCAGATTACTTAGTAAGCAGTTTACAAGTGTTTTCTCTTGAGTTCAATTCATTGATACAAGAGTGCATGAATTTTAACTAAGTCTTTATACCATGTAAGT
This sequence comes from Calonectris borealis, assembly GCF_964195595.1. Classification (NCBI taxonomy): domain Eukaryota; kingdom Metazoa; phylum Chordata; class Aves; order Procellariiformes; family Procellariidae; genus Calonectris; species Calonectris borealis. Next base: position 12,628,716 of record NC_134315.1, read on the forward strand.
CTTGACCAATATGAGACAAAGCTTCAGGATCTAAAGAAAATTGCAGTGCATATCACTTTAATCTACTGAAGAAATAAGTACAGAATTATGCCAAGAATTAAAAATTCAAAAAGTAATAGTTTCTAGGGAATGGTTTCATAGATACAGTGGATATATTTATTTTACTATCCTGTTTCTTTATAATTTGGATGCTTCTGCATAGTTAGTACTAACATCAACTTTGAAAACATGAGACAATTGACCTGACCACATTTTACAATGATGCTCAGTAATTCAATTCTGAATTGAGAATAAAATTGCCTCAATAAACAATCAGTGGTTCAAGGCTGAAGATACTCTTTAAAAGGAAAGTAGACTAAAAGTAATTAATTTACATTTGAATTTCAAGCAAATATGGATACTTTGCTGCATTGCTACTGAATAACAACAGTGTAGCTGTACTTGAAAATTTTTGTATGTTATTAAATGAATATGAATTACTAAAGAGAAATTATAGAAAAATGCAGAAATTAACTTGGAATTCAGTACATCACTAGACCTAAGCCCCCAATTCTCCTAAAAACACACACCCCCCCATTTATTCATGACCAGAGGCCAAAATGTACAAGAACTCCAGAAAAGGAGGCAATATTTTGGTTCAAGGTCCCTGTCAATCACTTCTTAGGTGCTTCCGTGTATGTCCTAATACCCATATGTTGTTGCTTTCTGATATTACAAGAAGTGCTCAGTTACACTGGTACTGTGTTAAATCTCCTTCTCAAGGGAGAGAAAGGAACAGGTGTGTTGCGTCTCAAACATGTGACTATGGCATATATTAGAAAAGGCAGGCACACAGAAATGTATCTGTACTTCAAGCAAAACACGAGCAGGTGGATAACGGTCTGTAATTCTTGATAAAGTCTTTCGCCAGTTTGGGAATGGATTGGCTCCTGAGAAGTTTCTCTCTTCCCCCATTTATAACCTGACTGATAGAACACAAGCATCTAACACCAGCCAGTGGTGTTAGATATACTTCAGGAAACATCCAGAAAGAATCCATGTTATTTTTAGAAAAGCAAAAATGCTCCATTTATCATACTTGTTCCAACTTCCAAAAAATTAAATATTTTCCGTACCATGTTGAAATTCCCTTCTGTTGACTTGGCAAAGAAAGGGTACTTTGAGCAGATTTTGTACATCTGCTACATCAGGAAAAACACCTGCTGAAAATTTTCAAGAGTTTCCCAGAAGATAACTCTCTTAAGTAATTCAGCATCTAAATGGCATATAAGTTTTATGATATTGTAAGTCAGAGTAATCTTGTTTAATTTGCCTTTTCATGCAAAGATACAATCCATTTAATATGCCAGTGCACTGCAAAGGCAACTTAACCTGCCACTCAGTGATCAAAGTGCCAGACAGAGATAAATATTCAGGGAAATTAAACATTATTTTCCTTCCCTTCATTATCTGAAACGGCAAAATGAAGGCAGAAAAGTATTAGAAGCAAAATATTTAGAGGAACATCTCCTTAGCACATCAGCAGACAATAACACCAGGCAGGCAATTTGTATTAAGTGGGAAAACAGCTACGAACTCTGCTAATATCTTTGCTACGTTTTCAGAAAAAGTGGTTTGATCTGTAGGTTAAGTATTTTGAATGTCACTGCCTAGAATACCATAGCACCAGGCTTACACAAAGCAATTCATATGGCATTTCTCTTGACAAAACAAGTAGCTGTCAAAATTTGACCATTTTAAACTAACACCAACAGTTTTCAGCATGTGCTGCCTTTAACTTCATTTACTAGGTTTCTTCTCTACCACAGTATTCTGTATTCACACTCCAGTTTTCCTGTTACCACATAAAGCTGTGTACTACCTCAGAGCGGCCACCTTTCTCTAGGAAAGACTGTCTGTGGACAAGTCAGTTATCAGAACTTTAAGCATTTCAAAGTAGCTTAGCATTACTATCTTCAGCTCTTTTTGCTCCCTGCAAGTGCTCCGTTGCTTTCTTGGAATGTATTTCCTTTGCGACAGAGCACACAGATGCTTGTCTGGGGAACATCTGCAATTCTCTTGCCCTGGGAAAGGGGCTTGAAGCCCTAACTAGTATCTAGGTCATCATTTTCGAAGGGTTTTTTTGAGTGGCTTTTGGTTTTGTTTTTTTTTGAAGAGGTATTAGATTTTAGTTGGAAAGGAGGGGTAATGGAGGAACAGTGTGCTGCTTTTTCAGGTTTCTGAATGCCTTTCTTAACCTTCTGGACTAGAGGCCACTTGATGCAAAGCTAGAGAGTGCCACCGCGTGGCTAGAGGCTCTCGTGGCTGGCAAACTCTATAGCTTGGTCCTGCAAAAAATGAAGTGTGAAGATTGAATGGATTAGGCCCTGAAAAAACCAACATAAAGCAAGCTTAACTGCTCCGAGGCGGCCACAGTTGCAAAAATGGGGACATGAGAAAGCAGCGTGGAGCTTTTATTCTAGTAAAAAAAAAAGAGACCCAACGACCAGGAATCCTGTGTGCCAGCTTCCACTCCAGAGACTGTATTTTATGGAGAGGTGCTTAATGCAAGCCTTTCGGAGCATGGTGATGGAGCCCAGCCTTCCTTTACTCCTAAGTGAATCCCTTAGCCATGGGAGGACAGGGCTGCACTCCCTTTTACACACACCCAGAGAGCATGCAGAGTTTGGCATGCCTTTTTATCTAACCCGGAGAGATGGAGAGAAGGACAGGTCTGTAGCCTACTGAGTAGGATACCCTGTATTTTCCTCTTCAGAAATGCGAGCTTCTACAGGCTGAGGAAAGCACGGGGGTTGAGGTCACCCCTTTCCAGTAATTAAGTATTCCGTGCCATGATAGCATCACTACCATTCCCTTCTCTGTAATCCCGTTTTAAAAATGAAGGGGTGACACTTGGTAACATATGTCATTCCCGGGTGAGAAACCACCGCGAGTATCTGGCTCTGTATCTGACAGGGTTCTAGACATGTAGCTGCTCACAGACACCAGGTTCATGCCTTCCTGGAAACAGAACCTTGTTATTTCAAATCAAGCAGAAATACCTACAGTGCGTCAGTGCCTGCAGAGCTTTTAACAGCTCAGCAGGGCTTTTTTGGCTCATTAAGAGTATCAAACTTCTGCTACTGACTAGCTATGTAACTAGTTCTGGTTAGAAGCTCTCTGAATCTACATCCGCTTCCTATGTCTTTTTTTCATTTATCATTGAAACATCCCATCCCTCATTGTCTTTTCTAAAAAACAGACTCTGCAGAGGTATGCTTTTTATACCGTATCTAGGAAGCATCTAGACTCCATGCCGTTCTGCCTTTTTGCTTCATTAAACTAGAAGAATGCTATACCAGTTATCTAGCCAAAATTGATCATTTACATAACAGCTATGGGAAAACAGAGTTTTATAATATCTCAAATAATCAGACTTCCATTTATAAAGACTTGCACCAGGAAGCACACCAGGTAAGATTCATCTCACCCATCTACAGAATTCTACATTGTAGACAGTTGACCATTCTCTGATGCTAAAGAAAGCAGGGCCATCTGACAGGTTTCTCCTGAGGGGGAGATGAATCCTACCACTCCTGATCAAAGGGAATGGAATTAAAGAGTAAAATCCTTTAGCCCAGATTCAGTTCCTCCCAGAATTTGTAAATTCCAACTTTGCTGTCCAAATGCATTGCATTTGTAATCACAGAATCATAAAATGACTTCGTGCTTCCTGGAGAAAAAAAAATATATTTAAAGGTTTAACAGGTTTTGAAACAGTTTTTAAAAACCTAAAATGCCATTTATATATCTAATAGGAATGCAGTTCTTTGAAATCCTATGCCTGTGACTCACTTTAACCACACTGAGAAGGAAAACACATAATTCCTGTGTCATTGGAGCAAGGAGAGAATTCAGGTACTGCCTTTTCAAAAGCCAGATACATTTTTGTATGCTGTTCAACCGGCTTGAAGGGAATGCCCAAGAAATTCAGTGTGCTCTACACTGCCCAAGCACAACTTAACATTAAAGGGTGAGTTAATAATCAATGACTGGATTGCTATGAAAGCAAAAATTCTGTGGAATCAGGGCAACAAGATGAAGTAGCAGTGCAAGAAAGAAGATAGGTCTTATTAGCAGAATAACTGAATTCTAGATTAGGAAGTGCAGCTTCCCTTCCCAGAACACAAAGAGACTGCCTGTGATTACAGCAATCAGAACCAGAGAGAGGTTATAAATTTATCTAATCTGAAAGCCAAATGAAATGGAAAATTGACTGCCAAGCACTGAAAAGCAAGTTAATGAACAGAGAGCAACATCCACAATTTTCCCAGCTCTGCAGAGATCATACAGAACTTCTGTTGAGTTTTCAGGTCAAGACAAGGAAGGGAAGATGGGATAATTAATTTCCCATGCTTAGTGGGACAATATGACACCAGTCTGAATCCGAGTCTTCAAGGTAAGTTCCTAAGACACCCAAACAGTAAAACTTTCAACTTTAATGCTTAGTTCAAGTCTGATTGTGAGTGTCCAAAAAAAAAATTGTGTGCAGAATTGCTTTGAGCAGTACACACATTTCTACAATCAAGACATTGGAGGTCTGATTCACTACCCAGCATAAAGCTTTTTTATTTTTTAAAAGCAAAGTGCTGAGATATGTTTAATGATGCTGCATATTTACAAGCAAGGCACTATCGTGTTCATTATTTTTAGCTATCTAATCCTCAGCATGAAACTGAAAACACAGGAGCACTTAAGTTCTCTTTACGGTGTCAAAAGAGAAAACCAAAACCAAAATGCTTACTGTGCAAGGAGCCTTCTAGAAATAGCAAATACAGTTTGTTTAAGCTCAAAGGTATAGAGCTGAAGCCCCACTTCACTTTCTGGACCTTTGAGCCAAGTGCAGGGCTGCAGAGGGTGACCTTGTCTACCTAAGAAGTCAAATCTTCTCTTCAGGGTAATTGACAGGTCACAATTATCATGATAGTGGCAACTCTCTGTTATATAGGCTAGTGTTTACAGCACTCACCAAGAAAAAGGATGCACTTCCCACCTCCCTGGAGGGTATCCTAAATGTCAGTCTATCTGGATTATGCATAAGTATCCTCTCTCATTCTAGGGAAGAACTCAAAAAACTAATAAAGAATTCACAAGGTCAAAAAGACGACCAAAGTCAGATACTGAACGTATATATGGGAAGTGTTCAGAGTGTGCTGTGAATGACAGATTTTAGGAAAAAAAAGATTCTTAGGCAAAGAACCAAAGCAATGAGAGTACATAGCTACATAGACCAGAAAAAAAAAAGTTGGTTTTTTGCACCTTTCCCCAGGTTTGACAGTATAAGCAAATAAAATATAATATGGAGCCAATAACCCCTAGCTGGTTTCTGAGACTTCTAAAGACACTTCCATACTTCCATTTTTTGTAATGTCTCTTAAAAATAAACAAACTAGCAGTTTCTGTATGAAGTTGTTACAGAGAATGAAGAGGCATCATTTCAAAATGTATCTGAATATTTAATTGCAAGATTATCAGACTTTAAGACGTTGACATTCCTTCTCAAAATACACAGCATGATCTAATATGTCATTTCTACCATAGCTTTGGTATGAAAATGTTTTGACGCACAAAGATTTCGAAGTATCAAAATTAACAATCTAGAATTTTTGCAACTAAAGTGAAGTAGTACATTTTTCTGAACATAATGTAGTTATACGTAAGACAGTAGGAAACGTTGTAATAAGTCATTGCAGACAGTTCTAAAAAAGGGTCAGTTAAAAAAAAAACAGATAATTTGCCTTTGAAAAGAGGGCCTTCACATGACCACTGAAATACACAAAACTACAGCTTACATATTACTAGAGACTTCAGTTCTGGAAACCAGTTAGTTATTACAAGGTGTACAAAACTGTTTTGAGGAATTAGAAGATAAATCTTAACTAGAGCCTATAAGTACTGCAGTAGATGAATTTGATAGGAAATGAGGGGTGATGTCTGGGGAATTGGATCAAACCAATTCTCCAATACCCCACCTAATATGCTTGTGCACATATTTTTGTGATATCAAGTAAATAGAGTAGAGCTAGGTCATACAAAGAAAGCCACAACTTGTATGAAGTGTTTTTTCTCTATAACACTTTATTAAATATTTTTCATTGCATCTATGCATTGATCATTTTCTGGTATCCAGCTAGGCAGAAACAGATAGCAAAGAAAAATTTAGTTAAAAAAGACTGTTGGGTTTTAGTTTTAGTTCACAGGCTGATCCTTAAACAACCAGTACAAGACTGTACATCTTGGAGACAACGAAATGCAGTTCACTGTCATATAAACTAGTAATTTAGTCTGGGGTGCTCAGCGCTGGGTTACAGCACATGCATAATGAGACATTGAAAGCATTCTGCATCCTCCTACTAAGCCAGTGCAATATTTCTCTAGTAGTTGTTAGACTGCATTTTCCAAAGATGCTTATGAACTCTTATAACACTGATCAGGAGCTAGATTTATTCTCCTAACATTCAGCTCTGTTGCAAAGGTTCTTGCCTTTTGATAGAAGAAGAGAGACATTTCCCGATCCACAAGAAAGTTATGGTAGATGATTGCAAGTCTTGTGTAAATCTTCAGTTGAGCTTTTTTATTGCCCAGGTCCATGGCAGCAGCAAGTGCCAAATGATAATAGCCTGCTGCATCAAAGGGATCCTGAAATAAGAGACACAAAGATAGTACCCTCTATAGTAGAACCGGTGTAAGAGGACATCCAAGCTCAGTTTATTAGGTGTCAAATGAGAATAATACAGATTCTGAACGTCAGTAGGTTTTCCCACGTTATTATTTACATTGTAAATGCATAAAACCAGAATGTGGTAAAACTTGATGTTATGAAACATTATTCAACGTAACGATTTTCTGCAGCAGTTTTTGGTATTTCTTACCTTAAGGTCATAGAATATAATGTCTCCTAAGATCAAGTACACCTTGACGTAATACAGTGTTTCCTCCTCAAACTCCAGAGGAGAGGAACAGAGGGACAAGGCCTTTAAATAAAAGTGTTCAGCTAGTTCACAGTGACCCAAATGATGATGGATGGCAGCCAGACGATGGTAAGCTATTCGTTCATTTAGCTGATTTCCTAATGAGATAATGTATGAGTCAGGATAAAACCAAAAAGACAAAGTAGTTAAATTGTCTCAAATCAGAATACATCATCTATGGTATTTTTTGTTTTACTTCTATATGGTATTTGCTGATCTTTTACTGGATAAAACTAATTTTGTTCAAGAGATACATGGCCAAAACCTGCCCTTTAAGAAAAATCCCACAGAATTCCTGAATTTCCCAGTGTAGGATTTGACAGTGTCTAGGATTTTCTTGCGAAATAACTACATTCTTATCTCGCATGTATAGATATACACATCCTGCACATACTTACAAAGAATACAAATAGATTATTTTGAAAGTATAGTAGCTAATGGGATTAAAGACTCCCTTGCCCCTCCCAGTACATCCTTCACATCAAAAGTTATGACAAAAAGGTGATTTTCACACTGATCAAAATGACCTGTCTGTGCATGTGTGGAGGGGTGAGAGGGTTCTTAATCAGTTGAACAGCTCTCAAATCCAAAAGAATAGTCATTTTGGAAACTAGCCCTGTCATTTTTGACTACTTTTTCCTAGGTTGGTTCACCAGCAATGCTATGAGCAAACCTGAAAGAAATATATGACGCTCAAAAGCCTCTTGGGACAATATTATTCATTAGTATTACAGCTTAGCTGTGAGAAGAACACTCAATTTGGACTTGGAATCCCAGGTTTAATTCTGTGCTCTACCAAAGGTTTTCCATATGAACTTGGAGTTAGAAGAGACAGCAATAAAGTTGTTCATTCTTTAATGGAAGCAAAAATAGCAATGATAGTATCACTATGAAATCCTGGCAAGAAATCTAACTGAATCCAACGGAAGAAAGCTTTTTAGAATTCTGCCTTATTTTGGAGATATCGGTAACATTCAGCTGTAATTGAAATGGGTCTTACCTAAACTTACACTGAGCATAAGAGATGCTCTTGCATATTCCAGACTTTCCTCATAAGCCTTCAGATTCACCAGCAATTCCACCAGTTTATTGCATAATCTGAGTTCGGTGGTTTTGTTGCCAGTCTTAACAGCAAGCGGAAGAGCCCTGTCCTGAAATGCATAAAAACAGCTTAGGTACTGCAGAGCCCCACGATGTGCACTGACAAGCTTCCATTTATGTCATGTCAAGCAATTTCTGGTTTTATTTTGCTCTTTGCATAAGGCATATCTTACACCCAGGAGTTGCAACAGGTGAAATCTATTAACACCATGACAAAGTACTCAGCTGCAATAGGGTATAAACTGTTTGCTGAGACAAGCAACTTTTGGTTCAGCATTTGTAGATCACCTGCTGCGATGGGAGGGTACATAACTATCAATGCAGTAGAAAAACTGCACAAACCCTGTAGAAAGTCACTGCTTTCTCCTTTTCCCAAGTACCATTGAAAAATATGTCTCCAGCAGCTTCAAACAATTCCATTCCTAAATTTGGATCTCCTGTGTAAAGAGCAGCATCCTGAGCAACCTGAAAAGAAAACAAGGAATGGGGAAAGAAAGAAAGAAAATCTTGGTTACTTCTTGGTAAAAACATTGTAAATATTAGCAACTGAAAAAAGATTTCGTTGAGGCCTCTCATTATAAGATAGGAAAGGCTATATTTTATAAGACTCTGCTCTGTCTTTTTGGTACCCTGGTTTTGAGCAGGCCAGTGGCAGATGCTGAAGAAGGAACATAAGGACCTGGGCACAGAGCGTTACTGTCTCCCTTTTTCTGGCAATAGTATCCTGCTACCTTTGTCAGCATACAGCACTCTAAAAACCAATAGTGCATCCGATAGATGCAATATATGAAATTTGAATTAAATTGCACTTATCATAGAAATAAATTCTAATTGCAAGTTAGATATTGCTAACAGTGCAGATTTAAAAGCCTGTGAAGTGAATTCTGTAAATCAATGCAACTCCACTATCTTGTTATTCTGAAATAAATATATGCCATGTTAGCAAAAAGGACTTCATGAAAGGCAGCATGCATCCTCCCCAAAGCAAGGATACCAGGATACTCAGTTATTGATAGGGTAAGTAGTAACGAGAAAGGGGACTTGCACATGAAGCAAGTTGAAGAATCTTGCTTTGGTTTTGGGATCTTTAGTTTTCAAGTTGCCTTCAGTGAATACAAGACCAGCTCTCTACTTAAGCACAAAGGCAGCAATCCTTTTCAGCCTATTTTGGCTTCAGGCATTTAAGGACTCTATTGCATCACATTTTTGGAAGTTGTTTTACATGCAAGTTAAGATGTGATGATTTGCACAAATTACTGGCACAGCAGTCAATCTTTTAGTGGGCACTGACTCTATGTTGTCCGTACTGTGCACGTCCCTGGCTTTGGAAAAGCTTCCTGAAAAAGCTACTCTCTCTTTTCCTGGCCCACAAGTCAGCATGCTAAGATGATTATTATGTTATCCACCAGCAGGCAGCACACATACATGGTTTGATTGCTGTGGTGCTGTAGAGCTGGTAGACGATGAAGAAATACGCAGAATTTACAACAGAGCAGGCACTAAGAAAGGTCACTGCCCAAAATCTTTCCAGAGTCAAACAACAGATTAAAATGGAGCACCACCGGAAAATGCTGAGACTTTCAGCTGTTAAGCATTACATAAATGGTGTTACTATATGTTCAGAACATCAGTTAGCAAAATCTCTGGGATCATTATATTGAATTACTTATGACTTCCTCTCTTACCATACCACCTGCACCACATGGACAACATGTGCATGCCTGTAAGCGTTGACAACATACCTGAATATAAAGATCCACAAGCTCATTCTGCCTCAGAACATAATATATCTTTCCTGCCCGTAGCCAAGCATATGCCTCTTTCTCTTTTTTCTGGAGATCTATAAATATTCCAAGGCTTCTTTTGGTATATTCCAGAGCTGACCTGTAAGCCCTGAAACAGGGGAAAACTGCTAATCACTGAGGGGTTCTTCAGAATTGGGGATGTTTATAATGAAAAAAACTTTATGTTAATGTAAAAAACAATGTTTCCTCTATTCAATGCACAATTATAATCTCTCAGCTATATTCCATTAGTAACTAGCAAATTTGGTCTTTTTCCTCTTCCTTTTTTTGTTCAATCTATGTTTCCTGTTAGATTGTTATCATGTTATATTATTTCAGGATAGTTTATTTTAGATGTGTCCTTCCCCTACACCTCAGGCTAGTGACAGGTGAAAAAATCTTTCCTCATCTTTAGCTCTTTATCATTTATCATTATCTTTAATGATTATAATTTATGGCTTTTTCCTACAAACCTCAGAAAGAAATTGCATCTGTAAATATTTTTTTTCTAAATATCACCTAGGCCTCAGTCTTCAGCACAATTCAAACTAATCAGCATTTGTAGAAAATCTTGGAGGGGGACAGACAAGATATGATCAGTTCTAGAAGCACCTAAATTACCAGATCACTGGGCAGTGCAGTTTTCACTGTGTAAGGGCACTGTGCTCTCAGAAGAGTGGCCATACTTTTCATTAGAAAGACCTGTCAGATTGATTGAGCTTACGGTGCTTTATACCAGACATAGAAGCCCCAGACTTCCTTATTATATCCTTCTCTATCTGTCTTGTGATAGACTCCCATCACCTTGACCTGGTGCATTTTCCTCCAAGCACAAGACACAAACATATTAAAATATAACATGAAGTGCACAGTTACAGTGAATCTTTACACAGTGCATCTTTAGAACCTACTTTAGAACCTACTCAGGTACTTTAGAGCCTACTTTAGAGCTCCAAAAAAGTTCCAAAACAAATCTAAAAGGAATATGCTCCTTAGTATTTCACATCATCAAGACTTCAGTTGTCTCAACAAGGTTATATCTCATCTGAGGGGAAAAAAAAATGGCTGTATCACTTCCTGATTCTTACAGAAATTGAGGAGACCTGTCACTCCTTTTATACTCATGAGAGGAAGCAAAGATCCACTGAACACGCCTGACATTTCAGTCTTCTTTTCTTTGTTAACAAGCTGCTAACATGAGGAAAGGCAAGGTAGTTAAAGTAGTCCAACTCAGCCCAATTACTGAATACCACTTCCATCCCTTTTTCAGAGTTTTTGCTTTTACAGCAGACAGAAGCATATACCAATCCATAACGCAGCACGGCAGCTGGAACGGGTCAGGCTGTGTCCCCTGGCATGGCCACAGTAATTTACACTGGAGGTGGTGACACCAAGGACATCACTGTTTTCGTAACTTCAGCGTAAACACATAGCCTTGTTACTTGGGACTGTTAACTCAAAGACTACTGTGATACTATGGTCTAATATCATATTGAGTACATGTTATTATCCGGTAGTCTGCTAAGGTTACACAGCCAACATTATTTGGGAGCCAGGCTTCTAGGCAAGGGGCAGGGAGTTGGACTCGATGATCCTTATGGGTCCCTTCCAACTTGAGATATTCTATGATTCTATGATAAATTCCATGCACTACATGCACACAAAGCAGCAGCTTCTCCAGCTAGTGACATCCTTCTGCAAATTCCAGGTAGTTTGAAATCTTAACTGACTCCTTTGTCTTCAGCCTCTCCAAAGGATTTTCACCAACTATCTCATTAAACAGCAGTGAACAAAGCAAAATAAATTAGGTGACATATTAGGAAAGTTAGATGCTTGGACTGCAGCCACTTAAAGCTAAAATAAGCATCTACTCTCCACAACTGAGGATATTTTTTCCATCCTTACTGAGGCATGTTTGAAAATACCTGAATCTAAAGTGACTCCCTGAAGTGAGATACAGTAAGGGGCGGGGGGGAGGGGAGGGCGGCAGGAATTAGACAAATCTGCCTTAAAAAACACGTTAAAAATTGGCTAGAGAAACCTGTAAGTTTCCCCAGCACCTGTTAGTTACCATAAATTGACTTGTGCAGTCTGTTTTTTCAATAGAGCAAAGCAACAAATTGTTATTCTGAAAATAAGAGCAGTATAGAAGATTGCTGGAGACTGACACTATGCAGTTTTGCACATAGGCTTTGTGCTTATATAAGTTTTGAAAAAAGCATTTCCTCAAAGAGAAACACTTACATAGAGGCAATTTGACGTCTGGCCTGTTTGAAATATGTTGGTTTCTAATTTGGTTTCTAATGGAAAAATTGTCTTGTAAAAATCTATCATCGCAAACAAGTCACCTGCCAGCAATAATCCTAGAGCTATAGTAGTCATCAAGAGTTGCATAACATATCATATTTTTTATTTACATAGATTTTAAAAATAATTTGGCTCTTGAAGTGGTGCTAATCCCTGCTGAACATTTGTCTCCCTTGAGAGATACAGTTACTTAAAAAAAAAACCACACAAGAGAAGTCTCCACTAGCACTGGACTCTTCAATTCTAATAAAGCGTATTGGCAAAGCAGAGTGAAAAAAATCAGTCATATTCACAGCTGCTGCAAAAATTGAGATCCTTTAGCATGACAGAAAAGTTACAATCAGAATAAAAGCTAAGTCACTCAGCATGTCTTACCTTTCTGTTCCTAAAGACAAATAGAGCTGACTAATTGTTTCCAAAATTTGTCCCTCCAGAACTTTGTTGGACATCCTTCTAGCTAAAGATAGTTGATATTCATTGTAGATGACACACTGAGCCTCATTGGGAACAACTGTACTGTAGAACTGACATAGCAGTTTAATTGCTTGTAGTTGACCTAGGAGAATAGATTGGAAATACTAACATGAATCTCTATTTTAAAATTAAAGTTAAATTAGTTTTAAAATAATTCATTCTTACTATTTCACAAATTCAGCACAGTCAATGAATAACAATACAAAAGTCATAACAAGAAGATTCCACTGCCAGTTTCTTCACCCCCAAAGTTAACAAAGAGGTTACTTCAAACTTGATCTCCAAAATAAAATAATAAAACAGTCACCTTACCTGTATAAGCTGCCTTAATCATGGTAGCAATAAATAAATAAAGCATGGGTCTTCTAAATATAACTACTTTCTGCAAAAGTAATCCAGATTACTGATTGTTTTCATACCTTTAAACTTGAGTCTTGTACTACCAGTGATATCATGACTATTTTAAGTATTACTGAACATAGAAATCTCTAGACTTTTTACTAATTAAGTTATTTAGTTTTTTCTTAACATTTCGTTTTCTCTATCATTTCTGACAAACCTAAGTACTACCAGAAGAGCAAGCCAACCATTATGGGACACAGCAAAGATTTCAATCAATTCCATAGCCATCACATAACTAGACATAAAATGTTGTTTAAGAAACAACTATAACATACCTAGGAACAACTATAACATACCTATATAACAAACATTCCCAAACAGGGTACATTTCATAACTTTGAGAGAAAAAAAAATGTACTTACTTTCCAGATGACTTGTCTCAAGTGCAACTAAAAAAGCCCATTCATAATAAAACCTTCCTTTTTCTCTTTGAGTTCCACCAACATAGTAACATCCCAACTGAAGGAGGACTTGGATAAAGTCTTGGCCACAGTCCATACTTGGAAGTTTGGAGAAGAGCTTCACTGCCCTGATATAATAACGTTCTGCCAGCTTGCTGGCTGCTGCATGCAGGCAGAGTGCCCCAAAATTAGCCAGGGCTATAGCTTGATTATGGGTCATATTGGTCTCTTCTGAAAGACGCAGTGCTTTGTAGTAGCTCTCAGCAGCTTCTTTCGTATTGTTTGTTCTTTTCAAAGCAATAGCAAGCATATTATAAGCGATGCCTAGTTGTTGAGGATTGCTCCATGAACAGTCTACAACAGCATTTAAAATGGCTAAAGCCACATCATATTGCCTGTAAAGAATGTATAACCAAGCAAGTGAAACCAAATAGTTAATAATTTCCTCTGGCTTAGCAGAAACGTCAGAGTCCAGTGCTTTCATCATGTAAACAATGGCTTTTCCATACCATTTGTGGTGGCTGTACAGTTTTGCTAAGCTAAGATAGATAGTGCTGCATAGTTCTTGCTGCTTATTAGTAAACACAGAGGAAAGTGCTTGTATGAGGTAAGGTGCAATTTGGGATGGGAGTATTTGTCTGAGTTTTCTCAGGCCATAGAGCTTGGGAGCATTTTTGATGACTAAATCAATCCTTTTCAAGGAATCTATTAAAGTACTGGAGCTCTGGGAAGAGGAAACCTTTATGCAACTTAATACAATGTGTGGCAAACACTTTTCATTGTAGGACTCCGCTAGTTTGAAATAACAGTTGTTTGATAAGTTGTTTTGTAAATCCAAGTCATTAAGCAACAGTTGAAACCTTTCCAAGAACGGCAGTGCCTCTTCATGCTGTTTGCGTGCACTGTAATGTTTTGCCAGTAGAAAGCATGCCCTTGCCTCTGCATGTTTGTTCTGGCTCAAAATTGTCCTCTTCAGAGCATACTTTAGAATATCTGACTCCAGGTCAGCACTGCAAATGTAGTTGGGAATTCCCATGAGAAGAGATGCAGCCTTGTCAAAAACATGAGCACATTTTTCTTTGTTCTTCTGTGTCAAGTAGATGACTGTTAGATTTGTATAAAGAGCAATTACAAAGTACAAATCACTAAATCCTCCAGCGACTGCTCCCAACGCTTCCTCAAAATACACCCGAGCTTGGGAAAACTTCAGCTTTTTAACACTGAGCCTGCCTAAAAGAAAGCATAGCCTTGCTAGTGCCCAGGACATACCTGCTTTCTTTGCTGCTTCCCTTGCTAATCTAAAAAAACTAACCAGTTCTTCTTCTTCTGAAAACCCATAAAACATGCTATTGATAAACGGATAAGAGAAATCATACAGGTTTTTGAAGTTTTTCTCATACTCTTTCCTATTTAAGAAGACTAACAATGACTCAAAGATGTCAGATGCTTGAACATCATCTTGACGTATGTGGAAGCAAGGTCCTTCAGGTGGAGGAAAGATTTCCACATTTGGAGAGCTAGCAGAATCCTTTCCTTCAGTAGTTGGCTCTTCTGCCTGCGTGGCCTTCAAGTTCTTGAAGTTCTTCAGGAATTCTTCTATCTTGCCATTCTTGCTAGTGGATCCTGCGCTAGAATGTGAACATGGAATTTCTGAAATTCAAAAATAAATTACAGATCACAACTTCATGTGTGCATGCACATAAAGATCTTTGATAGACCAACAAAAACATTTATCAGTAGAAGATGCTGTTAGGAAAACATTATGTAAACATACTGCACTTTCTTAACAGTATGTCTAGGAGACAAGCCAAAGGTGGGGAAAGAGAGAGATCAAGAAGGATCAAGGAGGAACAAGCGTGGGAGACTGGAAGAGTGGGGATAAACGGGACCTGCCACACGTAAGCAGGTTGCCTACCCAGGCCCTATGCCTGATCCAACACTAATCCAACTGAAGTCCAACGTTAATTCAAACTGGTTCGTGTCTGAGTGTATACTCAAAAAGTATGCTCTGAGTGTATATTCTCTGTTCTCTCTGTGTGTAGATGAGTGAGAGACCTGCCAATCAGACAATTCAGACTAGCTGGTAAGCAGGAGAAGACCAAAACCTGGAAAGACTCAAGGTCTGAACTGGAGGCTGGATAAAGGGCCCAAGGTCAGGGCATGGATACTGGATGGACTTAAGGTCTAATGGAACTGTGAATTTGAGCACACGTGTGAGTTGAGTAACGGTATACCTATGTCCTGACAGAAAGCTAAGGCAAGTTAGCCAGGGGAGGTGAATAAGACTGAGCTTAAAAGACTGAGTTGTTGAAGTCTCACATGGGTGCTGTGAGGGTGCCTGCAAAGGTCCTGTTATCCTGTCCACGTTATCTCTGTGTGGCCAGCCATGCCTGTGTAATGTGTAATAAGATTTCTTCTTTCAATCAAATACCATCCCTGATTCTCTGCTGGCACAGATTAACTTTCTTAAAATTACCAAGTTTGTGGTGATTGATGTGGTCACTGATCTAAATTCTCCTAGTACTGACATTGTTGAATATCTTACAAATATAAAAAAGACAGACAAGCCATCATTTCTTTAGTCCTCCCACTGTCATCCAGCCAAGGTAAAAGGGCAGGGGCTAGGGATGTAGTTTGCAGTCATAGTCAGTGTGAAACTTACAGCTGCGTATCAACAGGAGCTTATTGAAGTTGCAGATTTAGAGCTCAGTTTCCTTAGAATCTCATTTCTGAAACTGTTCAGCAGAATCATAAATATAAAAATTGGTATTTAGAAAAATGTAGTACGATAGAAGTAATGATAGTGACAGCTTAGCAACCAAATGCCAAAGGGAAATAATTTTGCATCCTCATCAAAATATCTCCTTCAGGAAATATAATTATGGGATGAAGCTTTCTAGCAGATGGAAAATCTGCTGGAATTTAAAGTCAGCACTTGCCAGGTGGCCCACAAACAGCATTTTGCCCTGTTAAACAACGTGGGGGGATTGGGGGTGGTGCATGTGTGTGTGTGTCACAGTAGTAAAAATAAGTCATACAGTTTGCAATTGGATAGCAAAGTCCAAGAAAGACATCTGATATCAGTGAAAACCCACAATGTCTTGTAGCAAAACCTGGTGAGAAAGGGTTACAGCAAAACCTAGGAAAGCAAACAATGAGAGAAGAAAGTTAGAATGCGAAGAGACATTAGAAAGAGAAAAGCTGCCAAAATGTCAGAAGTCACATTAATTTTATGTAAAAATTGTATGCATATGAAGTATTACCACATTCATGAGCTCTCTGAAATTCTGGTTCTTCTAATTGGTCTATAAGAAAGAAAAAGTCATGTTAGTTATGGTATCTTAGTTCTTTTTCAGTTTTAAATATCGTAAATAAGGCTATTTTTTAGTTTGGAATTCTTTATGTCAGAAGAATTGGATGTGTCCTGGAAATTTAGAAGAGAAGAAGTTTCTAAGTCTGACCCAGAGCTAACATACTAGGGACTTACCCTCCTGCTGATACAATTCACTGCTTTCTACATGGTTATCATCACGCACCTACCACTGCTCATTAAGGTGGGGAGACATCTGCATATCGCAGTTAGAATTAAAACCAACCTGTTCTGCATGAGGGATGCATCACTGCTGCATTAAAATACAAGTGGGCAGCGTAGATACAATCATTCCCCACAGCCACCCCTAAAATAAGGTAACAAAAAGCCCTTAATATTACTGAAATAAGTTTTAGTGTCACTCCCGGGGTGGGTGGGGGGAATAATTATTTAGGGTAGTTTGTGTAGATAAGAGTGTCAGATTCTTGTGGCCATTCCAATAGCATGCAGATGAAAAATCTTTGTATCTGTCTTTTCTTCTAAAAGGTGTACCTTTAAATTCTGTAGACATTACTAGTATAGATCTAGTTTTAAATGTTTAACATAGGACATCTGTAGAACATTTAAGAATTACTATTTTGTGTGGAAGATATTTCTCAAGGTATTTCAGTTGTCATGCTGCACTTCAGGATTATATTCACTGTCTTTCATACACTAGATGCAATATAAGTGGTACTGAGTGTATGAAAGACATATCTAAAAGCAGAGGCTCACAGAACTGCGTCTATTTAAGCTGATGGAAAGCTATTTTACTAGCCTTTAAGAATGACCTCTCACTGACTCTTTACTTCTGGATCCCCTTTCTTTAAATGCTTTCCTCCCTTTGGTGGACAAATGCCACAGATGTTTACAATAGTCGTAACTTAATGCTCTGAATATTTAATTGGGGAAGTGCTCATAAGTAAATACTTCTCACTAGATTGATGCAGATGGAAGGAATCGAAAACCCATTTACTCAGATCACACAACAAAATATCAAGTGAATATTGAAAACTCTTGCTCTGGGTAAGTCAAGTCATGTTCATCATAACATCACTGCACTGAATTGTGCAGTTTAAGAGAAAAAAGTGGTAAAGATGGTACTATTAACTGCGGAAGATGTGAAAAGAACTTGGCACTTGTAAAGATTAGGAAGGAGATGAGATGTAGTGAAAAACGTGCAACAAGGCAAAAATAGCAGTATGTCCATTAAGCCCATGAGATTGTTTTAGTAACTAATAGCGGTCTGAGCTTTTGTTCCCAGGCTTTTCATTTGAGCGAGGAAGGTGAGATGTGGAGTCATTTTGCACATTGACATGAGTTGCATTTTGCAACTCAGGTCTGACAAGCCTTAGTTATTGTTCACACAGACACACGCTGATCTGCAGAATTAAACCGATGCACCTGAGTCAAACCTACACACTGGCTCCTTTCAAATTGGAGCCTATGGGCCTGTCTCTTAGGATGCCACTAATGGAGATAAAACTTTGTTAGATATTTGGCAAGCATACGCATCACCACAGAACAGCCTGTGGTGGGATAAGAAATTGCTGCTCCTGTTCAGTTCAGCAAGACAATTATATTACACTACCTTACACAGGTAGTGCAATATATAAGTCTGTAAAGGTGAAACCCCAATTATCCCAATTAGTTTATGTAAAGCATGAGCACTTAGAGAAATAACAGCTGTATCAGAGACGATGTAGCTAAAAGTATTTTTTTTTCTTGTATGAATAGATTTTGCTATTTTTCTATACCTAAAATCAAGCATGAAGAGGTAGGTGTATGTTTGCATTAGCTGTCAATAATTATATGCCACCTCTCCTAAGATGAATGAAAAGCCAGCAGTATTTGGGTGAACATACTGCCTTTTATAATGCAGCACTCTGACATTTGAAAGCTTGATCTCTTCAGCTCAATAACAGAGTTTTTAAAACCCTGCTGTTTAATTCACTCAAAAAAAGGACAAAAGAAAATTTGTAAATGCTCTGCTGGGAAAAGTCTTGCATCAGCAGAGAAGTAGCAAAGATGATATAAAGGATTTTTACATGCCGTATCTATGATCAAACTGAATACCAAGATATTTCAAAGTAGGTGTAAAGGCTGGAATCTCGTTGAAATATTAAAAAAAAAATCATTTATAACAGGGATATAGGAATTGCACATGTATCTTGTGCAGTAAAAAGGAGTAAAACTCATATTTACCTATTCGATACACAGAGCAAACATCTGTGATGGAGGTTTGTTTCAATAAATGTATCACTTCTTCCAAATTTTTTTCTTTTGAAAAAAAAGATAGCTCTTCTGCTTCAAGAAAGTCCAGGTCTTGTGGTCTAACAAAGAAAGGAGCAACTTTGAAGGTGTCTGAAAGCAGATTTGGCTTGAGGAGCTCACTGCATCAGTCAAATCGAAGCTTTTTAGAGAAACTAATACAATCTTTACATTATAAGTCCTGTTGTGTTCAAAATTAGTATCAGTCGTGTTTATAAACATGTATACAAACTGATAGTAGCTATGATTGCAGTTAACAGTTTCTGCCATATCAGAGTAAGTTTTATGTCTATCTGTGTCATGGTATAGCATTTTACGAGAGAATTTATTAAAAGCACAAATCTTTAAGGACATTAAGCTTATATTAGAAAACCAATACCATAAAGTTACACATCAAATGGACCTGCAAACAACATTTAAGATCTCCTTGTTTCAGCATGCAAACAGTCCAGACATATTAATAGGAGCAGCCTATTTACATGGTGCCAAGGCATGCTGAAATGCACACTTTTTACAGGTTTCTTTCTGCATTATAAGCAATTATTTTTAAGAGGAGCCACATTTGAAATAAATTAAGGCCTGTAATTGAGGGTACTAGCAAAAACAGAACTTGGATGCTTTAACATAGATCTTGAAAGACCAGTAAAAATGGAATCTTCTGCAATAGTAAAACTCGTTGGATCTTGTGATCCAAAGAATAGAGACTGAACCAGATATAAAAACTACAGCAACCCCTTTTCCCAGTAAGAAACTCGGGTACAGGCTGATAACAGTTTCCAACATTTAAGCAGACTTCATATTCCAATTTCTTTGCATTTGTTTTGACTGATACACACTATGACAATTCTCATTAAAACAAACAAAACAACAACCACCAAAAAACAACAACCAAAAACCACCCAACCTGAGTTTAACATTCAGCATTTTAAAGCTCAAGAGACTAAGTCTTTTTTTCTTTATGAGTTAAATAAATATCACTTACTTATTTTTCGGTAAGTTCAGTTTAACATGACTTGTCTTCACAAAACCTGTTTGGCCAGTAAACACATGTCTTCCAAGAAACCATTCCATGCATTCAATGAAGTAGCCAAGGATCTCAATTTTGTCCCCTTCCTGGAAACTCATTTCTTCCAACACAATACTTTCATAATTTATCACAGCTAGACAGGATCCCATTGCTGTGTAATATAGAGATAAATAATATTTGCAGATAAAGTAATTTAACAATAAAAATACACTTAACAGAACAGCAACTCAGCAGAAGAGCATATTTAGCAAAAGACATTCCTGGAACTCGTGAGTTGCACATCCGATGTGGCAAGGTTTAAAGCATCCAAACCTAATCGGTTTGGTCTGAGCAAGTAGAATTGTAAATAACAGTATAAAAATCCTCATTTCCCAGCCATTAGAAAGTAAAATCTAAAATGTTTTCAAAATTCTAGAAAATTCCATCATAAAGCAACAAAAATAAATGTTTTAAGTCCCTGCTTTCCCTCTTGCGATGGGCTGTGAACTTGGGCTAGAGTGAAAATATTTGAACCAACTAATAAAATCCCTATTGGATAAATATGCAGTTATATGCCAGTCAATACAGCATTAAAACTGACATGTACAGTAGAAAATAAGCCATATTTACTCTCTAACCTCAGGCCATCTGTATAAGTTTTATTTCTCTGGCAGTATTAGGTAAAGCAATACACGTGTGAAAGATCCACAATAATTACATTGATGCATTTTCTTATTTTAAAGTTTGTCATCAAATCTACAGAGCCATCCTCAACTTAATTACTCTTTACTACTTTGTGCATCTACTTAATACAGTATTTAGGAAGAAAACAGGGAGAGATAAGTCTTTAGAGTTTAACTCAACTTAAGCAGAGATTTATGCTCCCACTAATTTTACTGCAATGTAATTTTGAAAGCTGTTTTCCCATCCTAATACAATGGAAAAAAAGTTATCGAACCCTTTAGAGTCTATCCTAACAAAAGCATAGAATAAGTTTGGGGTTTTTTTAATGCTGATATTTGAATGGAGTTTCTTACCAACTTTCCTGATGGATTTAGATTCAGTTTTGTGTGTAAAATCAATAGGATTAGAATACCCTTTAAGAAACCATCTGAAAGTAGAAAAAGAAATTGAAGTTAGTGTATAAAACACCTCACTAACCGCTGTAACAATAACAGTGATATTTTAAATCCGTTTGAAAACGGATGCACCCCTCCCACAATTATCTTTCAATTTCAGGACTGACAGTACACTTCAGACAGAGCTATGTGTTGAGTAATATTAGTAGGAAAAGAAGTGTTACTTCAGTCAAACAAACCTAACTGAGAAAATCATGCTATTTTTCCCTGCCCAAGGTCAACAGAAAAATTCCAGCTTTTTAAGTACTAAGAGCACCAAGAATGAATGATTTTCTGGTGATTCCTGAAGTGAGTCCATTAATTAAGTCCACTGATGTAATTTTGGCTTTAAAGCAATTATGAGCTTGGACATGAAACAAACTGCATTAAGGAGGTGGAATGCTCCTGTCACTAATGTTGAGTAAAAACACTGCTAGCCTGTTATCATCCATATTTCCAAGCATCCCACCTGTTACTATCCATATTTCCAAGCATCCTGAAAAATGAAAATTCTCATTTTATGTTATTCTAGAAATGTTAATAGATTTTATTACAGACTCAGGAAAAAAAGCAATATCTAACTCATAAGATGGTAAACCATCTTTAAATGCTGCTCTGCAGGCATCTGGATTTATTGCAGTTGTGTGGTATGGAAGGAAATAGAGCATTTGTTCTCAGTGTTAATGGAAGATGGATGTTCCATAACAAGCTACCATTTAGAGATACCTACGTCTAAGCAGACGTGTACATATGAAACAGATGCATATGAAATAGGTAGCTAGAGTCAGGTACCTACTGATGAAAAGGGATCAATGGCTCTGGAGAAGCATTAGACAGCACAGTCATGTCACCATCCACAGATCCACCTCCTACATCTTCAGTAAAAGCCCCAGTTTCAAAATAAGTGTTTATTTCATTGTCTGTAGCCATTATCTTTCTGATCAGATTGTCAGGACATAAAACAAAAAATGCCCCTAAAAAGAAAGCAGTGGAGCAGATGTCATTTTATGTAATGTTTTCGTATCATACAAACTTTAAAACCAGCTTCAAGAGCATCAGTAATATTCAATTAGAGATTGAAAACCTGAGATTTCACATGAATTTTCTTTCTGATTGTCAAGATATTCATACTTCTCCGTCTAGTTTCTCTTTCAGTAAAAAAAAAAAATGCAGAGCTGAGGTGTTCAATGAAGTGTAGAACCTTCTTCTGCTGCAACATTTGGCATGTTCCTACTGCAGTAATCAACGATCCATCTAGCCTGTCATTCTGTCTCTGACAGTGGCAGCAGGTGATGCTATTTAGGAGAAGCACATGAGCCTGGCAACTATCTGTAATCCCCCTCCTGTACATCTCCAGGATCTGCAATAATATTAAGCAAGTTGGAATGTACATCCCTCCCTAATCCTTTTGGTATTCATTTATGGACCTGTTGCACATGAATTTCTCTAATGCCCCTATGATCCTACGGCACCCACTCTGTGTTTGTTCCTTTCTCTTCTCTTTCTCGTGCATTTGGAGTGAATAGATTTAAATTTCAACTTCATTAAGTATTTGAATAGGTCTTAATATTTGATTTTAGGATTTTAAAGAAAGGTGCTTCTCTAAATTTAGCCTTAGCATGTACAGTCTTCCTTACCTTCCTGTACTAGCAGGCTTCTGTGCATCAAATTTAATGATTTTTCATTTATACTGACTTCAATGCCAGTTTCTTCCTCCTCTTGAGAATAGAGCCAGAAAGATTGATCTAGGAATAAATTCTCCATGCAATGATTTATAAAACCTAGGGAAAAAAAATCCAATTTGTTTTCTTTGCAGTATTACAGTATTATACAAGAAAACAACCTTTCAGAAAGTCAGAGACCGGGGTAGGCATTCAGATAACTCCATTATTGCTTAACCCACAACGTATAACTAATTTTACTATATAGAATTGGCAAAATTACATCCATTAAGTCATATGCATTAGAGCTACTTTTAATGCTTAGCTCTCACAAACTACACCTCAAAGGTGCACAACTTTTCTGTGCCCAATCCCGCTGAAAAAGCAGACCATGTTCTCCCCTTATGACGGTTGTCCACAGTTTAGCTGTATTTGAAAGGTTTGGAGTCTGAAAGAGGTAATCACCAGCAAGCTTTGAGCAACAGGTGCTTAGCACCACTTAATAACAGATGACTGGAAATAATCTCAAAAAATAATCTCTCTACAAATTTTTGTTGCCTGATTCAGCTGTGCCGATTTATGCAGGTACTGTGCCTGGGTATCAGATTCCTGGAATTTATTTGGGACAGAGATGATGCTGCATACCAGAATCATGTAAATCACAAGAAGGCAGTGCTTGATCTTGGAAACTGGGACTCCTTACATTAGGACTTAGGGTTTTCAAATCTGTATGATAGTTACAGGGAGATCTGGATTGGTATATCATAATCAGCATGGTATAGATAGTAGATTATTACTTAAAGGGCCAACATGAATACATTAGCAAATCCTTTGTGCAAAAAGTTTGTGTGATGAAGAGGAAAGGTGGGCAGATCAGCGATTAAGGTTCTACTCTGCTATTTGGATGATGCTGAATCAATTCCCTATTAGCCACAGCCTTGCCTAAGAAGAAACCTTACCTTCTTGCTTTCTCTGCAAAATTGGATTGAAACAGTATTTTTTCTACTTCTCTAAGGAGCATTTTAAAATACAAAATAGCAAGTAAATGGCAAACATGAAATTAAAAATAAAATTCATCATTTTAAATTTGTCTGATGGAAACAGGCAAACTCAACAGTAATGCACACAAGCTCTCCATACACATAAGAAAAAAATCAGGTGAACAAAATGGAGACAAAGATCTGATTCAAATGCTATTCTTCAGAAAAGACCTGTGAAGTTATAGGATATTAAAAATGGAACTCAAATCAATGGCATCATATTGTTACAAAAGGCATGCTTTAGAAACAACAGAAGCATGCAAAGCATATGAAGCAATCTTTGTTTTACTTGATATTTCCTCTGAAGCCTTACCAACTCTGTCCAGTTTGCTCACTACTATTCAGGAAAGATGTGGAACAACTAGAAGAGTCCAGTGGGAAGCATGATCAGAGGTCTAGAAAATACACTCTGTGAAGAACGATTATAGGAATTAGGGTTGATTTTCCTAGTGAAAACAACACTGAGTGGAAGTGCAGGTTAGAAGTCTCCAAATAGTTAGAAGTCTCCAAATTAGCATGGCGCAAAGAAAGAGGAGTGACCTCAACATGTCTACAGTGAGCAGAAAAAGCTGTAAAAGCATTTAATTGCAGCACAGGTTAGACTTGAGGACAAAAACACCTAGATTGGAATAGACTGCTTAAAAAGAAGATGTGATCTGATTGTGCAGTATCTAACTTAGACAAAGACATCTGCCAGGAACGATAGCTGTTATCTGCTTTGGGACAAAGGCAGGTTCTCCTGGAGGTTGGAGGGTCTCTCCAGCCCTATCACCAGTACCCAGTTCAGGAACATTACTTACTGCTATTAGGAGTTAATACAAAGAATCTCAAAATGTTCAACAAGTTCCCAGTCAATCAGAAATTGTGTGCAGAAGAATAAAAAAAAGCATATTGAACTGTTGTATGGTGAAACAGCTTTACCCAGTGAGTGGTAGGTTAGAAACTTCCATATTTCTTCAAAAGTTTTAAATGTCACCACTATTAAATCTTGATCACTGTGAATAGACAGCAGTCTGGCAGAGAGCTCCTAAAAAAATCAAAACCAGTATTTTAATTACAATTATACTAGACTCGAGCACAATTTCTCACTAGGTAACACTTATGCTAAAATGCTATGTGTTAAGAAGGATAAAAAAAATCATCCAGGATTTTACCTATATGAGATATCTGTTCTTTAACACACACCTACAACATACAGTGAGCCAAGTTTTAATCTGATTTTTTCCTACCAATTGTACCAACAATTCCAGTGAGGTTAATTTACAGAGGAATTAAGACCTCAGGACTGATCACACTGAGTGAGACTAAAGGTCTGTCTGGTTCAGACACATCTATATATCGTGGCCAGTATTCTCTGTTTAGAGTGTGGAAGCCAGGCAAGCGTCTAGTGGTGCTTTCCAAGAACACCCTCCTAGCACAGGGCAATTTACAGCTTGGGAACGGCCTTTGCCAGACGTGGGCATTAATATTAAATAGTGGAAAGGGTTTCTTTTTGTTTCTTGGTTTGTTTTTTTTTTTACTTAAAATTTCTTTAGGTCACTTGAACTACTGTAAATTTTTAGGATCCACGACATCCTGCTGTAGGTTAGCCTCAGAGCTCTGTACACATATGAAAACACACCTCCTTTGATGCATCTTTGAACCTGCTACCTGGTAGCTTCATCTTGTTCCAGAGGAGGCATTGAATAGTCATTCCCTCATTCACTCTTTCCATGGTTAAGACAATTAAATATACTGCAGTATTATTTTTTTAAAAAGATGCAGTAAGATCCTTTTCTCCTCGTTTGTACTGGTTCGTCTTGCTAGAGTAGCATTAAATTGTGCATTTAACAAAGATGAACAATGACCGTTGTAAATGATAATGATGGATTGTATAAGGAATTTCAGAAATGCTAAGAGGGACAACTACATAAACCTTCCAATAAGTGAAAGAAATATACATTTTGATGGATTCTAGCCAAAGAGTGGTAATATACAGACTGGTTGCACTTCAGTTAGTAGCTTAAAAACAGGGCTCTCCAGTGATGCTGGCTACTGTCTTTCAGGGAAATACAAAGAACTAAGGCAATTTATGAGACAAGTATCTGAACCACTATCTCAGAGAATAAATCAGATGCAAAGCTAACAGGTATAATGTTACTGTATCATTTCCCAGTACTGTACCCTTGCTCCCATCACATTAAAATTGAAATGCATCTTAAAACAATTTACGGACTGATCAAGAAACTGATTCTAACTCTGGGGAAAAAAATTGTCCCTCAAACATTTTCTGTAATCTGAGAAAGATGGAGCTGATCCACTGTTTTTATGACTGTTATGTCATTATTTTAAAAGATCTCTGAATTAATTGTTTAACTTCCATGTTTTCAATTCACACAACATGAACAGATTAAAATAGTAATTCCTTTTTGAAAACAGAAGTCCAGCTTAAGCTTCTTCAACAGGCAGGCCTCATCAATGCTTTGATCTTCTGCATGCCCCTTTCCACACTAGATTAAATATTAATGAGAGCCTGAAATCTATTAATAAATTGCCAACACATGCTAAAATATCTCAGCCTCAAGGGCTTCATGCACTGCTGAATATCAAAACAACATTCTAAGGAAACTTATCATTATAAATCTTGCTTCCTTCAAAGTCCTTTTCCCAGTCTGTTTCTAATAAGGCCACAAATCTAGTCTATTTGTACGCTGTTCTCCTCCTCCTCCTGATCCCTTCTCCCTTTCTCCATCTCCCCCTAAACAAAAGCCAGAGCAGAGCAGCAGGAACACAGACTGTTTTCACAGCCACAAAATCAGCAGGCTGGTGATGGAGAGTTCACAGCACATGAAAGGAAAATCATGTAGAAACACATGCATCTGAGACGGTCATAAAGTCATAACTAATTAAGATTTCAGTGTTTGGCTTGCTAGTGAGGGAGGCTAGGACTCATGGCTCAGACAAAAAAGGGACACCAGAGGTCAAATGGTATCATCCTGCTTTTCCATCAAGAGGAAAGAGGAGACTTTAAATTGTATTTGTAGCAAACCTCATTGGTTGTAGAGGACAGGTTTCCTATATACAAACAAATTGAAGACAATAATAGAAATATGCCAACGCTCTTGTGTGCTATTTAAAGCTATGGCCATCTAGCCGTAGGAAGTCCCATATTTATGCTATTCTCCTTCAGACTTCCTCTTGGGCTTAGCAGTGGGCTTCCTGGGTAATCTGCATGCCAAATAACTCCAAGTGGCTGGAAACTGAAGAGTCAATGTGAGGGCAAATTAAAAAACATCAGAAAACCATTATTTCCTTTGATGTAAATCAAAGCAGAACGTATTTAAAATAAAACCCTTCAATGCCTGATTTAGCTGGGTTTATTTATTTTACATCAATTTGGTGTTCCAGTCTTTTTCAATGGTTCGATATTTCTAATGTCTCTAGATGGTCTTGGGCCATGGGAAACTCTGGTCACTCAAATTCAAGCATACAGCATGCAGATGGAAATAGGTCCCAAATATCTCACAGATTATTTCAGTAGCATAGAGTGTATTCTCTGGATAAATAAATCAATTCCCAAACAATTGACTTACACTGAAAACTGCCATCACCTCCCTGCTGTCATTTTCCAGAAGACGGAGTTGCCCTCTGAGCTGTCTTTGGAGTCTGGGATCAGGGCATCCACTCTTTCGTCTTACCATTGTTAACTTCAAGGAGATATCTGGAGAAGGATATCCATTTACAGTGCTACAAGTTTTGAGCATCAGCTTTGGAGAACCAGAAAATCCCTCAAAATCATAGAATCCACATTAAGAACTATTTTTTCAGCTTCAGAGACAGACACACAGAAGATTGACCTACTGCATGTTTCTTTTTCATTTTTATTATCCAGTAGAGATAGTAGCCCAGCATGCTTAGATTTTACACAAGATTTTCTCAGTTGCATAATAAAGGCTACGGCTATACAAAGGAGAGTGATGTGAAAGTCTGTAGATATTTTGGGACTGACCCGCTTGGGGATGGAGAAGAGGAAAAAAGCAAGCAGATTGGTAATTTGTCAAATTAGACAGCTCTACGGACATTGAGAACATGCCCAGATTTCCAGATATCCTATGCATATTTTAAAAAAAAATCGAGGCAAAAAGATACTGGAATCGCAAAAACAAAACAAAAAAACCCACCAACATAGTTCAGCATGTTACAACTACTCTGTATGCTAATCTTAAATTCATGGTTATCTGACATGTCACCCCCACTACTTCAGAAGGCTTCTATAAATTGAATATTGAAAAAGCTGTTTCTCAGCTAAGCTGGTTGAGCAGTACCAACCAAGATAAATGGTCCAGCTAAGCTAGATACCCGTTCTCAGATCTTGACATCTGTTTATGAGAAGTTTTTACTACAGCTAAGGGTACTGTTTCAGCTAGATTCTCTCAGATAAAGAGGATCTTTGATAAAGCTGCTTTCATTCTGCATGTCTGTTAATTTAACTCAATAACAGTAAATCATATTCATAAGTTTTCAGATACCCAGATGGGCCCATATAAGTCAATAATACCCACTCAGGAAGAATTCCAATTGCAAGTGTGTAAATAAGTCACGCTTCCAGCAATAAATGGGATTCTTGTACATCCTAAAATATGCCAGCTCCTCTGAGTTTCACCTTGTAATCAGGTAAAATAGATATTTTTCACATTCTAGTCTAATAAGCTGCATCTTTATCTGTTTTCAGAGGGCTTCCTATGTATGTCTCCAGGAGTTTTATGATGACTTGTGCCTAAATCACTCATTACTTTAAGGCCAGGCAGGGTGGCTCAGAAATATAAAGCAGTGTTACTGAATCTCAACACCTCTTTGTTTAAGCTGTGGTCATATAGTCGATTGTTCGTACAAAGAACACAAACTAGAGTCTTTGAATGTTACTTGGATCACTGTTAGGTAACAGTATTGTTGACCTTTTCATTTTACCTGCAGCCATAAAAGATACTGGCACAAGAGAAGACTATTACTTAAAAATTTAAGTTTGTTTTACATAATCAAATTGACTCCAAGTTATATTGTGTTTCTACTGTTATATATTTAAGTCTTATATGAAGTTAATATTACTGAAATAATAACTACATTGAATTAAAACAACTGAAATATGGCTGCTTCTGCCAAAAGAACTATTAGTAATGTCTTATGGAAATGAAACATGGTCCAAAAACCCATTGCACCTGTGGTAATCTTCCTGTCTGCTTCTGTGAACTCTGGTCCGTACCCCCATTTAAGGAGAACCCAAATTTTGTACGGAGTGAGACAAAGAGGTACATAAGCACAAATAATTTAACTACCAATAACCACATGCCTGGGGGAGACTGTCTACCACTGATGTGATTTGTCAGGTCAAGCCAGAACGGAGAGTGCATCCCAGTCTTGGTTTTTGATGGTTATTTCTCTTCCTCCACAAGCAAGAGAAGGGAAATGTGACTAGACCCTCAATGCACAGAGCAGGCCATGAGCACTCCAGAAGGGAAACCTGCTGTACCTACTTACTGAAGAACTGCACTCAATTGCATCTTCATTGAAAATCCAGCATTAAAAAAAAATAAATTAAGACTTGGAAAGGTCACAAACTTAAAAAAATAAGCTATCTGAAGAATTGAAACCCGTACATAAAATAAGCAATGAACTTTTTATTTGCTTTTCTTTTTTTATTAGCCATTACAATATAGTCCATAAATTGTTTCTGGCTTTTATAGCAGTTAATAAGTTACTTCTCCCTTTTTATGAGAGATTCTCAACAAATCTTATGTAGAAGTTGAACACTTCACAGGTACCATGAAGTATGTTATAAAGTTACAGGAGTGACAACTGCAAATGTTGTTGACGTAGTTGTCTCAATTAAAAAAAAAGTAAGCAATGAGAAAAGCTTTATATTTTTAAAATATGATGGAAGAAAATATCTTACCAGTTGGAAAAGTCTCTGCTTGACTGGGAAGGGTCCTTGAACTGACATTTGTGCATTTTTCACTTTGAGAACATTCTATTATGATAAATGAAAGGAATGGTTAAGTGTATTTTCTAAGTCCATATAAATCACACTGGAAAAAAAAAAAACAAAACAAACAAACAAACAAAAGCAAAAACAAACAAACAAAAAAAACCACCCCAACTTCCAAAGCATCGGATAATTACTAAAAGAAAATAACTATATTTTTTCCCCTTTCTGCTATATAATTCCCAAAACGCCCAAAAAGTATCTGAAGATCATGTCTCTCCTACTGGGGAGGAAGTTAAATCTTGATTTCATCATTTTGCTGTGAAGCTTCAAGATGATGGAGAACTGGCGGAAAGATAGCCTCTCACGAAACTGAAGTCCCGTTTGGGAGGGAGGGGGGGTCAGACTTCATTTTCTCTTCCCTTGCACCTATACTAAAAAGTGGCCTCCACTGAAGCTTCAGTGGTATAAACTGGCAACGATATGAGTGCCTTGTACCAATTCATACATGGAGGGAAATAATCCTTCTCTTTGTTACAAGCTTAATACTTGGGGAGGGGGGAGTAATGTAAAAACAAGTGATTTGAAGTTTTAGAAAAATAATACAAAATAAGTATATTTCATGTTAATAATAATCTGCTTTTTTCTTTTTCGGCCCATATTTCTTCCAGTCCTTTTGGAAATGATACATTTTCATGCTGAAGAAACACCCACTCCAACCAATTCCATTTTCTCAAAGTTCCCTTGACAAAAATCAGTGAAGACAAGGCTTAATATTTCTAATAATAAAAGTGGGAGAAATAGATCTTTAATTTTTAAAAGAAAACTTCTGAGGCAATTTTCATGTATCCTAAGACATTTTCCTCTGCAGCTCTGCTTTTAAGAAAAAACTTGTAACATAATAGGACATGGTAATTTCTAAGTCTTCTGCATCTTCCTCAAGTGCATCTGTTAACGTTACATGAACAAAGTCATGCAAATAATTAAGGATACATAAACACAGAATTTTCCTAATTCAGAAAAAAAAGGCAGTAAGCAGTAAAAACATCATCTTTAAGGCCACTTATCAGCGCATACCAGAATTGGAAATTTCAGTTCCCAAGCACTGGGTTTTGTTGGGTTTTGGTTGGGTGTTTGACAGGGGTGTTGGGGTTTTTTTTGTTTGATTTTTTTTAATCTGGACTCAATTATATTTGTTTTTTAAACAGAAATTTGATAGTAAGCTCACTGCAGTGTAGGCTGACTGTATTTAAGGAACATTATAAATTTAAGTTCCCCACAACTTCTGGGACCATACTTAGTTGTAGTTCTGCTTTTTCTTGTTTTAGTCAGAAGTACAAACAGAGCAATTGTCAAAACTTTGACAACATGTTATCAATCGCTTTGATCATCATTTAACAGTTGATAAGGACAATTAATTAGCATATGGTTTTGGGATATGAACTTGCTGTTACTATTATTTCGGTACTACCAGTTATGGACTTTCCTTGAAAGGTATTTATCAAGACATGAATATCAAGTGGGTAATATTTTATTTAAAAACTAAACCTAATTTCTATGACTTTTAGGAGAAAGCAAAAACTATAAGCAAGCATTTTATTACTCATGGGAGTTTAATTACAAATAATAGTTTGCTATTAAATTTGAGCAAAAGCGTAAGAGTTACTAAAAACACCTTTTAAACATTGAGACTGTTTAAAGTGCTATAATTAGATTCAAAGACTTAACATGAACTCCATGCCCCATTCCTAATTAATGGGATGACTTGCATACTTCTTGGCAAGCTGAAGAGAAACTTTATACTGCCCTGGGATTGTAGCCCATATTCTTTGATGTCAGCAGAGTTGCAATTGTGAACAGAAAGACGTTGTCTAAGCCATAGGACATATAATTTAAAATGAAATAGTTTTTCTATGATTGCTTGAAATTCAGAAAGCTCTCGGGCCTACTATAAAGTAAGAGTCTGGCCACTGGTTTTGAGACACAGCCACCTATGCCACTCCACCCTTCCACCCAAAAAGTGTTTCCGACTTGCATGTTTTTACTGCATTAAGTATGTTTGCAGAAAAATAAAGATAATATTACACCTTTTTATGAAAAACAGAAATCTGAGAATTTTATGAAAATAGAAACATGCAGTCTAATTCATCTTTGCTTCTGAATCTTAGAGACTACAGCAAATAGTGCTAGACAAACTTATATTTCAGTATTCTGGCTCTTGGGTTCGGATAATTTTCATCTCAGCTTATCATAACTAATAGAGAATCCATTTGTCTGCCGAAAGTGAACGTCAATTTAGATCGTTTAAGAGTCCAATCTATGCAGCATTGCCATGGAGGAAGTATAGCTGTTTCTTTTGTTTAACAGTTGTAGATGCATTTCAAAGAAAAGCCCATCTGTAAAACACATGACAGTTCTTTGCTTCTGCACAGCAAGCAATGTTTAAAGAACACAGTAATTTAAACACAAAGAAAAGTCAAGAGCAGAGTGACCAGGATATATTGATTGAGGTCTTACCCATTTGTTCTTGCAACGTGTCCATCCTGACTCCATTCCTGACGGTGCTGATGGCAGCATTGGCCTCCGCACGTTTCCAGTCAGACCTGCACCTTCCCTGCTCCATTTCTTTCCTCTCCAAGTTCCTGTCTTGCTTTCTCTCTAGACTAGGGATGACGGCGTTAGCGCTGAGCACGGACTCGCTGCCTGCCGCTGCCAAACTCTCCATAATCTGCAATTCCTCACAGTAATGCAGTTAACATTATCAACAATCTGAGGGAAAATTCAATAACATATTTTAAAAAAAAGTCAGAATACATGGACATATTCAAGAGCTGTCCCACTCCTGCAGGAGTTATTTTTTAATTATAATTTATATTAAAGTATTTGCTTCAGACTTCTTTGAGAAGAATTGTTGTATAACACCCAGAAATTCATCCCAGAAAAAGCTCCTGCAATCAGGTGGCATCACTGCTTTAGCAACAAAGCAATAGCCTTGACTAATAGCAACAATCCAGGGCCTGAAGTGAAATGTACTTGTGCCCACTGCTAATTATTCATTCTTGGCCAGCTTTAATGCAGAGCCTCCAAGGGATAGCATCATTCACATCAACAGAGGCAATGCAGGGGAAAAACATCATTTTCTAAAGGTGACGAGAATGGAACAGGCACTGCATGCTTAATTCAAACAAGCAGGAAGGTTGTTATAAATCCAGCTTTTTTTATAAATTAGCCAATGCATCCGCAAAGGACGTGACTCACGTAGCCAGCACATGCCCCGCTGATATTTAGACCCTTTTCCTCAGCGGGCTCTCACATGCCTCTTTAATTGATTTCATAAAGCCACAGGATAGGTTTTGCTTTAGTCCTGTCACTTGGACTTCATCCAAATTACTCCAGCCATACTCATTAACGAGCTGCCTTCATTATGAGTACACAAACTTGTAAACTTTGCGAAATCTCCTCTCTCATTTGATTTCTAGCAAAAATTGGTTAAAACTGAAGCTGTTGAGGGAAGATTACTTTCGCTCTGCCAAAACCTCAGACTAGTGCCTGGTCACCTAGTATCCCCTTACGATCTGCCTTCAGACTGGTCTGGAAATTTCTGCCTTCTCTGTTCTCCATGCAATGGGATATCCCAAAGCACATTGTTTTGGCCTGCTCCTTCACATACGTGCCTTCCAACACTTCTCATCCTCCAAGCTTCATGTCATAAATCTCTAAACCTGAGCAAACCGGGCGCCAACACGAACAGCAGCAACGGCTCCTAGCTGTCTGCCATGGTGGGCAGGTAGGCAGGAGGAGGCAGGGATCTGTTTACACAACTTTCACACTCTGTTTTGCAGTCATTGAGACCTTTAGCCCATGGAGCACTTGAATAAGCAGTAAACTATATATAGACAGAAGCATGTTATGCAATTATAAGAAATTAATGAGGTATACATACAGGTGGTATGACCAGCTCAGAGAATTAAACCATAACCATATCTACCACAAGAGCGTAAGTTAATGAAGTATGAAGAAATCTAGGCTGGATATTGTTTTAAGGTTTTCATTGTCCCATTTTGCCATTTATTTGAATGTGCCTCTCAGAGTGGTGAGGCTGATTTTCAAAAGATGCTTTGTGGTGTAGCATCGCAGTTCTCCATATAAAGTTATGTGTATAAATTCACATATACCTATGAAACACAGATAGTAACTCAAATACAAGTGATTTTACTCTTTTCTGAGAAAAGGCATCATTTCCACTAACATATTTTGTTAACATTGTAGTTCTGACTTTAGATCTCAGTTTCTCTTGCTAACTTCCCTGGAAAACTGCCTAGCAGACTTGATGACCTAGTTATAAATGATTAAAAATGGCCAGTCTGGCCAGAGACCAAACTCACTTTGCTAGGGATATGCTTTTCCATTTATTTAGCTGTTCTTTTCTTTAAAGTAATGACAGTAGCTAGCACCATTCTTTTCAGTACTGTACCAGGATTATATGTATGCATTGTAATTTTCACACTTAAGAATTAAACACTTTTCTGCATATATTTTGTAAATACTGGTCTGTCCTGTTGATGAAGATGTAAATATTAAGGATAATTAAACTCCAAAGGTGGTTGTTTAAATTATGTTGTTCTATGAATCCAAAACCAGTTGTTATTTTTAGATCAGGATTATCCTTAATCCCAGAAATGAAATTCAGTGTTCAGAATATTATTTTTTTCCATCAGCTCCTATCTACAAGCAGAAATATCATCCTCAACAAAATTTAGGAAACAAATATACTGTGACTTGAATTCTTAGAATTCAGTTGAGTTGGAGAAGAGATATTGATTAACTTTTCATGTCTTCTGCATCAGTGCAGGTTGGTAAGGGTAACATATATAAACACAGTTGTGAATGAACCTATAAAGCATGGTGCTGCAAGAGCAAGTAGGACATCTGAACGAATCAAAATGGATATGATCTGTTTAAGACCATTCAGTCATAGTATCCCAGAGCCCAAGCCAAGGGAAAAAAAAATTGAATGAGTGAAAGAAAAGCAAAAATAGTATGTTCTTATCAATGTTTTCTCTTGGCTCTTCCAAGATGCACAGAATGAAAATTAAAATCTCAAAAACATTTTTAACAGTCATGCTCTCCTCTACAGGTTCCTTTCCCATCTTTAATGTTTGCCTTAACTATCAAATGTCAACTCATGCAGCTCTGTGTAAGCATTGAGAACAAGATAGTAAATAACTTTCCTGTAGCTAGGCACCTAGTCTACCTAGGCCCTTTTGAATGTTTATTTAGCATCTAAATGTATCCTAAGTGATACAAATTTGGTCCCAAGTGACAAAAATTTTATAGAACTTTGCATCACATCTCTATCCTTCTACTATTCACCTTTGACTATCATACAAGTACCCCAAAGTACCCAAGCAATGCTGTGGTATAATCACCATATTTATTATGTTGATACTTTCTCATCAATTATTAAACCATTCCAGTATAAATTAAAATAGATTCAGAGGCACCAAACCAGAGAAAAACATTCATCCACTATAAAACAGATTTAGAGAATATTAAATTTCAGTGCTTGAGTCACTCTCATCATTAGAGATTTTTCATAAACCTATAATGCTAACTTACCATTATACTTACCAGCAACTAGCTATTATTGACAGCAACAAATACAAGATGAAGTGGATTAAAGATCTAACACTCAGCTTGTAAAGTAAGTTTGTTTCCTATAACTAGTTCTTACAATCTACATTTATGTGCACTGAAAACATTTTATTTATAATTTCGACAAAATTATTTTATCTTATGCTCTTTGAGGCTTGGCCAAGAAATTCCTATTTCGTGCAGGACGTTGGCCATAAAACTTAATGATCTTCCCATTTTTCCAAACCAGGAGCCAACCTTTATTCAAAACCCATGCAGACAAGAAGTGGCACTCCCCGCTGATTTGGGAATCTCACTTTCTAAGGCAGGCACTCGCAGTGGGGATGAGCGGTGAGAGAGGGGAGGCAGGTGCTGGAGAGCTCAACAACTCCTGCAGGAGTGCAGCAGGTTCACTGGGGTCATCCCTCCCCATGGCCTGAGCTCCCCGGACATGCTGCCCCGCACAGAGCCATTGGTAGCACCTGTCCAGGCTTACGAGGCTCAGAAGGTCACTCCACCTTCCCCTTGCCTTCTCACAGGGCACCGCAGGCTGGAAAGGTCTGTGTTCAACAGCTGGTGAACACGAGGTGGAAATAAGACATTTTTTTCCTACTGGAAGTTAAATAGAACAATTCCATTATCATGCTTTTCCCTCTGTTGCTGCTTCCTTTTCATTGAGCGCTTGTATCTCTGTTTTCAAAACACAGCTAACCAGAAGAAAAAACATATAGCTTGACATTTTCCATTTCCCTAACTATGCAGGTTGCGTGTTGGTTTTTTCCTCTGCCTTTTGTTGTTGTTTTAAGAGGAGTTGTGGATGACAGGAACACTTTCTCTCCCCGCAACTCCTT
This sequence comes from Calonectris borealis, assembly GCF_964195595.1. Classification (NCBI taxonomy): domain Eukaryota; kingdom Metazoa; phylum Chordata; class Aves; order Procellariiformes; family Procellariidae; genus Calonectris; species Calonectris borealis. The sequence goes on from NC_134315.1 coordinate 12,665,084, forward strand.
CCCATTAAAGGAGGCTGAAGAAGAAAACTAATACCATCCACTGAACAGGTTCTGTCTCTCTCTTTAAAGGTCTATTTTTAAGTATGAGAATATGGCCCAGTATATAAAAATGGGTTCTATTCGAACTAGTTGCCTAAAACCTGCATGCAATATGATATTTCTCTTTCATTCATCATCTTCCCTCTAGGAGGCTCAGGACAACTTATTAACACCTATCTTCAAGTTATCAGTGCAACTATAATTATTCTAGTTTTACAGAGATGGAAATCAAGACAAAGATTATTTGCAGTCATACAGGAGTGCTATAGAAGTGCTGGAGAAACAGCCAAAGAGTCCAGAGGTGAATGTAAAGCCGAATTAATTTATCCCAAGAGGATTATTTATACATATTGGAAACCTCCTGGATGGTACAAGGTTACTGCCATTGTTCCTCTGTGCATCAATTCCTATCTTATCCAAAGAAAATGAGCACCAGCTACTGTTTGTTTCTCTCCTCATCTCACCTCACCTGAGCTGCTGGTGGATCAGGGGCAGCTCTTCGAAATTCAAAGTCTCCAGACTCTTCTAACCACTGCTGCTGTACCTGAGACAACAGAACTCTGGTAGCCCCCAGTTTCTTACTCATCTCATGCCATGTGTTGCGTTCCTCCAGGGCTCCAAACCAGGCAAGACAGCTAGTGAAGCCTGCATTGCCTCCATTTAAAGGACATTTGACTGCGTGCATGCCCTTGATCATCTGCTCTGCTTCATCTCCTGTACATCCCACATGTCATACAATACCTCAGTCTTGCAACAGTACTGCCATAAGTTAATCTAGATAATTTTCCCAAACTGATAGTAGTTATTTTATTATCCCTTCTCCCCAGTTTCAACTCACGTTTGTTTCACATCTTCTGTATTAGTCTACAAACATCTTACAGCCAAGACAATTATAAACTCTGTCCTCAGAGAGAGTAAATCACAGCCCCGATCTCTATGAAATTCAGTCACAGGCATGAATTAAAAAAAAAAAATCCATACTATGTACCATATAGGTAACACTTAACACTTTTTCCTCCACTGCTGCTATGTATTACACAGAAAAGTAAAGCAAATCTGTAATCAGGGTAAACAGACTTAGGAATCTGAGTACTCTTCAAAAAAGATTGACTCCTTTATCACTGAAGTAACTTTAGGTTAGTTAGCAATACTTAGTAAACCATGTTGCAAGCAGTATCATTGTTCACAGTTGGTCTACAAACAAAAAAGCCTTAGCAAGCTTTAAAGATGCAATAGATTCCTGTAGAAGTTTTAACCCTCTCTTATGATAAATTTTCTTCATACCTCAGTAGCACTGAAAAATCCTTTCCACCCTCGATCCAGCTCTGAAATCACCATAAGTCCAAAATTTCCAAGTTTAGATACTGAAAATTGTAGACTAAAATCCACAATTTCATAGCTTATTAAAAATAAGCATAAACTTTAGGGGTGCTTTAAAAAAAAAAATCAGATCACTGTTAGAAAACTATAAAAGGCATCTGTGAATCTCAATACTTTATTTTGAGTGCTAGATTTGCGAGTCTGGCCTGTGGCAGCTAATGCAGAGGAATAAAGCAGGAGGAATGCTTTCGTTAGTGAACAGCAGCTCAGCTCACATACCACTACCTAGAAGAGGGAACAGAGAGCAGCACGGGAACTCCCAGCATGTTCTCATAGCTATGACAGATCACGCTTACCCATGTTTTCCAGTCATTCCATTATTGGCACATCACTACTGAAATTATGCCCCTTTGGCTGCAATTCTAACACGCTGACAATAAACCTACAGTCAAATACCACAAGTACCTAAAATACAGCAAAAGCTGGACACGCAGATATAGAGCACAGGAGTTCTCCTACCTTTTCCGAGTCTGATTTGCTATAACATGCCGGTAAAGAGCAGACAGATCCGTGCCTTCCTCAGCTCTGCTCAAAACTGACTCCAGCACAGCTCTTCCTGTTTGACCTTCTTATCTTTCCTGTTGATTGCACAGCCCGGCTTGGATGTGGCAAGTACAAAAAAAGTTGTCTATTAACTGATACTGTTAATTCAAAAACTGCTTTTTTTTTTTTTAAAAAAAAAACCCACATTCATCAGCATGGAGTTGAGCTACTAAAGCTCATCAGGCAAAGCAGAAATGTATCAAGTGTGCTGGAAGGTTCATTCATACACTCCTGCTTTTCAAAGCAATAATTCATGTTGGCATTTTGCTTTAGTGGCTAAAAGGCTCCATGGGACACATCCAGGCCATTGTGCTAAGCAAGCATTGTTCAGACAAAGTAACAAATAGTCCTTCAGATGGAGTACCAGGCTTTGTTTCCCCTTTGCTTTTTGATCACAGAATTAGATTTCTTGCTATCATTCCAGTTACAAAAAGACCGATGAAGAGTTGTTTCACAGTGAATTCACTCTGATACACTTGGTTTTAGATTGCAAAATCCCAACATTTGAGATATCAGGCCATTGACCAGTTGTGTGTGTGTTGGCAGGGGGGGTGTTGTCCTGAGACACGTCAAACAGTTGGAGAGAGCCTGTGGGACTGGGCAGCACCTGGAGAACGTGATTTGAGGTGATGGGTTGTCCCGCACAGCACTGCTGCCCTCCTACAGCTCTTGCCAGAGGGAATAGAAAAAACTGACCCTTAAGATGCCTTAAAGACCTTAGTTATGACTCCTGCTAATCTGTCTCAAGGAACATGCACTTAAAAGTTGGTTTTAGACCTCATAAACTAGGTATTAATTACAAATCATACTCTCATTTACCTTACTTCATCTCATCACACCATGTTGACATGAATTATCAATGCTACTTCACACTGATCGGCCAATCTGTTCCTGCAGCATGCTTAGGAACTCTCCATCTTGCCAGAAATTATGAAGTTGGAAGGTATTCAAGTCATTGTATAAATCACAACTAACCAATCACCCCGCAGGGCTCTCCTCCCACTGGAATTAATTTCATATTGCACTATAATGCAGTACACAAAGCATGCCACTTCAGGTTTAATTAATTTATGTAGTAGCTATGCCAACAGCACGAAATACCACGTTTCTGTCACCATTTTACTGACTAATTTTCTATGAGTTTCATAAATGTCTAAATCTTTTAATCACATTTATTTTATTTGTATATTTAAGGATAATCTTGGGTCACATTTTATAACCTCAGTTCTTCACTGGTATTCCTATCACCTCTTCTTTTATGTGGACTTAATATAGTTTTGAAAAAAAAAACAAAAAAAATCATCTAACTTTATATTTTTCCCGATGAATACCAATCTTCCATCCTCTATTTCTATGGCTCAATCATTGTAGAATCTACCACTGATTATTGTGTCCCTAAAATCTAAAAAATGCAACCAATTTTTATTTTAGAAAAGTGAAATTAGGTAAGATGTAACTTGCTTTAAGGAAACAAGTAACAAAATAGCAAAAACTGAACTCCAGGCTCCTTAGCTCCCTTCTCAATACCTGCTTCTTCAACTGTCCTCTGATTTTACTCCAAAGAGTATTTCATCACACCACGCATGGTACTTCGATTCTTGGGGGTGTCTATTGACATGTAGTTTAAGTGGAAACAAGGAAAATAAGGTTTTCAGCTTCAGGGTAATGACATCAAAAGTTGGCCCTGGACTTCCTGTTGTTTTATTAAAAGAGTACCAACCGGCATTACAGAAATGTCAGTGGATAACCTTATTGAAGATGTGAACAGCTGCTCTCATGAAATAACTCCAGAGACCAATATATTGTAGCAAACAGGAAAAACACAAAGGCAGCACAGAGTGGCTTCCGTATCAGTAATTGTATCCCTTCTACTACATTTTAAATCACTAGAAATTGTGCTACCTGTTCAGGTTTCCTTATGCTAAAAAATAGGCTTGAGAATACTTCTTCTTTAACTATTAAAAATACATGAAGACTTGATGGCCCTGTTTATGTTTGGTTGTCTCTGATCTTTTCAGGATTATTAAAAGAAGCTGCCAGGAGGCCGAGGAGGACATAGCGTGTTGAAACAAGACACTTCCTCTGATTGTCTCTCTCTGGCATTGCTTTTCATCATCCTGTTTGTCTGCCTTTCTGCAGCTGCATGTTTGTCTGACCGCTTTTCACTACAGCAGCTTGTTTTAGGAAGACCAACACATTTTAATATTAAGGCCAAGATACACCTTCCAATATAACTATTATTCCATCGCAGTTGGGGGCATACCTATGAAGGAATAGTCCACTGCCGAAGGGACTAACTTTAACATGTAATCACACTGAAGTGCAACTCGTTTGACGATTTACTTATAACTGTTAGCAAATATCAGATTTACGCAAGAAGGGGTCTTCCTACCCGCTTTACTAAATTCCTGGCTGACCTCTTTCATCTCAAGTCCACTAGATGTTACAAAGCTTATTTCCCCTTGCTGAACCCTATCATAAACAGATCCTCTTCTGCTTAATGTTTTGCTCAAATTAGCATTCTTCACTATTTACAGCTGGCATGGCAAGCTTGAAATCACACAAGATACTGCTTTCTTGGCTAAATTAGTCTCTATCTGTTCCTATTTCATCCAATGATTGAGGTATACTCACTGAAAAAAAAAGCAATGTAATGCAATCTGAACTGCAAAGAGAGTTGAGCCCCTAGATGTGAAATCTATTCAGCTTGAATTGTGAACTTACAGTAGCAACCTATTCCTTAGCAAACTTACCCAAATAATTATATTAATTTTAGCAGGATTAGCAGCATGGATGGATATTAGTTGTGTTATCATGTTCACACTATGGTTACACAAAACTTCCAGAGAAGTAGCCTTAGCCGTATGTTTCCTTTTAATTAGCATGTTATCACTCCACAGTAACCGCATACAGAGTTAGCTAAAGAGTTAAAGTGCTTTCTCGTGGAGTCCGGTCATCTTTTTGTCTGCGTGGTTGGAACCCAGATAGCTTTACTTCCCCCAGGTCTTGAAAAAAACACCACCCCAGCTCCACAGCCTGGTTCAGCAAGGAAAAATAGAAAACATGAAAAGAAAAATATACTGCCATCCATCTGTACGGAAATGCTGTCGCCTTGTAGTCTGCAGGAAAATGCTGAGTCAAAACATCCAGCTGTTACACCGCTTAAACAGTTCCTAAGCTATTTATCCAGCTCACTAAATAATAGCTAAGTTTAGTTACAATTACAAAATGTTAATAATAGATGTTACTGAGCTTGTTATTCCTCAGCACAAGCCATAACACAGTACACACCTGACAAAGCTTCCTCCTAAGTTTAGCAGCTCCCAAGAGCCACTATTACTCACTTGAGGATATTTTTGGCCATGGACAGAAAACCCAACACGCTCCTACCAAGGAAACAATTTGGGCTCATATCCAAATCCCGGCAGGCAAGAAGGTTGTGATAGGATTCCCTGTTCTGTCTCAGCCACAACATAGACCATAGGCCTCCATGTATTAGAGGCGGAGAAACCTTCTAAAACAGTTTCATCAGCTCAGAATAAAAATTGATAATTAGCACTTACCACTTAGAAGATTAATCATTTCCTTCCTTTACTCTCTGGGTCACCAGGATTTACTTTCTGCCCCCCAGGGATAACAACCTCCCCTAATTAGGCACAAACTTTTGAGTCACACATGGCAGGGAAAGCTTTTACCTCTCCATAACCCCAAACCAAAAACATTCAGAGAGCTTGTATCCACAAACTCCAGTATAGGGAATGAGCTTTCTCTGGTGTGTGTTTTGTTTTTGTTTTTTTTTTTTAATTTTGAAAGTGAAATTTATTTCCTTATATCTTCTCTTACCTACTAGGATTAACAAACCACCTGGTAAACAAGGCCTCTAAAACATCTGACAAAGCCTTAAAATTTAGGTAACACATGTTGATACAGAAGCAACAATACTGTTCTTCTACAAACCTCCAACTATTAAAAGGGGAAAATAACATCTACATGCAATTCACTTTATACTTAAACTCCCATAGAACACCTACTTTTTAAAAAAAAAATATTTTTTACCCTCCTCAGGCTAAAACCCCACCTTTTATAGCATTGCAGGTGATTTAAAGGAAAATGAGTACTTCCTTTTATAATCAGGTGAATTGGTTTTTCATTAAAGGTTAACTCTTTCCAGCTGCTTGAAGCTTGCAGGTAGAAATAAGTGTTTATTCTTAAGGAAAGATTTGTAATCTTCTTATAGATAGCTAGGAAATACTTACACAATGATATATTGATTTGAGATTATTTATTTTGTTGCTTGAATGAATTTGGTATCTCTTTTCGTTCTGAGAAATCTTTTGTTTTCCTTGTTAGGCGTTCAGAAAAGGGCACTAATCAAGGTTTTTTCCTAAGTGAGATTTCTGTCACGGTTTTCCTGTTAGCTTTTAAAACAGAGAAAACTATGTCAGGATATCTGAAACTGTTTATTGTGAGGACTGGAGTAGAAAGCCATGGCTCCACGATTTTAAAAAAGAAGGGGGAGGAGCAGCAGCAATGAATATTTAGCTCTGCTTCAATTTCTTCTCCCTTCTAAGGATTTGCATAAATGTATACTATTTGAAATATATTTTTGTATTTCTATATATGTATTCACGCTCTTTTTTTTTACTAGGGTGCTAAAACACTTCTGGGATGGATAAAAAGACTTTCAACAGAAAAGCACTTACAATCCTTAGCTGTGCACTGAGACACTTAATTTGCAGTACTGAAATTTTACCCATCTGCTTGGTGATTCTGCTTAGTGCTAGAAAATGCAGGGCGAGGGAACTTTATTTATGGGAGCTTGAATACACATGGAATACAGATATCTCCTGAGCTAGTTTTGGTATAGAGGAAGTAAATTTTGACTTACTAAGGCATCCAAAGTGCCAAAGAAAGATATTTCAATATGGATTCAGTGGAAACAAAGGCTCACTTTTGCCTCTGCTGATGCTCTGTGGAAGAACATGCCTGAAGGAATACCTGGAGGACACAAAATGATAGATAGCCACCAAGCCAGAAATGATCGTAGAATTGTGATTTATCCTCCTATAATCTCTGTGCCATTCATGAGGTGCAACACAGTTTAGTGTCAGTCGCTTCTGTGTACAACGGAACGAATAGTGGTGGTAGGCATGCCACATGAGGGTTTCCCCTTTGATCAAGGCAGCCCAAAATACTATCTCCTTATAGTTTGGGATTAACACCTCCAGCCACCAAAATGTCTATGGTATAGAAAATCCTATATTGAGAATTTTGACTTTAACAAATAACTGTAAAAGTCTGCATCCGTGAAAAACTAGCAAAGTAATTGGGATTTTTCCAAATTACTGCTGCCCTCTAGTTGAGACCAGAAGAAGGGCTCACGTGCAAAATGGTGTCCATTTTTTGCAGCTTTACCTGTAGATAAAAGTTACATCTTTCCCCTTATATGTATCTTTTTAGACCACTTGGCCACAGACACCCCAACTAAGTCTATAAAAAGATGGTAATAAACATAAAAAGAACAACACCTCCTGCTTCTTAAGTATCCAGCCTGATGTCTTCCAGCCCAGGTATGTTCCCTGGCAGAGAGTGCCGAAAGCTTCTGTTAGCTGTTGTGCATCTTACCGGGCAAAGCCTCACTTACAGATGGTGCCATGTGAGAATTTTATCACCCAGGAAGAGTCTAAATTCTGCTAGCATGATACTGTATTTTTTTTTACGTAAGAACAGTGTTAGAAATGCAATGTAGGACAAGCAACGGGAAATCAGCATACATCAGCCTGTGCTGCAAAACAGAGTTAAATTGACTCAGGGCCAATGGATTGTAACATCATCTACTTGAAGTGAGAAGCTGTAGCTTCACATAAAGAGCAATTTTCCAAGGAGTCGCATTTGCAAGAGATCACAATATGCCTAATAAGCGTTAACCTCTCCGCAACAGGCACAAAAGGCACGGTATTATAGTTCTCGCTTGTTTACGACAGAAAGCACAACATAATTTACATGTTTACTGTCAGGAGTACGGACATCACTGGTTACACAGACTGTGTAACTTTGCACTGAAATCCTTGCAAGTTTCATCTGCCGTTCTCAAATTAAAATTAAATTTTTGCCAATGTTTTTGCAAGTGTAGTGACTTTTATATTATTCATGCTTTGCCTTGGCTCTTCCCCAAACCACCCTTTGCATTTGTATTGCTGCACATTTCATTGCTGTAACCTGGGTGCTTGTCATTCTTGTGTATAAATTATATATTGATGCTAATCATTACCTGCTAGACTTCCTGTCATATGCAGCAGTCTGTGACACTAAAATTTATTTGTTCTGACCAACTTTCCAAAAGCTGACTGCTGACATGAGAGAACAGTCCTTGATTGTCTCGCTGTAACAAAGATTTCTTTCATCCTCAGCCATTGTTCCCTTTGATGTTATTTCATTCTTTCTGTTTTCAAAGTTTGCCTGGGAGTTTTATTTGACCTACTGATCATAATGCATTTAGGTTTGTAATGGGTAATTGATGTCTAAGTTATAACTGCTGATGCAATATTTATATTCTGCCTACGGTGTGAGAGGAGCTTTGCATAAAAGTTGTTACAGGCATCTTGATAGTGCGATGCAGGCATCTCAATATAGTGCTATGTTATTATTTCATTACAGCTGCTTCACGCTAATTCATTATTTATAAACACGTGTATTTCTGGCTCAGTGAATAGTTGGCAATTTATTTCCATACCCAGAATCTCATTTTAAGATCCCAGCCTGTTATTTTTCTGAAATTTCAGACTTGACTTTTATTTTATTTACTATCAATGTCATATCAATATCACAAACACAGTAAGGTGGTAGAGAGGTAACGACTGTCACACAAACAGGTTACAAACACAAGCATGGCTTATTTTGGCAACTGTCCCAGAACCAGCAATTCCCTGATATAGTAGCTTAAATGCCAAAAAAGTCGTAACTTAGATTTGGGATTGGACATAAATTAGGCTAGTGCAGGTCTAGTTACAGGACTGTAAACCAGACAAAGTAGTCCAGCCCTGAATTCCTGAGAGATGTATGACTCAAAAAAAAAAAAAAAAAAAAAAAGAGTAGAAATGTTTTTAACATACAGATTTTTAGGGAGCTTTCTTCAACCAAAAGAGAATCAGTAAAAAGCAAGAGAGGGGTCATGACAGCATGTCATGCTGGGTTCTTAGTCTTCTGTGATATAAAAGAATTGCTATTTTTTAAGTAATAGGAGAATGACACATTTCTGGAAATTTATGGAACACATTTGTATTGCGTTTGCATGGCAAGGTTTTGGTAGTGGGGGGGCTACAGGGGTGGCTCCTGTGAGAAGCTGCTAGAAGCTTCCCCTGTGTCCCACAGAGCCAATGCCAGCTGGATAAAATATTGTATGACAAATTTGTTGTGAAACTGAATTTTAAAATACCAATATTATTAATTGAATATTACCCCAGTTGGATTCCGTGAATTTTGAAGGTAATAAAAGGAAAAAAATGAAGAAGGGGAAATACTTTTTGATGTGGTTAACTTCACTTAAATATACAAGGGGAAAAAACCACCAAACTTTCTGGCTGCTTGAGCTTCACCAGCTTCTGCAAGAATGTATATTTTGTCAGTCCATAAATCTGCAGTATACTTAACATATAGAAGCACACTGTCAAGTGTAATGCTAATATCTATTAATGAATATACGCTACATTGATTGCTCTATTTTGGTTTACATTTAAAGTGCTCACTCTTTTTTCCTTTACATGAAGCTGTATTCCCTTACTTGTCGAGGGAAGATACATGAAGATATATCCCCTTACTTGTTGAGGATGCATTTCTGATAACTGGAATGGCAATTCAATAGATAATAGTGAAGATTTTCTTTTTCTAATACAGCTAATGTGGTGAGAGAGGAGAAAGATGGTGAATGTACTTAAGAAACACATACACAGGGACAGTAAAATGCAATATAATTCTTCCATATCACTGTCCAAATAAGATTAGTGGACAAATATTAGAAAACATTTGTATACTAAAAAGTAAACTTTTTTGCCTTGCATAGCATTTTCTAAGCTCTTCCACAAAATAATGATGCTCTTAAAAGAATTCAGGATGACATTGAGGATGTGGAGGAAGAAGCAGGATCATCAGGATTGCCAAGTGCTAATTAAATTTCCAGTAATGACAGAAGTGGTGGAAAGTGCTGACAGTTTAGAGGCTGACCTTTCAGCCTTCTTTGCAGTGGCTGGACAAGCTGATTGCTTTTAAAAATGAAAATCAAGAGATGACTGCCTACTAGTCTGAGATTTGGATTGGTAACACGAGACTGAATCTTACAGTGCCCCAACGAGTGTATCTGCCCATTCTCAGGATGGGTCATTGTCCTGAAAGATCTCAGCTGTTTTGTCTATGCGACTGCATGCTCGGTATAAATCATTTAATATAAACTATCTTGCCAACTCTTTCTGGATGGATTCCTTTTGCTATCAACCCTTTCAAGCCAAGTTCCTTAGCAAAAGAGACAATGTCTTTCTGGAGAGCAAGGATAACATCAGATCCAACAGAGTTCAGAATAAACTCTGGCACCTATTTTTGCCATAGACCACACGTACACTGAATTGTAACCTCTTCCCAAGTAATGCTGACGTTATCTATGCCATCCGTGATATATCTCGAAAAGTCATTCAGGCAGGGCTGTTCCCTACCTCTTGTCTCCTGGATAAGTTTGGAGAGGGTAGGCCTTGAAAGTTGTGATTACTCCCTGGTTCATTGGTTGGAGTAATGGGGTCTTACCAGTGGCAGAACATGACTTTTCCATTGGGTCATGGGGTGTGGTGGTGCATTTCCACCCCCACCTCCCCTGGGCCGCTCCATGATCTCAGAAATTCCCGTTAGACCTTGGCCTTTGTGTAATGAGTTGGGCAGTTAAGTGTCCCTTGACTGTGCCAGGAACTCCTGTGGCCTGGCCAAGGTGGGGAACGAGAGCAGGGATAATTCATCATCCCCTGACATCCTTATCTGAGTCGTAGCTCGAGTGGAACAGTACCATTGTTACTGGAATCTTGAGAGTTCTAGTAACTACCACCTTGGACTGCGGACAGGATGGAAGTTTATGGATGACTAAAGCCAATCATCTTGTGAACTTACAAACAGCGGTCCTAAGTGAGGCCCTTTGAGCTCTCCTGGACTGCAGCGGGCTGTGACCTGCATCTCCCTCTGAGTGGGACGCCTCTCAGAGCTCGCGAACTCTCGAGTCTGTGATATTTGGAGGACCGTTGCTGACAGCTGACGAGGGGACTTGGGCTGAAACACTCCCCGAGACTCAACCGCTTGCCCCTTGAGAAATGCCGAGACATTTGACGTGAATATTTCACTGGACTCAAGGGGAATTTTTAACAGGTATACCTTTGTACATTTATATATATTTGTGTCTCTGTGTGTGTGTGAATCGATTTAGGTAACCGATAGTAAGTATAATCTGTAATTAAGTCACTGTTGTAATTGTAGTAAATTCTATTAAGTCACTTTGTAAATGTTAAATTAGTCAAGGATTAAGTGCTGCTAAAATCTTGTGATCCACCTTAAAACTGTGAATGAACCTTAGACTGCTGCTAGGCACATATAATCCCTTAGACAAAAACCGTTGACCAAGTCTGGGACTAGGAGTGAGTCCAGCCACACCTAAGCTCCATCAGGAGTTTAGAAAGCAAAGGGGTCTTCTCTGAACCTCGTGACTCAGCGGGAGGGTCTCCCTTACACTTTTCATCGCCAGTCTCTGTATAAATCATTCTGGCTGACTTTTATTTTCCTTTGTCTGTTTCACCCATGTAGTAAGTGATAGAGCGAACCTTGCTATCGAACTTTGTTAAGTCACACTTTTATAAATTCCTATTAAAACCACCTTTTGCTAATACCTTTGACGGTGATTATTTAAGTGGCCTCTAAACCACTCATTCACGACATGGGGTGTCCTAATTAAGCTTGTGGCAAGTGGCACTGTCCTAAACAAGGAGAATTTTGCAGTCCATGACCTGTTTCTCACAGTGTTCCCTAAAGTCTGGCACCACATAGGCGCTTTGAGCATTTGTGTAGTAATCTGGGCCTTTCAGTTGCTTCCGTGACTGGTAGAGAGAACTTCCAAAATCCTCTTTTAGCCCTGGGGTTCCTACTTCAATGAATAAGCACAGGCTTTAGCAAGCAGTCTCCTTCTGCACTGTTGCCCAACAGAAGGGTCAAACTGTCTTTTAGCAGCCTGAAAGCCCAAGGCAAGTTTCCTCTTCATTACATGCAATATGGATTGCATGCCCACCACCTTCAATATAGCAAGTTATGTCTAATTCAGCTTTTAAAGCAACACTTCTGCATAGCCACAGGATTACCAGCATCACTCAAAGATTGCCTTGAACTCATGATGGTTATTATATGCAAATATAGTTTATGATTAAAAACACAAATTGCAGTGATGCTGGAAACCAGAGCTCATCGGCATGAATGCAGAACAGACAAGATGGATGCTGCTGCGTGGCCACAACTGAGACGCTCTGCACATTCTTCCTAGTGCAATACATAACATACATACACACATGGATATTCATGCATCATCTGCATCTTAATGAAGTTCTACACGGCCAACTGCAACTCAGCTGGCATGCTTCAGTACAGCCGGGCAGCTTAGGGGAGCTTTCAATGGAAAATGGGTGGTAGAAGATTGACAGATGGAAAACAGGTAATAAAAGCACTTAGCAAAACATGGTGTTAAACAATCGATGATGCAACTCCAAAACAAATGACAGAAAGCGACAGATAGCAGCGTGGTACTGAAGTTACAAGTTGCTAGTTTTAAGAAATGACTAAGTAGAGTAGGAGTGAAGGGTGGAATCTGACAGAGCAGTATAAATTCATGAGTGACACAGAGAAAGTGATTAGGGAATGACATGTTTGCTATCTCTTCTACTACAAGAATGAGCGGGCATCAAATAAAGATAGCAAATAGCAGGTTCAAAATAAAAGCAGGAGGTTCTTCACACCACACGTGATGCTGTAGTTGCTTGAAGCGTGTATGGGTTCAAACAACCAGACAAGATAATGGAAGAAAATCCATGGAAGTTTCTTCAATACAACGAACACACATCTGGCTCAGCAAGTCCCCTCAGCAGATATCCACTGCTGGTGACCGTCAGAATGGGAAACTGGGTTGGATTGTCTGACCCTGTACGGCTGCTCTGAGCGCAGGTCCACATTCTTCCCAATGGCAGCGATTATCTCCAGGGGCTCTCAATTCGCATCAGTCGAATGACATGAGAGCCACGCTGTACTGCTATACTTACACAGAGCTGAGGATCACGATTCCCTATCAAATCATGACACTGTAGCGCTGCTACAGAGCTCATCTCACTTCAGTTACTGGTGTAGGATGGGAGAGTTGTGTCAGTTTTTATGGTTACAACTGCTAGTTAAAACTTAACTTTTAGATAACTGTTGGTGGAAAAGAGCATAATGAGCATGCTGATATAAATGCAAAGCAAGTCTTCATACCCCTATTTCCTCATGCTGTTACTGTCACTCCAAGCTGCCCAGCACCCAGTCTGAACTCGCCATCAGAGGAGCTGTGCAATACAACACGCTTATGTAACTACAGCTGGCTCCTTCTGGCTTTGTTAGAACAGATGTTTCGGGGTTTTTTAAACATTATTTCTTCAGAACTATAGTAGCTTTTCAGATTGTTGAAATACTGAATAAGCTAGCTTTAACAAAACATTATGTGTCCTTGTACTGTCAAATAAGAAGGATCAGTGAGAGTTCACCTGCTCCAGAAAACACTACCTTCCCCTCCTGAACAACTAGACTTGCTGCCAAACATCTTATGTGCGGTGCAGCGCTGCCTGGAGTCTAGGCTGAGCCGAGGAACAACGCAAACATCCTCATCGTCATTCCCCGGGCGTTTTGGGGACATGCTAAAGCACCTGTGCACCAATTTGCTTTGCTCGGGCATCATACAAACCGAGCACAAGCAGGGCAGGAAAATGCAGACCTCGCCCACAGAGCAGAGGGGGGCTGGATGGAGAGCTGCCGGGCAAGCAGGCGAAAGCAGGCTGAGACGGCGGCGAAGTTTCTGCTGCCGGGGGGGGGGGGGCTGCAGCAGCCCTGCCCGCAGCGGCGGCGGGGCCGGAGCCTGCCCCCGGCCGCAGCAAGGCACGGAGGGGGATGTAGTCCGCGGGGGCGGCGCGGAGCTGCCTACACTTCCCAAGGTGCCCGCCGGGCAGCGCCGCGCCGGGGCCGTGGGTGCGCGGCACCTGCCGGCGGGGGCGGAGCGCGGCGCCGCCTGCCCCGCTGCGGGCTGCGCGGCGGCGGCGGGCGGGGATGGTGCCGCCCGCGGGGGCGCGGTGACGGGCGGCGGCGGCGGGAGCGGCGGGGAGCGGCGGCGGGCGCGGCCCCTCCTGCGCGCCATGAGCACCGGCACAGGTAGGCGGGCGCGGGGGGCAGCCGAGACCCCCCGGTATTTTGGAAGGGGACGTTGCCGCTGCCCCGCTGGGGTCCGTCACGTTGCGGTGCGGCTGCTCTCCGGGGTGCGGGCGGGGGGAGCCGGCTGAAAATTGCTAACCTCAAAAAAAGGCAGAAAATACACGTATCTGCACGGGTGCGTATCGCGGAGGGGAGCTGCCGCAGCCGCGGGCGCTGCCGGCGGGAGGAGCTGCGGCTGCCGCCGCCGTGCCGGGGCGGCGGGACCCCGCGCGGGGGCTCCGGCGGTGCCGCCCCCGCCCCGGGCCTCGCCCGCACCCCCGGCGGGGAGCCCCGCGGGGTGGGCTTGGCCGGCCGCAGCGGGAGGCGCCCCGGGCTGCGTACCCCCACCGCCGGTACCCCACGGCACGGCTCGGCTCGGCTCGGGGGGTATCTCGCCCCGGCCCCGCAGCCGACATGTGGGTGAGGGCGGCGGGCAGGCTGCTGCCCCCCTCCCCGCCCGGCATCCCAGGGGCGGGAGCACGCGGCTCCTCGGACGGGGATATTTGGGTTAAAAGCTCGGCCTTTTCTGCTGGCCGAGATACCGTGGTGATAGAGAAGGTGAAAATCACGGAGGTTTCATGGAGCCCTAGCTAGGATTGCCACCCGGAGGGATCCAGTTGCCCAGGGCAATACAAAAGTAATTTATCCTGTGATACATGCAGAATTTGAGAACTGACTTGGAATTGTATTTTCCAGCGATTCAGCATTCATCTGCCTTGTGTGGCGGGGGGAGTGGTTACTTCAGAGAGCAACTGATCGCAAAATATTACAGTCTTTAAGGCAAATACAGGGTTGTGCATAGGGGAAAGGGAAAGGGGACACTTTGGGAGTTGATTGTGTATTTTGTTTCTGGGGATAACTGTAGCTGTTAAATATACCCTCTGCCACAACAATAGGGAGACATTGAATAGCTACAGTTACGTGGTGACTCTGTCAACATGCTTAATCATATCACATCCTCACGGAGAGCCAAATAAGAACCTAGTGCAAAGAAAGGGGAAAGTAAGCTCCCTGTTAGAACAGTGTGAGACCTGGGGTCAGACACCTGCCAGAGACTTCAGCTAAAATGTGGTTTGGTGTTTCCTCATGGCTGTTGAAAATGTGGATATTTCCATGTGTGCCAGTCATCCACGTTCCTGTGTGGTCTGTGGATGAAACATGCACTGCCAGCGTGCCGGTCCTCTCTTGCCCAGGCCAAGGCAGGTGTCCAGAAGTGCAGGTGAGAGCAGAGCTTCAGGGTGAATTGAATCGTGTGCTAGAAATCCTGAGTCTGTCTTCCGTCTCTAAAGGGAATTGAGATGGTTAACGCAGATGGTGACATCTGCATTGGAGATGATTAATCTCCAGCACAGAATCCTATCCTCTGTTACCTGTCTGTAAATTCAAACAGAAGACTATGAAATACTTTAAAAAACATTTAAATTCTGTAGCAGTAGAACTGAGGCTGGTAGAGGGAATATTAAAGTCCAAAGTTGTATCTTTATAATAAAATGCCAATTAAATAGATTGTAAAGTTATAAACCCAGTAGAAAAGTTAGTGCATAATAGGCTAGTGCAGAAGAGGCTTGACACAATTCTATCTTAGTAATTGCACCAAACATGGTGTAAATGAAATAGCAAAAATGAACGGTGCCAAGATAAAAATAACATCCTGGGAAAAAAGAGAGTGGAAAAAAACCCTGAGAGTTCTTAGCTCTCATTTGAAAGTATAACTGGCAGTTTTAGGAGTATTGGTTTTAAGTATAGGTTTAGCTTTGATGTTTCCAAATTTTGATTTTGCATGTCTATGTGAACTATGTAAACAATTTACAATCAATTTTTATGACAAATTAAATGTGAGGAGCCCACAGCTACTCTGCAAAATCAATGGAAATTTTCCATTAACATCAATGGAGCAAGTATTGTACAGCAAATTTAATGCCACAATTTCACTAAAATTACTGTTTCCAAAAGATTTCCACCAAAATTACTGTGGAAAGGCTGTAATTCGAAGTTTGGTGTTTACTGTAACAGAAGGATGTTTCTGGTTCTCCAAAGAAAATAAGGGTGCAATGTGGTATTAAAATTAGCCCCACGTAAGGTTCAAGGAATTGCCGCACTGTTGGTAATTCAGGAGAAATCCCCGGTCTTCCTGTTACTCTTGAGATGGAGTAAACTGTTGTGGATTTGTGCTCGTTACTCCAGAAACCTTCATCTCTGTCCCCTCTTGCCGATGCAACACATCATCAGCTGTTTGTATCAAGAGGGTTTCATGCAACCCCACTGCCCTGCCTTGCCATTTAGACATAAGATTTGGCTTTAGATATAGAAATGTGTGTATTTGGTAAATGTGATTTAGTTTGTGATGTATAGATACAGATAATATCATTTAAAGTGGCCTAATAGTACGTACTTTGAAACATTATTCTGTATTAATGGACTGCAGACTCATGCTATAATTTTAAATCTATAAAGCTTATGATCACGTGGCATAGTAAAACACAGCTCAAATGCGTCATTACATATGTTGTAATTAGATTTTTCCACACGTGATTTTTGCTCAGCTGACTTCCATATACTTACCATTAATCTTGGCTGAAACTATTTCTGAGAAAGAGCTTATTCCCTGCCCTTTACACCTGTATTTGCATGGCATGGCTGTCTAATATTGTCAGACTAGTATTTCATTCTTTGCCATGTTGAAATCATAGCAAGAAGAACAGAGTAGGTTAAAAATTTGAGATGGAGAAAATTAGCTTCCCATCAATTCCCAGAAATAGGCTAACATGGTGTCTATTATTTAAGTGCAAAAAAAGGAATCACAGAGCTAATTACATACTAGGTGAATTATCTTAGATTAGATTAAATTAAATGTCATGACACAAATTCACATGGCTGTTTAGTCTTTAAACTATTATATTAGAGGGAAAATTTGATTGCGTGGATCAGAGAACAGCTAATGGAGTGTCACAGCCCAAATGGAGGACGAACACAGAGACTCTGTTTACAAAAGAGGTTATGCAGGTTGGTCACACAGGGTCCTGCTCTGCTTGGGAGAGGCTTAATTCCTTTTCAAAGTTCACTTGCGAATATGCCAATAGGAATCCTCTCTGGAGACAATAGGAGACTGTTTCAGACTGTAGTGTATTTTACAGTTAGATACAGTGTTTTACTTTCAGCCCTTCATTTTGAGCACTGGTAGAAGAGAGCATTGAATTATGAGATACGAGCCGCAAGAGCTTGACTTGCTGTGGAGTTCTCCAAGTGATGAATGTGTGCAGATTATAACGTGCGATCCTTTAAGTTTTGTAATTAAACAGAAGTAGAACTACTTCATTTCATTGCCATTTTAGCCTTGTTTCCCTGAAAAAATAAGCAATGATACGTATTTCCTGATGGTATTTTCTTCCTCTGAAGTGGAATTTCATAGAACATATATAATTTCTTAGATTGTAAAAAATAGGAAGACATATCTTGGGATTCTTTAAGGTTTTTGGTTGAAGATACTTCTTCACAGCTCTTTAGAAAAGGATTTCAGCTCGGTGTATGACATCTGTTAAATGGCATCATGTTCTTGGATTGTAAGAACATACAGCGCAGTTATGAGAGGATGAAATAGGTCAGAAGAGATTATCAGGTGATGGTACCTCAGGTGGTAACTCCTGACTGCAGGACATCCTGGCTGCCACGCGCCTTCGCGTGCTGCCCCGGCGCTGCAGCAGATCTCTGGAAAGGTGGCTAGTTCTGCTTTAAAAACCCCAGATATTTGGCTTTCTGAGCAAGGTCTGTTTCTTGCAAACTTGCCTGTTTGCAGCGCGGCGTCTGTGCAGTAACGAGCATCCTTCGTGGCTGGTATCTGTACACATCGTACTGCCATTTCAATACGATGTTGAAGTCAGTATACTTTCAGTTTTGCTTCTCAGGACATTAGTGGCTTATGTACTCAATGCCCAATAATCAACTTTGTCATAAAAACATAGAGGGCTAAGAAACGTAAAGAAAATTGAAAAATTAATCAAAGCATGGCTGTTGAGGTAACCTTCTCCCTCTTCTTACCTTCTTCTATGCAATGGGCTGGCCAACATTCAAGGAGAAGAGAGGAAACCCTGATTTTAGTTTTGCCTAGTTTGACAAATCATTCCCCCTCTAGACTGTACAAATGCAGGCTTTTAGCAGTGGAAACGCATCTCTCTTGACTATTGTTAACTTTAAGCTTACCGCTGCATTTTCCTGTCCTGCTAGGGGATTGCTGGTGCCATTAACTCACCTTCGGACCTTGGGTTCTCAAACCAAGCATCCGGCACTCGCAATAATGAATTAAACGTATTTGTGTGGAAATGGGCTGTGCTGCTTGGGGCTTGTCGAAGCAGAGCTCTGTAAGCGCCCAGGCCTGTGCACGAGCCCGGCGCCAGGTGCAGGGCAGCGGATGGGCCTTTGAGATTATTGGAGAATTTGATGGCTCGTTGGCTGCATCCTTAAATATAACCTTAAGGCAAGTATTTCTGAATGTAGATTATTCCATGTGTCAAGATCCATTAGCAGTGTGTCAAGGTCCTTAACTCTTATCGTCTGAAATGTTGGAATGTTTTTTTCTCAGCTTCTTAGTTGATGTTCGTGCTCTGAAATCTAGATGGAGTATTGTTTTGCACAAAGCATGGTTGTTTATTTTTCCATCTCAGAAAAGGAATGTGAGAGGAATATAAACTTCATTCAGTGAATATTTCTGTCTGCTTTAGGAGCCGTTTTTTTCCTTTCTCTGTAAAAGCAAATAGTTATTTTACTGGCATTAGTCAAATTGATCAAAAACTCTGTTTTGGAGATTGTTCTGATCCTATAGGACAAGTTGCTTGATCTGTAGTTGAAGGAAAACAAAGTTCAAATGCAGTTGGCCATGAAAAATGAACATTCCTGAACTGTAAGGTATCACTAGTGATATTTTAAGAAGACTTTAATGTTCTTATAAGTCAGATTTTTTTTGCTATTTAGAAACTGGTATTTTTAGATCTAAGTAATAGTGTAATTGTAAAACAGTATCAGACTGCAGTTGCTCCTCACGGTGGATATAAGGAACAAGTGTGGTATCTCGGTTGTTACTGTACAGTCGCTGCTCACCAATACAGCATCCAGTTCCTTGGAAGTTTTCAAGTACCTCTTCTATCGTTTCATTTCTAGCATGGGGCACTCTCTGATACTTTGGAAGAGGATGAAATGTGGTTGTCCCACGTTCTTCCTCTTCCCTCTTGCCAAGTTCATCTGAGCTTCAGGGGAAAAAAAAATTCCTCCCCCGTACTGGCTTATGGAGTGAAATAACTGGATATAGTATAGATGTGGAGCGCTAAGTATACAGTAGTTGTGTCCCTTCAAGTCTGTTTCGGAGGATGACAAAGTAAAATCGAATCCCTGTGACATTGTTTGTATGGTGAAATCCTTGGTGAAGGAGGAGTTGAAGTTTGATGCATATCATATGAAGAAGAAGCTACAGAACCCGTTCTGCTCAACAGTGTCATGCAACAGCTTTTGTCACTTTAGAAAATAGGTCATATAGCTCCTTCCCCTCACAGGTATGTGACTTGAGGATTCATGGATAGCAGGGAATTTCAGAAGTAACACATAAGGCAGGTTACTAGTTGATGTCTAAATATATACTGGGATCTTCTCTGCTGAGCAACGCTAAGTGGGACTAAATGAATAGGCAGCCTTATATGCAGTGATTCATTTGGAGAGTTCTTGATCACAGACCACTTCAGTTTTTTCTTGACTTATTTTTACCTGTCAAGAGAGTTTATTGAGGTACATTTCTAAATCCCAGATTGCTGCAAAAACTGCAGTTTGAAATGATGTGAATGCTCTAGAAGTCATGAAAAATATTTTTACAGTTTCCTCTTTATTTTCATCTCAGTTACTACCATTTACTTTGCTCTGTTTGCAAATTCTTTACCTCTCTTTTCCTGTTGATGTTCTCAGTATTGCAAACTTAGCTGGGACCTGCAAGTCAAACAGGTATTTCTGTTCTTTACCGTGTAGCAGACCGCTGAGGATTTTTGATAGAGTTCAGCTGACAAGTTTGGCTTTACGGAGCCTTGTAGGGTTTGCCTTGCTCCGGTGTTTCCTTTGGCTTTGCAGTACCAGCAGCGTTAAAGCAATCACTCGGTTACAATTTTAGATGCGACACAGATAGAGAGGATCTAATCTTTACGGTTGCATATGTAATTGTGTAGGGCACAGAGACCAAAGGAAACCGTAGAAACGGGCTGTGTTGCCACTATTGCCCTCGATGACAGGAAGATGGGAATGGAAAAGGGTTTGCAGCCAAATCCTGTAACCGGGATACAAGGCCATCGGGAACAGCTGGGGCTGCGTATGTCTGCGCCGCGAGTTGTAGCGAGTGTCTGGCAGTGACTCCAACGCCTCACCCCTGTGACTCGCGCATATGCTCTCCGTTCTGCTGTCTGTTAACCTGGCTGTAAGTCAGGCCCAAAGAGTGCCAATGGTAGGTTGCTGCTTGCGGTCTGAGCCTCGGTGTGCTCGGTGGTTCCTGCCCTGCTCAGACGGAACAAAACCCTGTGCTCGGCCGTGGGCTTTGGAGCAGCGACAGGAGTGTGCCTGAGCGCGGGCGGTAGGTAAATACTGGTGGTGAGAGAGCAGCGTTGGTTTGCGCGCCGTCTTGAACCTCTCCATGGCTAGAAGCGTACGCTTGGGTGCAGCGTTCCCACCCGCCTGGACACCAGAGTCCAGCCCCGAATCCCAGGGGGTCCGTGCAGCGAGCGCGGTGAGAGGAGCTGCTGTGTGCGTCCCGCGAGCGTGGGGCGTGCGAGGAGAGCTCTGCTTTTGTTCCACCTGGAGAAGAGAAGGCCAAGGGGAATGGAGTTGCGGTCTTCAACCCCCTAATGGGTGGGTAGAGGGAAGACAGGGCCAAGCTCCTCTCAGAGGTGCATGGGAAAAGGGTGAGGGGCAACAATCAGGAGTTGTAGCAAGGGAAATTCCCGCTGGTTGTAAGGAAAAGAAGAATCATAATGAGAGTGCCTGAACCCTGGGGGAGGGTGCCCAGAGGGGCTGGGAATCTCCAGCCTCAGAGATTTTCAAAATTTAGTTGGCAAAGGCCTGAGCAACCTGACCGAGCTTTGAAGATTCCCCTGCTGTGAGTTGGACCTCTGGGCATCTGGTCCAAAATTTTCTGGGTATCTGAAGCCATCGTTAAGCGTGGCTGCAGAGCTCCCGTTGAGTTGCTACAGAGATCTACGGGCAGATTAATCTCGAATGTTTTGCGTGGCCATTTACCAACCAGTCTTCCTGGCCATGTTTTGATGGCTCATTCCTGCCTTGGAAAATTGGAGAAGAACTGGTGTCATCTTCATGTATGAACACTTGTAAGCTCTCCTGCACTAGGCCCTGTGGAGAAACAGCTTATGTACCACAAATCTGTTGAACAGTTGTCTAAAAGATGCAGACCTCTCCCGTGGGTTATGTATGTGCAGCTGCAGAGCCCCTCCTTGACTGGGACAGAGAGTTTGGTGTGAACATCTGGCTTCTCCATCGCTGCTGGGACTTTTAGAAGTGCTAAGCATCCATCACCCATGGGTGAAATCACTGTGAACTGCAGAGTGTGTTGTCACTCTGAAATCAGGGCATTTATTTATGTGCCTTCGTACAGAATTACACGTAAACATTTTAACATCTTTATTCTAATAGCCACAGCTTTTCATGGTACAAAACTAAGATAACGAGCATCTCGGAGACTGTCTTAATGTGTCGTCGGCTGTGAGAACAACCAAAGCTTTTCCAGCATCTTCTTTAAGGCTTCTGTCCTTATGAACTGTAAGACGTTTAGTAATAAGCATTTGTGTTTCAGTTTGCTGTATGCCACATTTATTGTCATTATTTAAGATCATAACGCTGTCTGTACCAGCTCAGATTAAATGTCTGTGTGGCCCAGTAGCCTGTGTCCAGCTGTGCCCATCGTCCTGACCTGGGAACCGCCGATAACAGTGGCTAGTTGTGTCCATCTTGGTCTTGAATGTTTTTCAGGACGGTACTAAGTGATGCATCACCTAAATGCCGAATTTTAGCTCATTTTTGGCAGCGTGGCCTAAATTTCATTGTCTGCAGAAAGCCAGCGTAACAATAAACTTCTATTTATATCTAAATAGAGCTTAATATCTTAATAGAGCTACCCAGTTACACTGCTGTAGACTTGATTGTGTCTATGTTATTAATTGGATTTGACCTAAGACTGAAACCTGGGTTGTGCTGAGGACTCTTAACTCCCGTTATTTCTAAACTTTGGGGTTAAATAATCTTTCTGGACTGAAGTGATATGCTGCATTTTCAGGAAAACTGCTGAAGCGATAGGCACCCATTTCACATTTCTTTCCATAGATCTATAATTTTAACTTGTGATATGCCTGAGCTTTTTTCCAAGGTCAAGGCTGATTTTCAGTGGGAACAACGCGGTCTGTGTCCTGTAAAGAATATGAGGCTGACGTTAGGGTGATGCTGCCAGCTCTGAAGAAATGCTCGGCTGGGCTCTCTGCATCTTGTCCCTGAAGCACGTAAGGTCTACAGAGATCTAGAAGCGTGCCATAGTCATGCCTATTTTAGAAAGCAGCAAACAGCACGAGCTGCAGATTTAAGTTGGCAGAAGAAGCCTGGCTGTTAAGCTAAAGCTGTCAGAAACTGCCATAACGTTGGTTGGATACTTGCTTGATTTACCCAATCTGTTATGAATTAGAAAAGGACAGCCTTTCTAAATACAAAGGTACTTAATATTTTTTGAAATGTATAGGAATGCTATATATTGGAGGCAGTCCCAGCTTCAGTCCTAGTAATTTTGATCTCATACGTGTGTTTCCTAGGTGCTGTAATGATGTATTTAATAGAGTGATGGATGCTTTCAGTATAGCTGTTTGCACTGTGGACATCAAACAGCTCACCAATTTCAGTTCTGAAATTCATCTTTAATTCTAGTTATTTGTTTAAACTATTTTTATGGCATTGTCTAGCTTATAGGTCAAATTCAGTTGCTAAACCATCTAATCCACTACTTCTCTGTATAACTGGTTGTTTTCACTCACATATCCCAGTACAGAGTTGTTTGCAAAAGCAGAGCTGTCTTCCCTCAAGACAACAAAAGATAACAAACTTATCACTCCTCCTGATAGTCCAGTTCTGTACTAATCGCTCTGCTTGCTTAGAAAACACTGTACTGGTCTATATTTAAAAAAAAAAAAATTCTATTTTTCTCTAATCGAACCTATTTTCCGTAAGTGAACCTGTGAATGTATTTCAAGGAGTTGTGCATCCAGTGTTGCTTACAGAGGCCTTAGCAATGGGTGAATAGCAAACCTGGACGTGTTAAAGCAAGCTTCCGACTCTTAGCCTGCCCCGTGGCTCCGTGCTGTGGCTCCAGGAGGCAGATGATGGCCCTTTGCTGGAAGGCAAAGGACTGAAGTTTAACAGGTAGCACCTGTAGAATTTTCTGGGGAAGTTGTGGTAATTATGCTGTGGAAAAAATGATGATATGGAAAGTATTTCCACTGCATTGATGTTATGGTACTATGAAGAATTAACAGTTACCAAAGAACCTATATTGGTCACAGGCTATTTGGCATTTCAACTTGACAGCTATGTATAGCACTTGAGCAGTAGGGAGGGAGGACTTTGGGTGGACAGTAGGAGCTACGCATCCAGGAGAGCTGTTGTACTGACCCGTACACAAGTCACCCTACGTGTTTCACTCCTGTCTCTAGGCTGCAATCTCTTCTGCTGCTTCTGAGATGACCTTGCATCTCGCTGTCAGCGTTAAAGTCTCTTGTTATCAGTTTATTTAGACTTTTTGTTGCATACTTCTGTGTAAGCATCCTAACATGTTATGCCTTAAAGAAATCATTAATGCAATAAAAAATTGGAAAACTTTTAAATACAAATAATGTAATTAATTGGGTAATTGCTGTTACATTAATATTCCCTGTATTTTGTCTGACTGCAGTTTATGTTGTTTGTAAACTTTTGGGAGGAGATGCTGTCTCTGGCTTTGTGTACTACATAAACAGCCGTACTATTTTTAGTGCCAAGCTGAAAGATAACATCATCTCTTTAGGCAAGTTCTGCCATATTTTGCAGGAACTCCTTCCTCTTTTGGTAGGATGTATCACTCTTTACATTTTGTTCTCTGGTGTCAGGGTTTCTTTTGGTAGAATTTCATTGTGGTACCATTGGTGCTGTGTATTTTTATAAATATATTTAGCTTTTTAATAGTATCTTTGGTCAATTGACTGCAAAGCTCTCAAAAGAGAAGGGGATTTGCTTGTACACACAGGAGAACTGAGAAGAGATTTGTGACTTGTGTTTGGTAGGATTAGTCAAGAGGAGAAGAATCTGAAATACCAGTCTGAATTAAACGTTGCATCCGGTAGGTCACTCTGACTTCAGATGTATAAGGCCTAATACATTTTGGGTTATTTTTGGCATTGGCATGAGTGACTGACATTTGTCTACAGAAGTAAGAAAGGAAAACCAAAGCTTAATTTGTTTGCCATCTTCCACTAAGTTTTGAAAAATAATATCTGGTCCTTAGCTTGTCCAACGGCGCAAGGCGAGAAGGAAGAGTTGGGCTTGTAAAAACCAACTGCAACAAAGCCAGTTTCCTGCTGTTGACCCCATGCCCCAGGCAGCCTAAATATTCCCCCCCTTGCTTTTTGTTTCTCTCTGGATCACATCCACAAGATTTCGTTCCAAAGAGAAATCAAGATTGCCACTGATGTCACCCATCAGATAAGACTGCACATGTAAAATACTTTTAAAAAGTCCTGCAAGAACCTAACCCTGGAAAATGTTTTTTTATTTTTCCGTGGTAGGAAAGGGCTGCACGTACTGGCACCCGAGCTGCAAGCGTGCGGCCCCACCAAGGAATCTGCGCAGCCCACAGTGACGCCTGTCCCCGCAGACCCCTGCCAGCAGCTGCCACTGTCACTTGCCAGCTTTTTAAAGCTCTTTAAAGGTGACGTAATGGGGCAAAAAGATAACATGCAGCTCTTTCCTCTAGAGGCAGGCTTAAGTTAATATTTCCCCAAAGGCCAGTGTTATAGATATGTGCAGAAAAATGGAAAAGCCCCTGCTTTCCTCTCTGCTCGCCCATCTCCCTTTCCCAGCCGGGAAGGGAAGCTGGGGATGGAGGCAATTTTCCAGTTTTTCAATTTCTGCAGCTTTCGTCAGTCACGATCACATGAATACAATAGGTAATTTGGAAAATACTGGTGATGCATTCCAGATCAGACCGATAACGCGTGTCAGCTTTTGTATCCCCTGGTGACCTGAAAGCTTGATTATCGAGGTGAAGAGTAGTTTGGTCCTGAGGGCTTGTACTGAGTCAAGCTTGTTTACTGGGTACATTTGTCTAGATAAAGCCGACCTACTCCAAGCCACACACAGCACTTCTGTTCAGAAGACATCGAAACAACCAAGTTCATCTTAAGAAAAACCTGACCAAAGTGCACCACACTGATTGTCCCCAATGCTCTCTGTATGGCAGCATCACGTTCCTATATCCATCTGTTTGTCGTCAGGTTTTGATCATTTCAGCCTTCCAGAAGAGTGTAACCACGGGTATAATTTAATACTGGAGGAAAGAGCATCTGCGTAACGAGAACCGTTCAAATGAGACGTGGAGCAGACAGGTCACACCAGGGGCTGCCCGCTGGGGACCAGCGCAGCACCAGCACAGGGTGGTTATGAAGAACCGCATTGCTGCATAAACTCATTTCAGCTTTTGAGTTGTTTGAAGCCTTTTTCCGACGCTTGGCCTTTGTTCCAGAGGTGGCTCACAACGGGTTGTGCCTGCACCTGCCCTGCATACGGGCCATTGCAGTCTTGTTGGGGAGGAGTGGTCGTTTGACCACCATCAGGTTGAATCGGCCTGGTGTAAAGAAAAACGCAGACAGGTATTTCTTTGCAGGAAATCCTCAACGTCGTACAATAATATTGGGCTTTCACTGGGCTTCAAACCACAGAAGCAGACGTTTCAGAAGCTGTATTTTGAAACATGTACTCCAAAATTTGTTCAAATTTATAATTCAAGAAATTCATGAGGGTTATTTTCAGAGCTGTTGACATGAAGCCACTGATGAAACAGCAGCCAGCCCTGAAGCCTACAGCCCCCGTAGGGGATGCCTGTCAAAATGCGCCGTGGCAGAGCACCAGGGCAAGGCGCTGGCAAGTTACATTTGTCTTACGCGTGCCCAGAGAGTCTCAAGGAACCAGAAGTGCTAATGCTAGGGATGCTGGCTTATCAAAGGAGTGCAGCTACATGCAAGAGGATTATTTTTACTAATACATGCCTATAGTTCATCAAGCTAATAAGGCTCCGCAAGACCTGATGCAAATCCACAAAAGAGTTAAATTTAATAGGCATTATATTGCGCCTTTAGTTTGAAATGGACATTATTCATGTTTACGGCTTGGAATTCCTCATTTGTAGTGCTCATCATAACGTTTTAAAAGTTATTCCAAAATTGATTCCTTAAATGTTTTTGAGATTAATAATTTCCAAATTCAAGACTAGATACACTCTTTGTCACGTATAGTCCCATTGAAGCATGAGGAACTACGTACTGATAGAAGAAATAAAACTTCATGCTGCCGTTATTAGAAGCTGCCCCTTCCCTTAGAATTCAATATTTGAGGAATCTTTTTTTGAAAAAGTTTGAGTCAAATAAGAATATCTTAGATTTCAGAGATTTTTATTGATAATATTGCTCAGAGACCAATTCCAGATGCAGGTTTGGTCAGCTTTCTTGTGCAGACTAAAATGTCTTTCTTGTGCATACTAAAATGTTATTCTTTAAAGCTGAACCCCAGAGCCACCTCATCTATGAACTCTTGTGCTGCAAATTATTAACAGAATACGTTATTCTGGAAGTTCGCATCCGGTTTATGTCACTTAATGCAAATGAATTGTAGATAAAATATGCTAGGACATTAAATGTTTACTTGAGATAATAGTTCTGTTTATTCAGCTTGAGGAAACTAAAGGTGAAGTTAAGAGTACACTTGAAAAAACATAGGTAGGAAGCAAGAAAACAGGTTTTAATTATGATTGAAAATAAAACCAATAAGCATATAGGTCTAGAATAAAACTATAAAAGATTGCTGTAGGTTGCTGCAGTGGTACATTAACATACTAAACTATTTGGAGTGTGACACATTTTCCACATCAGAATTAAACAAATAGCAGCTTAATGCGTTAAGTCATTGCAGTGACATCTGCTCTGTTAGGTGCCTACAGGCTGGAAAATTACGGCAAAAGATACACGAATGGATCCAGCAGCTCAGGGTTCGCTCCGAGTGGTGGAGGGCTGGGAGCCACTTTTGGGTCCCTTGATACCGGTCACGTTGGTGAGATGCTTTTGGCCCCTGCCTTGGTTTGGTAGGAGATGCTCAGCTACGGGCATTGTCACCGCTGTCCTATTTCCCCCACCACAGCGGTGAAATCAGTGAGTGGAATGAAGGGGCCGTTTCTGGTGTTTCCGAGAGGAATATCACTTGCTGTGGGAGTATTTCTTTCTTTTTTTCCCTAATATTTTTCCCTGTCATTGGGGCTACACTGGTGAGTGGAACTGCCTGCTTACTTGGTCTGCCCTTCCCAACACCCTGGGAAGGCGGCTTCACAACAAAACTCGTGTGATGGGCGTTCTTGCTCCAAAGCAAGGTATTGTAGTGTATCTCTAGGACTTTAAAAGATCTTATACTGTTTTTTTTTTTAAATTACTGTAGTATCATCAGTTTACCAGATAGTGCACAAGCAGAAGCAAAAACCTTATGCATATCCCTGAGATCTATCAATTAGGCCATGTACACACACAAGAAAATTAAGGGAGAAATTGCAAGCAGTAGCATCTGTATTCATAAACCAGAATACAAGTTGGAGCCTCTTTTTTACCATTTGGATTTTGTTTATGTTGTTCATACAGGAAAGGGATGAGGAGACTTTTTAAAACGTTAAAAGCCTTTAAACTTTTTCTGCAACTATGACAGCTAGAACCAAATTAAAATAATAAAAAAATAAAGAACAGATTGCTGCATAATCACTTATCTCCCCGTGGTGGTACTTAATTTAAAATGTCAAGTATTTCAAGGCTGTGATAAAATTGTGAGACTTAACAATACTTCTTATATTGCAGTCAAAACTCCCAGAGCTCCCATGTTGAAGAGTCAGCCAAAATCCAAAATGCAGCCAGATTAGCGGTGTTAATCACATTGCATGTTCTTTAAATTGCAAGGAACCTGTGCAGGGTGTAGAGGCTGGAAACTGGATCACTGTGCAGTAATGTCTGTGACGCATAGGATATGTGGTTAGGTGGAGTTGGTATTTACTGTCACAACAAAATCCCTACTTCTAAGGCAAATTGCAATGTCAAATGTGTAACTTTGTAACCAGGTTGGTTTCTTTGTGTGTTTGGTGTATGCATAGATTTAAAAAGACAGCTTGGCATCTCCGCTTCATTGTGACTTTTTGGTGGTGGGATCACCGAGGTCACCGTATGTCTAATACTTGGTTTGTAGGATTCCTCGTGAATTCTCAGGGTCAGTCCTCGGGCCAGGCTGCCGCAAATCTGATGGCAGGCGGTGTAAATGGAAATAGGCATATTCGTTGTGATTGATAGCACTGTGGGACAAGAAATTTATTCTGACATTTATATCTGGAAAAAAAAATGTCATTCATTTAGCCATTTATACGTGAGTGTGCCTAAAATTAGCTTCTATTCTGTTAGAATCCAATGGTCTAAAGGTGCGTGTTCAGATCAGAAATGTTGACCCCCCAAGATATCCCAAGTTCCTTATGGCAGATCCAGAGAGAAAACTTTTGCTTTATTACTTATGGTATGTAGTATGATATTATGATGGAAGGTGGCCTTGTAAAAAAAACCTGGATGGGCAAAGATGCTGCGAGTTAAAGGTGTTCAGCAGCACTGAACACCAGGTCACTTTTCGGTAGATGCTAAATATGAGTTTGGAAGGCTAATTTTAATCGCCCTGCTTTCAGGTGTGTCCCCTCACTCACTTGTGGTGATGTTCGTGTTAGAGAGGGATTTTAGACAGAAGGTCTCTTTTGCTGTCATGCCAGGGTCCTGTCAATGGGATGAAGTGGAGCAGATCCATGGAGGGGCTGCCTGGCCAGTCAGAAGCTGGGTGTACGAGGAGGGGCTGCGGCAGCCAGGCTCCTTCAGGAGGCTGAGGGAGAAAATCCCTGTCTTCGTGTCCCTACTGGTGGGTGTAGAGAAGATGGACCCAGACTCTTCTCAGAGGTGCATGGCAAAAGGGCAAGATTCAACACCGCAACAGCTTGTGACACAGCAAGTTCTGATTAGATAGAAGGGGAAACAAAATTCCCACAAAGGTGGTAAAGCGCTGGAGCAGGTTGTCCAGGGAAGCGGTGGCCCTCCATCCGTGGAGGTTTTCAGATCTGGACTGGGCAAGGCCCAAAGCAACCTGATCTAGTGGGATCCGCGTTGAGCAGGAGGCTGGACTAGATGACCTCCAGAGGTGCCTTCCAACCTAAATTATTCTGTGGTTCTAAATATAGCCTGTGGGAGTGCTAAACTTGACTTTGGCATGAGTAAAATTAGATTTAAAGCTAGAGCAGGACAGCAAGGCAATGCTTCTGGGACTGTCATGCATCACTTCCAAAAAATGTAGACACACGTAGATTTTCAATGGAAACTCAGTTATTCTGTAGCATAATGATACACCAGCTGAGAGTTCCATGGCTGTTTTAAAACCATAGCTGTGTCTTGGGCTGTGCGTGATGCTTAGATGTACTTTGTAAGGAGTCAGAATTAATTCTCCAGGTCATAAACCGAATAGTTGAATGGATTCAAGGCTTCTATTTCCCATTCTGTGACAGATAATTAAAAGATCTAATCTCTTGTACAGCTGACCTGAGAATAAAGACAATACATTTCCAATATTCTGTAGATTTTATGCATAGGAGAGTACCCAGCTTCTCATTTTTAATTTAATATTCCATTGCTATAACTAGGCCAATTTTAAGATAGTGTCTTGATTTAAAGTTGAATCTTGGGACCGTAATTTTCTTGTGGACTGAATGTAAAACATATAGTGAATTCCTAGATAGGAGAGGTACAATCTCATTAGTATAAAACTGTCTGAAAATGATTGTAAAAGATATTGAAGCAGAGGAGCTTTTTTTAAAGATTAGAGCAATTTCAAGTTTAAAAAAGCAAAATTTATTTTATTACATTTTCTAATTATGTCCATACCTCATCATACAATTAATAAATGGATCGATACATACCAGACTTTAGGATTAGCATATAAGCATTAAAGCCTTTGAGTATGTCTGAGTGTGTTTGAAAGGTTTTGGATCAGTGCTTTAAATAAAATAATTAAATCTTACTGTGTGAGTAGAAGAATACACTTTAAAGTGATTGTTATAATTCTACCTTTGTACAAATGTCATCTGACTGGTTGAAAAGGGAACATAATGAATGAAAAACTCTGTCTCAGTAGCTTTCAGATTGATTATAATTAGTTTATTTTCTGTCTTTTCCCAGTTTCTAATAATTATTAACAGACCAAATATGGAAATGGGAAATCTGTCAGGCTGCTGGAGGATCCTTGGAGGCCTGCTGTCACAGTGCTGTAGGGTTGGGCACATAGGCTGCCTATCTGGAGAACAAAGAGATGATTTACAGCAACTTTGCCTTACCCTTCCCAGCTGCGAAGTGGAACTCACCACTGGAATTGGGCTAATCAATTTGTAAATAAGTGTTGATTACACTATATAGGTATAACCGTGCTAGCAGTCTGTCAGTAACTGAGCTGATGGCGTGAATTAGGTGACGGATTTGACCTGCAATTGGAAAGTCAAACAGAGGCTTAAAAGCAGCAAATTGTAAAGCAAATGAAAATGCTCTTGAACTAGAGGTGCAGGGATTCTGCTGCTTTCTCAAGTGCCATACTGAATGGCACTGTATTAGTGGTGTATTTATTAATAAACATAATATTATTACTATGTGTATAGAAAACCTCCATGACACCATCTTGACCAAAGAAGATTTTATCAAAAAATCTTAGATTTTTAGATAATAGATAGCAATCATAGAATGACACGGTATTGCTCCTTTTTTCACAAATGGTTAGCTAGCATTTTGGGCACTTTTTATTATTGGAAGGAAGAATTGACAACAAATGCATGTCACGAATGGGTGGTTTTAAGGCCGCGTAAAGAATCACCGGCAAAGGTATTGGTAAAGGGTGATTTTAATAGAAATTTATAGAAATGTGACGTAATGGAATTTGATGGCAAGGTTCACTCTATTACTTATTACATGGATTAAGTATACATAGGGGAAAATCATATTATATTGTGTTGGAATGGTTTGTACAGAGATTAAGGATAAAACGGTGAAAGGGGAGACCCCCCTGTTGAGTCACGAGGTTCAGAAAAGGTCCAACTGGACCCAATCTTAGTTTCAGACTTGGACAACGGTTTGTGTCTAATACAAAAAGGGATAGGAAGGCCTTCCCGTTGCGTCACAAGGTTCAGAGCAGACCCCCTTGCTTTCTAAACTCCTTCTCAGAGAGGAGCCTACCTGCGGCTGGATCTACCCCTCGTCTCAGACTTGGGCAACGGTTTATGACTAAAGCGTTAAGGGTTTTAGCAGCAACTTAGAGTCTTACAACACTTAAACATTAATCAATTTGACAGCTATACAAAGAATTAGTCAAGTTACTACAAATACTAAAACAACTGAACTATAGATTATACCTGTTAGTAACTGTACAGATAAGCGTGCAAAAAGATCTAGATCAATCAATACGTATCCATATGCATATGAATATGGTACCAAAGCGAAATGAAAGGCCTAGAGTTAGCTAATTTATAAAGGTATACCTGTTAAAAATTCTCCTCGAGTCCCGTGAAATACTCACGTCAAATGCTTTGGCATTTCTCAACAGGCGAAGAGTTGAGCCCCGAGGAGTGTCTCAGTCCAAAATCTTGGTGATCCTCCAAGTATCGCAAATTCGAGTTTGCGAGCTCTGAGAGGCGTCCCACTCAGAGGGAGGTTCTGGATGCAGTCTGCTGCAATCCAGGAGAGCTCAAAGGGTCTCACTTGGTACCGCTGTTTATAGGTTTGCAAGATGATTGGCTTTAGTCATCAGTAAATTTCCATTTTGACCACTATCCGAGGTGGTCCAGGATAGTAATTATGGTATTGTTCCACGATAACCATGGTATTGTTCCACTTGAGCTATGACCCAGGTAGGGGGAGCTTCAGAGCCATCAGAGATGTCGAATTATCTCCTGTTTCTGTTCCCTAACTTGATCATGTAGCTAGTGTCCCTGGTGCGATCAGCGTTGTTCCCCACCTTAGCCATGCAAGAGTGCTTGGTACGGCCAAGGGACGCTCCACCGCCCAACTCATACACAATGGCTAAAGCTTAACAGAAGGTTTTGAGATCGTATCGTAGCCCAGAGGAAAAAGGGAGGGGGAGGAGTGCACCACCACAATGCAAGTATTCCTTGCAAAATTAAATTTTCTTAAGAAAAGAACATGAAGAAAGGCCATTTTTGTTGCAAATAGCAGGGCCAAAGAACAGGAGGCAATCTCCTGATTCAGAAACACCTGTTTCAGCTGTTTCTCCACTCCAGAGAACCT
The DNA here is from genome assembly GCF_964195595.1 of Calonectris borealis. Classification (NCBI taxonomy): domain Eukaryota; kingdom Metazoa; phylum Chordata; class Aves; order Procellariiformes; family Procellariidae; genus Calonectris; species Calonectris borealis. The sequence continues at coordinate 12,698,200 of NC_134315.1, forward strand.
GTTGTTCTTCTCTTCCATTGTGATTAGTAATCGGTGGGTTTTGCCTTTTCTCTGCTCCTTCTTCTCTGTCCTCAGGGCGGTACCTGTGTTTGCCAGCGGTTCCCAGGTGTTTATATATTCCCAGGTTTTCTATTGTTTCACAGACCTCCCTCTAAAAGAGGTGGCTTTCTTTTTCTTTCTTTCTTTTTCACTTAATCTGAGTCTTTTTCATTTGATATGAGTCTTTATTAAAGACACAGTTTGCATGTGTATTTAATATTTGGTTATATCCTTGTGTAACCAGAATCTGGAAATAAGCGTTTGTAATATTGTGGGAATACTTATTCAGAAAGAGATAGTCTTCTCCATTGCCTAATTTTAAAGCTTAGAGGTTAAAGATGTTTCTTTTTTGTAATACAGTGCCACATATTGTTAATTCCTGCCCAAGAGCAATGCATAAACTCTTATAAATACCTTTGCTTTGAATAAAATATATTTGCGCATAATTTCATACACAACGTTCTGGCTAAGAGATTTTGTTTGGGAGTTACTAACTTTCTTCTGATTAAACTTGCATAGCTATTGGCAGTAGCATTTCAGCAAACAAAAACTGGCATTGTATAAACATACAGAGTAATTATGATCCTTCCTCCAAAAAGCTAGCAATGTGACCCGCCAAACCCATCAAGATAAATATCTATGAAGGTCTTTGACTTTATACATGAGAATATTTCAATAGACTTCAATACAGCTGAAATGCTGCGCTAATATTTTTTATTCTTTGTTGGTGTTCATATTAGTACACGCTCTACCAGTATGAGCATCCAAAAATATGAAAGACTGTTAATGGATTCATGTCTGCAGAGGAAAATCAAGGAAAGAACCTGGAAGAAGACTAAATAGCCATTAATTGGGATAATTCACAATTAAAAGTTCATAATTATGTAGAGGTACTTGAAGGGGGAAAATAGCACAAAAAGGAAGAAAATGGTGCAGTGCATTGCTGAAGTAATGGATTGAAAACTTGATACTGAAATATTGTCAGCCTCCCTAAATTGTTAGAAAATCTAACTTCCAAAAAGCATTATATTTGTTTAAAATGATTACACACAATTCTCAAATAATTGGGGGGGGGGAGGTTAGAAAGCTGTGTTTTTCTTTTACTAATGAAGGATAAGATTTTCATGTGTTTACGGGGCTCCCATGCTGGAATCACAAGAAGCATTGATGAGGAGGATCAGGAGAGCTGGTGGCTGAGTGACAGTGAGATCTAGGAGATTCAGACATGGTTTGCATGGGAGATAAAGAAACTCACAGTCCCAACAAGAATTTTAAACAAGCACAGAAAACAGAGTGAGCAGTTATGCGCTCAGGTTTGGATTTATCTCATCTGACTTCAGATATCTCAATGTTAGGCGTCTAGCCTGAGCTAGTCCAAGGGTGGAAAGGAGGCACTTCCAGAGGATGATCTGTGCCAGCCTACGGTGGTGGTGGTGGACTTCATGGTGGGAAGTTTCTGTCTCTTTTATGATACTGGGAACCTACTTTAACTACTTTCCTAATTTTTGGATGCCTGGAGTTAGGTGAGATGACTGCCACCCTAGCAAACAAGGGAAGACTGAAGTTTTACCCGATCTCTGTATTTGTGTAAAGCTCATGTTTTCATAGAGTGAGGAACTGAACACTTGTTCCTTTGATGATTGCAATTTCCGTTGGAAAAGATGCCATGTTGGTCTTCCTCAAAGTTAGGCTTTGGAAATATAAAGCTGTCTAAAAGCATTGTCGTTAGGAAATCAGTGAAACAATGCATGGTGTTAAAACCTGTCTGCCTTGGCTTGTCAGCGTGATGTCAGACGGTGAAACTGTGATATGATGGGGGTCATCAAGCTGGATGGCTTGAGGCATAAGTGCCTGTCATTCCCATCTTCCAGACTGAAATTCAGACCAGACTTTTCAACTGTGTTTCAGCTCAGTGTTAGAAGAGGGGCTAAAATTGAGATAGCGCTGGAATTTCTGATGCTTAGTGATACAGGAAAGTATTACTAGTTAGAGCAGCTTAAAGAGATGGGACTGATTTGTGATTGACAGTATGAAAAATGTTGTTAGAATGACTTGAGTCTGGAAGCTAGGCCAAATTAAGGGTTTCTGCAAGTCACAGTGGCTAATTTAGAGATTTATGCTTTTGGCACCTAACGTCTCACTGGCTTGTGTAAGCAAGTTGGTTAATCAGCAGAGAGAAGCACTTCCAGAAGATGTCTCATTTTGCACAGCCCCAATGACAGTTGTAGCTAAAATTATTACAAATGTAAGGATTGGATTGCATTAAGGAATTGCTCCTAGTTCTCTGCTTATTTAACGTGTTAGCCCTCACTGTGTCCTTTTTCTAGCTCTTATGTAAGAAACTGTATTGCTGAGATAATTCAATTGCATCCTATCATTTTTCATACCCTGAGGAACTCATCAGTCTTTTCACGGAGTTGGATGTTATGCTTTGGATATGAAATTGATACTCACTTCTTCCAGCTTGTTCAGATTAACTTTATTAGACTCTGTTTTTCATAGGTAGCTCACTTAGTGCTACGTTCATGTCCAGGTTTTAAGGGAGTACCCAGAAAAGCAAAATAACTTTTTGAAATTCAGGCCTGTTCCTACAAAAACACTATTAAAACCAAAAGGTTTTGAAGTACAGATATTGATAGTGCTTAGCAGTGCAGAAAAACGAGTCATACTAGAGCGAATGTTGATTTCATTCATTACAAAGCAGAATTGTCCTTTTTTAATTCAGTGAGAGCAGGGCTGTCACTATAAATGATAGAGAGAAGTGGGATGCCATAGAAAGGGTATTTACCGTCTGAGTCATCATTAACTTAATGAGTATTTGGACTGGGAGGAGAATTATCTTTGCTTATATTCTGTTTGAGAAATAAACACTGGAAATGTGCTGTGGTAGCATGGATCACTTGCTCTTTCTGTGTGTTGCATTGAACTAAAGTTGGGCTTCTGTCTCATTAAAATGAATATTTTTGTGTGATACTTTGGGAGTAGAGCAGAGCCAGATTGTGCCCTGATGCTCCTTTGGTATATGGTCTGCAGTGGGGAAGAGTAAAAAGAGCTCCCATGTTTTCGCAGCCCTGCAAAACAGCAAGGGAGACTCGCCGTCTCCTGCTCCACGGGGAGCCCCAGGGCTGGTGGAAGGAAAGCTCCTGTGCGCCCAGGAGGAGGGAGATGTCCAGGAGAAGGATCGAAGGTGGGGAAAGGGGGCATCAAGGTGGGTCAGGGAGGAGCATTTGTGGGAAAATGGAGAGAAATTAGGGATAAGCGGGGCTGGCTGCAAGTAAGTTGGCTGCCAGGCAGTGTCCTCCTCTGGCCAAGCCCAGCACCTGATGGCCACAGTCTGTCCCGTCTTCTTAAACTGTGTGTGCGTTTGGTGGGTGTGCGTGTGCTTGTTGGGGACTGGCACCCACCCTCCTTGCTGGCTGCCTGTGGGAGGCATCCCCACGTCCCGTGGTCCCCCAGATTTGGCTATGCGTAATTTATCCTGCTTCTACATAATGCCAAGTGGCCGAACAGCAGTCATCAATCCATAGACCAAAACCATAAATTAGCGCTCATCCCCTGTGGGGAGGTGGAAGGGAGCTTGAAGTGGTTAAGGAGGAACGACTGTGAATACGAACAGCCTCAGAGCCACACGTACAGCAAGAAGGGGGTGCGGTAAAACACGTAGTGTCACGAGCTGAGTCCATGAACCAGGATGGCTGTGTCGATGGCCCAACAGACCGAGTCTCGCTTCAGCAGTGTATAGGTCAAGGAATAGCATCCTACATAATTGTCATCTTAGTAGGTTGTTATTAAAGACTTGAATCGGTAGGATTATTGGCAATTGGAGCAGCTTGCAGCCAGATGAAACTCCCCGTTTCCTTCTCCTCGCCCGGAGGAGGAGTGACCTGCCTCTGCCCGGTGGGGCGTGCAGTGGGGCTGCCAACCTCCATGTCGCAGCAACTCGCTAAGCTTTGCTGTGTTAGGGAAGAGATGAAGGCTTCTCTTGAGACAGGGGAAAATAAAGGTTTTTCTAATGCTCTTGCAAAGGTAGCTGGTGTTCAGCAGGCCTTGGCTACAATTTTAGATTGTGGTTTTTGCACGGAATGTGAGGACTTACCAGGTTCAGTCCCCAACTAAAAGCCAATTTAGATTAAGAAAGTACCTCAAAACCGTTTCTTTTGCTTTCTGTTGTTTTGACTTGAAAAGCATTCTTTGGTGCTTTCTTTCAAACACATTTTACAGTTTCCCCCCTTGGTGAACAGAAACGAATTTCTGAATCACACTTTTCATCATGCAGGGCTGCATTTATTCACAGAATCGTAGAACAACTCAGGTTGGAAGGGACCTCAAAAGATCACCTGACCCAACCTTTTGTGGGAGAGGGATTGTCTAGCACCCTTTCCAATCACATCTTGAAAACCTCCATCAATGGGGACTCCACCACGTCCTGGGGAGGTTTGTTCTCACTGTGAGTAATTTCTTTCCGATGTCAAGATGATTCCTCTCCCAGTGCAACTTGTACCCCTTGTCCCTTGTCTTCTCCATGTGGCTCCTTGTGAAGCGAGAGCCTCCATCCGTTTTGTAGCCACTCTTTAAATACTGCAATACTGTGATGAGGTTCCCCCTGAGCCTGCTCTTCTTCCTTCTTTTCCAGTGAATTGGACTAAGTAAATACAGGCAGTGTGGAGACTGTGGCAGCTCCTGTTTGTGCTCACCACAGCCTCACCCTGACATAGCACTGGGACCAGACCTTGGCTACCAGTTTCCCTCATCTCCTCTAAACTAAGGTCTCCATGCAAAAGCAACCTGGGTACAGAGGCAGGATGGGGACCAGCAGGCTCCAGCATCTCCTGCCCCCACAGAGCACGTATCCCACCATTGTTCCCACAGCACAATGAACATAATTCCTCTGTGTTTCAACCGTGTTGAAATCAGGGGAGTGAGGCTCACATGGGATTTGGCATTGCATTTTCATCTGGCCTTCACTGAATTGCATTTCTGCATTTTCTGGGAAAAATGGTGTGTGGTATCTTTCTTTTATAAATAAGACACAATTTCATCAGATGATGTTGTTTCTTCCCCTTCTATCTGCAAAAGGTGAATATGAAATTTCAAACCAAAATACTCATTTTGACATAAAACTCATTCACTGTCTGAATAAGGTGGCAGGTTGCAAATTAAGCAATCCAAAACTCAGTCAAAAAGTGTGCTGTATAGATAGCTCAAAAATGTGTCCATCGACAGTAGAACTGTTCGTTCCAGAACTGTGCAAGGAGCACAGCGGCTCTGGGCTGCAGGGTTGTGTTTGTGTGAATATAACACGTTTCTCCTATGAATGCGGTGTTGAAAGATAATTGATTGCAGAAATTGTGTAGCCTGCGTGTGAAAAGAGAGGCAATGTGCTGATGTATTCGATGGGGATGAAGCACAATTAGATTTGTATGGGTGTAATTGAATCTAAGGAGAAATTCTCATGCTGTGACAACTTCACCAAAGTTAACTAATTAGCACCTGTTTAAAGTAGTGTGACTTTAGCACCAGCACTTCAGTAACATCAATACCTATATATATTTGAAGTAACTGTATGATTGCAATAAAGTGGCTATTCCCCTCTTAATGCCAAATTAAGCAGAGCAAATAAACCAGGAGTTCAGTTTTATATGGTAGCGTAATTATTTAAGACATTTTTATATGCCATAGAATACAGCATAAAAAGAAAGAACCTTTGGAAAGGTCCTTAAATTTTTGTTTGTAATCCTTTTCAAAACACCGTTTCATATAGCGTTAGTGGAAAATTAGTGAATTATAATTTAATTAATGATTGGGGGTGATTCATTGTGGCTTAGCTAGCAAAATGAACTATTTTTTTTATATTATTTTATCTTTCTTTTGCTTTTTGGTGTTGCTATAACAAGCAGGCATTGTTAGTAGTATTCTGTTTGTACCAGGGAATGGAAAGAGAAATGAGCCATGGAAATTCCTTCTAAACTGTTTTTCCCCAGTTCCAAACATTTGCTCATTTCCAAGCCAGAGAATGTGCTCGTTCCCCTCCTCCACTCGATGACACAGATGGAGCAAATATCAGCGTGAAGAGCGATGCTGAGCAGGGGCAACCCCGTCAGTGCTACAGACCTGGGGGGGGAAAGAGCACCGAAATGCCAGTTTCCCTGGCTCTCGGTAGCTTAATGCCCTAAAGATGAGGGGACTGGCAGGAATATGGCTTGAGTAACTGGTGGAGGTGCTAGAAGTGGTTATCGCAGAGCCAGGGAGCTGCAGAGCAGTTATAGTCAGAGAGTCCAGTGGGTTTTTTAATTGACTCTTAAAATTTCGGAGCTACTTACACTGGAACTCAGCAATAAAGAATATCAGTTAATTTAGAGATACTCCAAGAAAAAAAATCTTTCTGCTTTGTTTCTTGGTATTACAAGTGAGCTCAGAGACATAATTTCATTTCAGATGTTACTGATCAGAAATTGTAACCTTAGGCAAACAGGGGAAGGGCTGAACTTTCTGGTAGTGATGAGTAAATTGCTAAGTTCAAAACTTGGCTAAACTGAGATCAGAAATTAATGGTGTTGAAAGTCTTCCACCCAGATCAATAACAGTTTTACTGGTGGGCTTCACTGGGAAAAGGTGAAGTCCAACAGCATCACATTTCCAATGATGACTTCTTTTTTTATCTTTTTCACTTTCAAAACAGCACTCCATGTTGTTGACGAATTCCTCAGTGATCATCAAACAAAATGAATGTATTTTAGTAGGCTTTGGATCTGACCAGCTGCTTTGCAGCTACATCCCTTTATAGAGAATGGGATTTGGAAAGCAGGCAGAAAAATGTTTTCTGGCATGGTCACTGTGGGCTAAATGCAAGGATTAAAGCGCTGGGAGTCGGGCGCGTGTGTGCGGGACGCGGTGAGCTGAGGGTGAGGACGTGTCTGAAATCCCCTCTGCCCTCTGGGGCAGGCTTCTTGTTCAGGGCTTTACACTTGGGATTCACGGTCCGGATCCTGACCCTGATTCAGCGTCTCTCTCCTCGCCGTTGTGCCCCTGAACAGAGCTGCCTGTGCAAGCGCCGGGGTTAGACTCGCAGCTGCTCGAGCCCCTGAGTAAGTGGAATTTGCAGCGGTGGTTCCCTGTTGGATCTACTGGAGTTAAACTCACCTTGCCAGTTTTTCAGTTTGCCCTAATCAGGAGATTATAGCAAATTTTTTTTGCAAAGATTTTTTGCAAATTTTTTTCGTGTGTTTGGCCACACGTGCCTGTCCTGGTGGTGCCCCGCGTCAGGGACGGGCTGAGCTGCAGGGCCTTGCAACGGCAACCGGGGCGCGGGTGGGGAAGCTCCTCTCCAGGTTTCCTCCAACAAACGTGCCAAGGACCTGTAAAGCTCTCTGTGGTCATGTTTTCTTGGAAAGCAAGGAAGGTAATTCTTCAGATAGAAGATCCTCATATCTGCTGAGTGATACCGAGTAAAAGCGGTCAGTACCCCGCGCTCGCACGAAGGATAAAAGCTACGAACGGGCACGTAGAGCTGCTTTACTGTCCACTACATATGGAAAAGGAGGGGCAACCAAAGGCACTTTCTTGCAGTCCTCCGTGGACAGCTGGGAAATGGGAAGTGAAAAATCAGCTCGCTCCGCCTTTGGACGTGCCGAGGAGCAGGCGTGAGAAGGGAGTTTTCAGCCTTGCAGCTTTGGACTTACGTGTGTGGCATTTCTGGCACATGAATCTTTTCTTAGACCTAGTCCCAGGCCTCTTAACTCTCAAAATCTTCCATTTTTTCCGGGTTTTAGTGTGCATTCATTGCTTTCTCTTTTTCTTTGTAAGACACCTCCGAAGTTAAACTTCTGGATTCTAATTAAAACACATGAGAGAGCAGGTTGAATCTTTTTTCCAAATAGCACCCAACCCACATTATCCTTTGATAATCTTGCACGATAGGTAGCTTGTGATTGCAGAATTATGGCAATGTCTGTGTAACTTTCCAGAAGACAGCGAAGCAATGAAGGTCCTTTAAGTCTATCTGATTACTTATTTGATACTTCAGTTTATTCTCCATTTAAGCACTCAAAATTTCCATTGATTAAAAATCCATGCAATTTAAATGGTAATTTTGTATGTAAAACAATGATAAATTAACATTTAGTGATATCTCTCCCTCTCTTTGTGTGCATGTAGCATCAGCCCACACAGAAAAATCCATCTTTAAAAACCTGCCGCGTGCATTAATTTACTTCCAGAAGAAATACCCAAAAATGTTCTTGGCGTCTTTGCAATGCCTGTCATCTTTCTTGCACCATTCGTGATCCCCTAAAAGTCAAATTCATATTGTAGTTTAATTCCTCCCATATTAAAGGATAGAAATAGTTTTTCTAACTTTCATGCCTACTACACGCAATTTTTGGCCCCACCAACTGACCTTTGTTGCCTCGTTCTGCTGCTTCCATTTCCCTCCCATAAAATGCCGGGCTCGGATTCTGGGTTTTATCTCGGTGGTTCTTGTTACAGTACCGTTTCTGTTGCAGCCGGGATGCCTTCCCTTAATACGATACATCCCATTATCCTGCTTGCTTTCCCAGCTTACTGGCAGGTATCCAGCAGAGGGTTTAAGTTTCCCTCTCACACTCTGAAGTTCTTTCTCTCATGAGTCCCTTGTAGTGCCTGACCTTTTAGAAACTAATACCTTTTGTTAATTGCTTGCCTTATCCTTACTACGTGGCAGCTTTTCTGCGCTAAATGGCACATGTCAGCCTATAGCCTCTACTTAACGCAGGTCTTTTCTTATCTGATGTCTACTCCGTTTGTTACCGGCCATCCCTATCGGTTCCTAAGGTCGGCAGGTTCCCCGTGCGGCAGGTTCATTGCTGAAGGCGTGTGACCTGCCGTACCATCGCTGCGACTCTCGCCGTCCCTTCGCTGCTAGCCAGACCGTATCCCTTTACCCTCTGACCTGTGTCACTTTGCAAACCGCCTTCCGGACGTGCCGGTACTCTGTCACCTTGTTATGAGACAGGGTTTTTTTTTTTCAGTCCTCTAAGGATTTTCTTGCACCCTGTTTATGGGTTTGATATACCACTTTTTCCCATTATAAAATCTCTGCTAAAGGCTTTGCAGGCTTTATGTTTGATTTCTGCTCACTTTTTCACGTGTACAGTTTTCTGAAGAATACTGGAGTAAAAGGAGATTACGCACCCTTCGGTCTGGATCTCGGTCTGCTGTAGAGAGGTCCCCCCCGGGAGAAAGGAGCTAGGAGCAGAAGTTCTGGTTTCATTCATCCGACTTTGCCAGCAGACAAGGGCTGTCACCCTAGATTTCAGGGCTGAAGGAAACTCTTTATTCCCAAGAGAGAGCAGGGAGCAGAGGAGGACTCATGACCCAGTTACCTCTGGAGCAAGCACAGCTGCCTGCTCTCCGTTGTGGAGAGCTCAGAATTGATTCTCAGCCTGATCTCACATTGTAAGTTTTTCTGCTTCATAAATATGCAGCGTTGTCAGTGTCTTATACTTCAGTGCCTTGTAGTACAAGAGCCCACAAATTGTTATTTTTCTTGGACTTGCCTGTGTGTGTGTTGCAATTAAAGATGCCCGTGTGTACAGCTCATTGCCGTGCAGGTGATGAGAAATGTTTTCTCATGCGTGGACTTGCGGATGGAGGTGTTTGAGAGCCAGAAGTTTAAATTCAGGCTGTTTCTGCGCGGGACAGATTTTGTAGGGTGCGACTGGTCGCTGGGGGCATGGTTGGGTGACTCTGGAAGTCCATTCCCAGCAGGGATGGGATTGACACAAGAGGGGCAGAAAGTTGGAAGACATGGGTTTAGTTGTAGAGACACCATTTATCCAACCCTATCTCATCAAACCTTTACTCTTTTACTGTGCGTTTTCACTTCTACCATGGGTTCGTCCTCTTTATTTGAATCATAAGTGCTTGAGGGCAAGGACTGCCCAGCAATAGTGCCCACTTTGAACTCAACCACTAAGGGATACATCAATTCAATTAATAAATGATGATAGTTAAAAGGAAACATCTGTTTCTTAATTTTATTTTTGTCCTAGTGATCAAGCATTGCCAAAATCTGTATCATTACATACAGAGGTATACTTAATTTTATTGCATTTGTTTGTTTGTTTGTTTGTTCGGGATCATATTATCCTCAACAGAAGATCCAAATAAATGCTAACCTGGATTGAAACCACTGTACGTCAAAAAGAACATGAAGCAGCTCTACAGCCAGTTTTTACAACTTAGAAGGAAAGATACCTTAAAGTGTGCTGAGAAAAATCTGTGAAATATGATGATTTCTTGTATTTTTCAGTATTTTCAAAGTAAAGTTTATTAATTACAGATTATTTATAAAAAGTAAGTTTCTTAATCTGTATTGAGACTGGACTCTGTAGTCTCTGTTTGCTATTAAACAGTCATATGTGTGGTTGGTTTTACTTAGTGAGTGACTTAAAGTCCAAGGACGCAGATTCATAGAATCATAGACGATCCTGAGTTGGAAGGGACCCACAAGGATCACAGAGTCCAACTCCTGACTCCATACAGGGCAATCTAAAAGTTAAACCAACATGCAGTCCCCAAGCAGCATGAGAATTGCTGTATGCAAGCAGGTAGATACATGTATTGCAACGTCCCTGAATCTCAGGTGGTGTTTTCACTTTGATTTTTTAAAAATTCTTGATTAGAAAGTACTTCATATTTTATAGTGAAGAAAAACATCTATGTTCTTCCATATTTACTAAAATAAATAATTTTTTCTAAATATTTTCAAAGACAGGCTATGGAAAAAGCTCAAAATGGATCTGGTGAAGTGCTGTGAGCATGGGAGAAAGGAGCAGGATTAGGCCATATACCATCACCTTCAGTTACTATTGACATTCGCTTTTAGTGGGGAGAGAGATGTGAGTACAGGAAAAAACATGAGTTAATTGGGAACGAATCTGAAATCTTTTAAAAATACCATTTACAACCAATAGTACCATAGGCTATAAAGAGTTTGCAGACAACTAATCCATTTCAGCGTGGCCTAAATTCGTTGCTAAGCTGTCTGGCTGCTGTTTGCAAAGACATCAGTGAAGGCGTTGACCTTGGTAGTGTAACCTTGCTGAAAAGAAACCTGAAACAGAGGATGGGCGAGGGCATTGCTGTGGCTACCAGAGCTTCACTTGAAGTTTTAAGAGGAGCCAAATGCCTCATCCTTTTCTATAGCAAGGACAGTGTACTGTTATTACTTTTAAAACAGGGGAGTTACAGGTGTTTGGCTTGTGTTGATCTGAGAAATCAGGTTAAACCTATTCTGCTTTCTGGATCATTTGCAGCAGGAGCGTCGGCAGGCGGTGTCTGAGCTGTCTCGCCTGTGCTGCTGTCACTGCTGTCTCTTGTGCTCCCCCGAGTCAGTCCATCACACTAATGAAGTGCAATCGTCTCGTACTTCGTGCTGCTGGAGCCCATGACTGGCGCTGGAGTTTCACAGCAACGCCATCAAAACCCTCTGAGCTCTTCAAGTATGGTTTTTCCTTTGCTGTAGCCAAGTGGTGAGACCGCAGGGGAGGCTCAGGGATTACACCTAGAATTGTAAATACGAATTAGTACACTACGTGACTGCATTATGGTCCTATAACGTCAAAATGTGGGTTACATAGTGTTTAGCCTTGCAAAGGAGAAAGCCTGGCGAGCGGAGGGAAAGGCTGTGTTAGAATGAAAGTGCTTTCACTTTTCCTGCCTATTAATTACTTTCCTTCGGAGCGTTGCTATTTAGCAAAGTGCCTTCTGCGCTTCTGCCAAGCTGAAGTAGCCGCTGGGAAAAACTAAGTAGGCCAAATCCTGCAAATATCTGGAGAGCTCGGCCAGGGTGGCTGATGATGGTCCAAAAGAGCGCGGGGACGGATTTGGCCTCACACAGACAGCCCAACAGTATCGACCAAAATAGTGCCACAAAGATTTAATGCCAAAAGTCAGTTGCTGCAAGGTAGCGCGTATATTAAATTTTTAAAAATGGAATCATTCATAGTTGTGATTCAACGTGCGGAACCTGGGATCTTCAGATGAGCTCTCTGGGTCTCAGGCCGTGTCAGCCGGGGGCTATTTAAAGTTATGGACCATGTCTGGCATGGCCCAGGACAGTGGTGTACTCACCACACGGATTTCTGCAGTCAGAGCTCCTCAGCTGTGCTTATAGAAATGCTTGTTCCGTTCCCAATCGTCAATACTGGACAAACAAAGCAATGTTTTGTTTCGTATCCGTTACAAAATGCAAAGATGTTTTCTGTAAGTAAGAAACTAAAGGGAAACATTCTGAAACTCGGGGGGATTCTTGATTTCTGCTTTAGTTGATGGGCATTTATGTAAGATCTACGAACTATCAGCTGTTTCTGGCTTCTCATCATGAAATATTTTCAAACTTGATCATAATTGTATATAGATGCTTTTGAAGCACTGATACTTTTTGTTCTCAAAAAAAAAAAAAAAAAGAGCCTCCACCCCCTCTTTATATGGTGTTTATAAGAATTCACCCATAGTGAGCTGGTAAGAGCTTAAAAAAAATACACAGGAGTTTCACTAAGCCATAAAATTTGCACTTTATTCTACACAAATAAGCCTTTTTTTTTTTTCCTTTTCAAATAAAGGAAAAAAGCAGATTGCAAGTTTTAAAAAAATGTTTTTTAATGGAGATTGGAAGGTATTGAACTTCCTGCAAAACAATTCAGCATCGACTCAGCCTTCAACATACATGCGGTTTGGATCAGTTCAATAGATTTTATTATGATTCAGGGCAAAATATTCTTCAATTCTGCGTAGCAGAGTGAACTTACTGTGCTTTTTGTGCACGGTGCTACACAAGTTGTGTTGTTTTCACAGCCCTCCCTCAGCGGCATCAGAAGCTGCGGAGACCTGTTTCCACATTTACACCCCTGACTAGTTTCTGTTTGTCAAAAGAGAGAAAAAGCTGTTTCTTTGCTGCTTTGTAACCAAGTAAGCAATGACTGGATAAAAGATGGTGAGCACTGGAGGGGGGAGAGTGTTTTGGCTTCTGTGAAAAAGGGAGGTGCAATCCTGTTCTTGTCCCAGCACTTTACTCCAGGTTTAGCCAGTTTGTTCTCCAAGCCATCAGTCCCCTTTCCAATGCACAAGCCATGTTACCACCTTCATACAAATTTAGTCCAAAGCAAGTAAGAGCTACAAATTTTAATCCTCGTGGAGTATTCACATGATAACTGGGCAAGCAAGTATTGCTTTAAATAGCTCAACACATTGCTGTTATTCCAGTGATACGCAGTCCAACTCTATATGAGCAATCAGGGGAGAGATTTTTGGCTGCCAAGTGTCTCACTGGCCACCTTCGGGAGAGAGACGTGCTTACAGCATCTCCTTCCGAAATCAGTGCTGTGCCCTCCTGCAGCAGGGGGACGGGGCCGCCTGGGTCGGGGGATGGCTAGAGGGGTTTCCCAGCTACCTCAGCCTGTATTTTTAATTTGTGGCCAGACAGTTTGCAGGTTTTCCTTTAAACCTTTTCCCCAGGTGCCCAGCACCACCCTGCAGTGGCTATGGAAGGTGGCATCACTCGATGCAAAGACAGCCGTGGCACATCCCGCGTCCGGTCCCTCCGGGACCCCGCCAGCGGTGACCCACCCCGAGGACGTGATGATATTTAGGCTTGTGCAGGACGCTATTTTTACACGGCGGCGAGGTGTTGGCTCGCCTCCCGCCTGTGCGTGGGTGCTGCAGGAGTCATCTGACCCCTGGGCGCGTTGGTGTCGGAGCGGCTCCGTGACAGCACGCTGCCGCAGCTCCCGCTCCCCGCCGCTCCGGCTGAGCTCCTCGCCGCCGGAAGGCCACGCAGCAGCGGTGCTTCTGGTGGCATTTCCTCTCTCAAAGGGAATTAATGCGGGAATGCCGGAAGATGCAGGTACAGTGTGATGATTCCGTATTTTGGAAAGCCTAGACCTGAAATGACTTGTTTTTCATCTGGAGCTGGGGTAACAAAATCACTGATACTGTCATGAGAATAATTATTCTGTGTTTACGTGGAATCGCAGCAGAGTGGAGGAAGATGGATAAACATTGATTTTACATTATGCTTCATATTCTTTTAATTATATGAATGATGATTTGGAAATTATAATGATACTGACACTTAGCTGGCAGCTCAGTTTGAAAACTTTCCTCATTTTATTTAATTTACATTGACTTTAGAGTTTATATCAGCTTGTAATGAAAAAAAAAAACCTATTGCTTTATGCAGATGTATTGGAGTGCTGTTCCTATATCCTTTCTCATTGTAATCTTGCTAAACCCATACAAAAATAGCCTTTACATTGCTGCAGTAATGGTTGCTAAAATTCAGCAGAGATTTTTATTAACTGCCGTTGATTTGGTAAATATTTTATTATAATAATGAGGGCAGGAGGTTAGCTCATGTTAGGCTTGTTTGTGATGTGAATTTTGCACTGAGCAGATGGTGAGATCTGGAACTCTCGTGTGCTGGGTACTTGTGTTGCGTCGCATCTCTTATGCATGGTTGTATTCACACAGTGCTGGATAACACCTCTCCTTCGTCTGTGATCCCATAAACTCTGTAATTATCAGTAAAAACACAGGTTACTTCAGTTGTGCTGTCTGCCTGCTGTCCTAGCTAGGAAGTGCTGGAAAAGCCATGCAATCCTTTCCTCATTGCCAAGGGAAAGGCACTGTAAAAGCTGTTGCTTATAAGTAGTAGAAGCAGGTATACATTTCAAAAAGGACTGTGATTCTTGAACCGTGTTGTTTTGTATTTTTGGACTATGTGAATGAATTCAATTAAATCGAGACCTATTGACATAAAAATTTATTGAATTTGCTGAATTGCCTGTCTTACGGTATAGGAACTAAAGAGAGAAGCAGTAATAGCTTTGCTGCAGGAGCTGCAGCAGAGGTCTTGGAAAGAGCAGCGAGCAGTTCTGGGGGGTGGCTGGACCCACTCGGTGCAGAAGAGCCCCGTTGGGGAAGCGAGCTTGCTCGTGTGCACTGGCGTGGGGACAGTTCAGCCCTCTGTATGGCCAGCTGGAGGGCTCCAGGGACTACGTCATGTGGGCATTCAAGGCAAAACTTCCTTAGCTTTCCCTTTATCCTTGTGATCTTCTGTTTTGTTGTGAGATGTATGGAAGAAAAAGGTATTGTATTATAACGACAAGGCACCATAAAGCATGCAAACACATTTGAAACGGCTTTTAACACAAGCTGCTAATTGAGAAATACCGTAAAACAGGTTACTGCTAGATACTTAACATGCTGTTGCAGAACATCTGTTTCTAACCCATCTGCTGGTCGGGCAGGATTGGTGCCCATCCATTTGGGCACGTGTGCTCCCTCCTGCCCCGGTGCCTGGACCACCGGGGTGCACGGCCGGGCAGGGCTGGGGCCGGGGAATTGCTCTTCCCTGCTGCCGAGTGCGGTCGGAAGGATGGATGGGGAAGGCTTGTGCAGTCCCTGTTTCACAATCGCTCTTTTTCTCATCCTTTCTGTGGAAAGGACCATCGAGGTCTCAGGCCCCCACAAGGGTCCATAATGAATCACCAGTTCTTAGGAAAAAGAAAAGAAACCAAAGCCCCTTATCTAAAGTAAATTTATAGCTCACACCCATGTAGTTCTCTGAACACCATACGTATTACCGTATTACTTATTACTGTGTTATGTTATCCTTACCCCCACGCCAGCACTGGAAGAACTCCTAGTCACTGTGTTTTATACACAGACACAAGGCAGGGAGGGAGCAGGGGCCAACTTCAGGCACTTAAAACCAGGAGTAATGCTTCACGGGATATTTAGAGGCACTTAAATGCTTGTTTCCTTTGCTTTCATCTGGGTGTTTTTAAATCCAACCCTGAGTGTTTTGACTGAGGTGACACAAGAAGGGTTTGGCAAAAAAACAACTTGAACTCCAGTGTAATTCTGGTCGGGTGCTACTGCACTGGCCTGCTTCTCCTTTAATCCTGCTCAGAGAAGATTGCAAATTTAATTCCCCTCTGGGCTGCTGTGAACCACACCCTCCCCAAATCACTTGATACAGCATTTCAGCAATCAATACTTTGTCCTGTTTCTCAAATAGATAGTGAGTAAGTGGCATTTGGGTCTCTCGTGTTTATTTTGATTTTCAGTCACCACCTCTAGCTATAGAGATGAAAGGTTTCAGTGTCAACACAGAGATAATTCTCTGCTAATTCCTTCATGCAGAATAATATCCGTTATCAGAGCTGTGCGTTTTTGGTTCAGAGTTGGAATGTGGCCTGTGTCTTTGTTGAAAAACCGGACATTTTAATGAACTAAACAGCTGATATTGGTAAATTTAGATATTAATGTCTTTTTGCTCAATCAAAATGTTTCCATCTCATGAAGCGAATGTAATGGGTTGTGAAGAGGGATGTTCCTGGTGAATTTATAGAGGAGCCAGTAGTGCTGATAGTTGCTAAATTGATGTAGCTTTTCTGCTGATGGAGGGTTGCTGTTGAAGGCAAATGATATTATATTTGTATGAGCCTGAAATGAAAGGCTTGCACTTTTTTAACCCAGCCTCAAGAACAGGATAAAAAAAACAAAAACAAAACACAAAAAGAACAGGGGAGAGGACCCCCCCCACAACCCCTTTGGTTTTTCTTTTACCGTTGTCTTTAGGCTCTGGTTCTACACTATCCATCCAGGAACCTTGGTGAGGAATTAGCACTTTCCCTGGATTGAGAGGTAATTTTGGGGATTACAAAAACTTGTTATTTAGGAATAAAATATTTATTCACACAAATGCTGTCTATTCATTCAAATTACACCTTAGTTGAGTTCACGGTACTCTTTAAAATGTCCATATGAAATATCACAGAACAGAAAGCACCTGTCAAACCTAGTGTTCAGCTCCGGGGCCCCCAGCAAGACAGACATGGACCAGCTAGAGCAGGTCCAGAGGAGGGCCACGAAGATGGTCAGGGGGCTGGAGCACCTCCCTGCGAGGACAGGCTGAGAGAGTTGGGGTTGTTTAGCCTAGAGAAGAGAAGGCTGCAGGGAGACCTTATAGCAGCTTTCCAGTACTTAAAGGGGGCCTACAGGAAAGATGAGGAGGGACTCTTGATCAGGGAGTGTAGTGATAGCACAAGGGGTAACAGTTTTAAACTGAATGAGGGTAGACCTAGATTAAATATTAGGAAGAAATTCTTTACTGGCAGGGTGGTGAGACACTGGAACAGGTTGCCCAGAGAAGTTGTGGATGCCCCATCCCTGGAAGTGTTCAAGGCCAGGTTGGATGAGGCTTTGATCAACCTGATCTAGTGGAAGGTGTCCCTGCCCATGGCAGGGGGGTTGGAACTGCATGATCTTTAAGGTCCCTTCCAACCCAAACCATCCTATGATTCTAATATTAAATTGTATCATTTGGCCCTTTGTCATTTCAGGCTTCTGTAATCACCAAGAGCAGTAAATCTAATAAACTGTTTTTTCAGAACAGGGTTAAATAACGTGGAGTAAATGTCGTATGTGGCCTTTTTTCTGTCCATATGTTGAACAAAGCAGGTGAAAGTCTTTAAGCTTCATATTTGAGGTTTGATCCAAGATTGAATGTATATTCTTAAGCATGAGACTTCTTACCTTTTCAGTACTTGATTTCTAAGCTCAGTAACGGCTTCTATGGGTCTTTATGCTAAGTTAAACCAAAAGGCATCAAACTGGAAAAAGTGTTTGGACTGTGTCAAATTCTGCAGTTTCTGGCCATATGTTTCTTCATCTGGTCTGTAACGTACCATGAAGATTTTTCTCATTTGGCTACCTGAAGCCTGATAGCAAAGGGGTTTGTCATCCTCTGCGTGGACCGGTCCTAGACGGGTCATTTTGCCAAGGGTTTGATTTCCCTTAGAGGTTTGCTCACAGCAGAGAGAAGATGACAAGAGCGCGGTGACATTCTCTGTCCCAGGCTCCAGAGTGGAGCATGACCAGGGACTCGTGAATCTTCTGCCTTCTGCCACCGCCATCAGCTTGTCTTGTGCCATTTCCAAAACACTCTTGTCTCAGCCAAGTCTCGTCCTCAACCCTGGCACCTCATCCCGGTCCCCACTGCTGTTAAATCCTACTTAGTCTAGCAATGCCAAAGGAGCTGTGTTTATTCAAAGGGGGATTTTTTTGACCACATATTGTGGATTTTCGTGGATCCAGTGTACCTTTCACAAAGTCCATCTCTGTCAGGCTTCAGCCTTTACTCCAAAGTACTTCCAAAAACAAGGTGCTATGCATTCTTTTTAACATTGAAAACCAATATATTTTAACCTATTTTTTTTTTCCACCTTTATAAAAAGCTTAAACAGTTTGTCTGAAATTTTCCCTAAAGAAATGAGCTCAAGAACACCAAACATGAAGAATGTCAATATAAACAGTTGAAAGTTGGCAAAGTTATAAGCACAGTGAAAACATCATTTTATAGTTGCCATGTTGATAACGAGCGATACCACTGTCCTCTCTTCCCTATGATACTTACAGCAAATGCATATGTCTTGAGCAAGCAGTATAGAAGTAAATCTGAGGAATGTATCTTATTTGACAATTTGTTTAACAAACCATTGCTAATTCAATAAGCCCTACTTTATCCAGAACTACGGAATTATGTACTGCATAGCCTGTTGGAGAGAGGTTGAGTCTTGACATGAGAAATACGTGAGCAGTGGACATTTGGCAAGATTATTGGCAGTGATGTCCCCAACAGACAGGTCTTGTATGCTGATGAAGTGCTGGGGAAAGGGGTTGCTAGTTCCTTTCCTGCCAGTTTTTGTCCTTGTAAAAAGTATGTGCAGTCAGATCTTCTCAGGGTTTAAGGATTGGTGGAGATACCTCTGGTAGAGCAAAAGTCTGGGAGAAAGGGAGGTTTGGAGAATCAGGCATTCATTTGTATTTCTGTTCAGAAAAAGTCGTTTAAAGTTAAGAAGGAAATTTCTTATTTCGTTAAATTCTGCAGATCAGGGTATAATGTAAGCATTTAATTTTTAATGAGCTCTTTAGTCAGTTATGATCCTATGAGTAGTCTCAGATCATTACATTCTATCAGTAATTCACTATTTCACTCATTAAATATGTTGACTGTATCTTCTGCTGCTTCAAAGACTGATTTTGATACATAAAGGCATAAAAGTAGAACGCTGAAAGTTGCCACGTAAATGTGTTTCCTTAAAAATAATTTGAAACATAAGTTAAAATTTTAGATTGACTAGTATAGTTAGTTTACCAAAATTGTGTCACCAGTTGCAATTTCAACATAAAGCGCAATATATTTTAAAATATTCAAACTTAAACTAATACATCATTAATTACATCATTTTGTTGGTCTAGATGAATGAATAAATATTTAAAACTGTCTTCAGAAGCACAGTTTTATAATGAGCCCAAAGGCACTGTATTCCCACTGGAGTTTTATGTGAAATATTGATTAGCTTAGTTCTGAACTGAGAGGAAACCAACATAATTATTCATCTGTCTACCATGCATATTTTAAATATGACTTGTGTTACTTCAAGATTAATGGAAGAATTCCAACAGAAATACTACGTCTTTTCCTTTTTAATTTATTTTATAGCTGAGTTGTTGGGTTTTTTTAAATTCTAAATCTTGATCCAAAGACCTGAAGAGAAGCAAATGCGCTAAATAGTCCTGACCTGTAGCTCTGGAAACTGAGCACCACATGCAATGTGGAAAGCAAAACTTTCTGTTTTCTGTCACTTTGCAACAATCTTCAGTTTGCAACAATTTCCACAATCGTTTCACAATTCACAAAACAAATTTGCAACAATTTTCAATTTTCTGCTGCTTTGCAACAAGTGCGACATTGAACTCCCAGGTGCAAGAAAACAAACAGAAAAATGAAGTTTTCTCTGGAATGTGACGATATTTTCAGTTTTAGGAAAGGGGTATGTTCGGCTTGGAGGGCTGCTCTCGGGGCTCTCCGGCGGTGCATCTGGGTCCCTCCAGCACACGCTCTGCGCTGCCAGGTTACTGCCTGCCCACGGGACACCACGGCACGAGATCGCAGCCGTCTGTGAGCCTCCGCACCGGCCAGACGCGGGTGCCTCTGGAGAGATGCTGCTCGGAATGCTTTAGCCAAGGGGAGTCACGCATGGGGAAGAAAAAAGTCAGATGTTTAATCATTCCAATCAGAATTTTGTATTTCAAATGTAACTTTTTAGCCCAAAATGTTCTGGGTGTGGTCAGCTCTTTTTAAGTCAAGTCTTCCATGAATTAAATGCTACAAATTTGATGCTTGTTAGTAATTCTGGAGGGAGCAAACCTTCTTTATCTATAGTTACGAACTTTTAGCAGCTACTCTACTAAAGTAAGAGAGGATAATACTGTGTTTTGGTTTCTTGTGGGGTTGATTCTTTCTCAGGGTGGGCAGTTTGTTTTGGGCAGGTTACAGTAAAGAGGAATTCTCATGTCAAAAGTGAAGTATTGCAAAGTTCAGAGTTTTCTCCGTTTTCTTTTGAGGAATAAGGCAGAATTTCATATTAGCTTGAACTGTGTGCGCCATTTGCCCTGTGTAAATTTGAGCATCTGCCTTTTCATAAACTTCTAATTGCCTGTCATGCTGTGTTGTTTTTATTGGAGAGGTACTTAATTATAGTCAGGGCTTCAGCAATAGCTCCAGAGTTCACATTGCCTTGAGCAGGACTTTTTTGACAATCCCAGAATGCATAATTTCAGCAAACAAGGCAGAATGCTAATGGGTGGTGAATAACAGTACGGGCAGCTCAATCCCATGTAGCTCCTTGGGAAAAAAAAAGCCAAGCCACTTTACTTACAGGAGTAGAAAGTGCCAGTTTGGGCAAAACTTGCAAAAACTCCCCGGGAAGACTGGGTGGGAGGCTCAGCATCTTATTGAAATACTGACTCCTTAAAGTCGGTGGATATGGAAAGGCCTTTTATGTATCATCACAAGGTGCCGGCAGTGGAGATGGGGTGAGAATAGAGGAGGAAGAGCAGCAAGGTTGGATATTAAAGAATAAAAGCTGGACGATGCTCACTTACTGATTTTGGTATCATCTGTTATCATATGTGTTCATAGTGACAGTACCAGCACTGCCTCTCTATATCATCCCTACCTATGGTGAAGGTGTAGACATTACTGGGTTTCTTCTTCTTTTTTTTTTTTTTTTAATTAAAATCAATTTTGTGTGGGTTTTGTCCCATCTTTTTTTCTTTCAGAAGTCTTTTTTCTGAAATAGCAACTCTGATATTACAGTAGGAGTAGAAACTAAAGATCTCAGCCAACCTGAATTTAATCCAGCCTCTTATAAATTGATTAATCATGTTGCAGCAGTCTCATACAAAAAATTACTTCCAAATTTTTTTTTGAGTGCTGATGAAAGAACAGGGTTACAGCTGTGGCATTATCCCTCAACTAAACCCTGAAGGGAAACGCATCTGATTCCCATTTATACTTAGTGTATTGACCTATGAGAGATTGTTCCATCTTGACTGGTCGGTTGGTAAGTTTATTTTTAAGCTAAAATTTTTAAAAATTCCATCACTTTGAAATAAGCAATCCAACCTTAGAATAAGCATGCCACATTAAAGAAGAAGAATGTCATTAAGTATGTAATTTACTTAAAATGCGTGATATATTTTCCTGTTATTAGCTCTTCTTCACATGGGAAAAAAGCCAAGTGTATTGAGTTATAGTACAGCCCCTTTATAATTAACTGCCTTGATGTTTGCTCTCTAGACTCCTAAGTACACTGCGATAAAAAATTGATGCAAGTACTGCAGCAGAATTGCAAGAATAAGGTCATATCTCACCTGTTCCACATAACACATTGGGATGCCAATTTATATTGTTATTATCAACAGCCCAATAAATGCAATTTCTAATTTACATCACAAGATGGCAGCAAATTTTTAATTCACTTAATATTTTACTAACCTGGATAAAGCTAATATCTTGAAATCATGGTTTTCTTAGAAAATGACATCAACCTTTGTTTAATGATCAGATGTATGTGGTATTTACAGAGATGTCAATGTTTCAGAAGTATGAACTCAAAACATCTACAGAAGTGTATTTCTGTCTTAAAATCAATTAAAAAGGCAATTACCTTGAACTTTAAGGATCAGTAGCTCACAGTGTAATAGTTACTAAATCCAATTAAAGGTATTTTGGATAAAAAGAATAGCTTTTATCTATAGTCTTTGAATTCTTGAAGAGAAAATGCAACAAAGCATCTTTTGAAATTCAGGTGGAGGCTCTCAAGGCTTGATCATGTGGATTCTTTCCTTTATAAGAAATTCTGATTTATGTTTCAAATGTTTGCAGGCATGAGCTTTGAAAGTTATGAAATGAGAAGCTTGGCTCAGCTCCTTTAGCAGATCTTTTCTCCTGTGCTGGCCAATACCAGCAGTTAAAACTCTTTTATCTGCTTGACCTGTTTTGTCCCAGGTGTTGACTGTCATTATTTGTAGGTCTTACAGAAGGTGCATCTGATGGCCTTTAAAATGCTCTACCTTTCATTTTCCCTTGCAGTTTCACAACCACAGGCTGTACATAGCCAACTGGAGAAGCCATCAAGTACTGCAATTCTCTGCAATAACTGTGGAAACCCATGCAAAGGAGAAGTTTTGAGAGTTCAGAACAAATATTTCCATATTAAGTGCTTTGTTTGCAAAGGTAAGTGTTTGTGACAGCTGATCCTGTGAGGAGGGCATTAGCCCTGGGCGTGTTACTTCGTGGTCCTGGAAACTTCACAAACATATTTTACAATCCAATCCATGCCTGAAAGGATTTACTGTAAACTCTGTGATTGCTTACTGTGAGATTATAAACACCGTAAATCCTAAAAGTGGAGTATGTTTTGAATGGATATAAACCGGTGGAGTTTACTGTAGAGTTGGGACCTGAAGAAGAACAGGCTGGGAGAACTGGTGGTGAAACACAGTGCGGGGTTAGGAGAGAATCAACATTTACAAAGAAATTTGGAGGGCGTCCCTCTCCCAGCTTTCTAATGCATGCCATGGGGTGGGCCATGGCCTCGTCTGTTCAGACTCTCTTGCGTTGGGCTGTGATGTTTGAATCCCAGTGAGACCCTTTGGGCTTTTCCACTTTTTGGGGGGAACTATTTGGTTTGCTCCAGATTGGTGCCTGGCTGTGATCTAATATTGACACATTGTGAACGGCAGAAGGATGGTCAAGGAAACAAGGAATTAACTGATACAACACCCTTTGTACTTGGTTGTTTGAAAGATTATCTGGAAGTTGCAAAGATCTAATTTGTTTTGAATGTACAAATGAGTAAATGTTAACTGATGTTTGCTGGACAACCTGCTTGCTTCATTATTAAGCAATACTTCAAATGACATTTATTAATCCTGGTAGCACAGCCCAGAAACACGAGCATGGCTCTGGTCCCAGCTGTGTTAATGTGACTATTTCCATTTCTATTTAGAGGAAACTATCAGAAAGAAAACTGTCAGCTATGCTGGTATTTTTATAAATCACATGGGATTAAGTATATAGTATTCAATACCTGAGTCAATCTTTAATGAGCTAGATAGGATTAATTGTTCAGGTCAATAATTGTGTTCTTTGCAGAATTACACAGCAAGAAAAATAAGCATAGTGCACTATCCTAAATAGCAAAAATATTTTGGTGACCTATTCAGAACCAGAATGGTATTTAAGGCAGAACCCAGCCCGTACATACATCTTTCAAACACTTTTAAAGCCACCTGTTCTTATGGCAAATTTTATTATCAAATCAGTTTTTCAGACCTAACTCAGGAAGAGAGCAGCTAATTTGTTATTCAGGAGTCTTGTCTCCTGCATGAAGTCTCAGTAACATACTGGTATGTGCTCCATATAATTATCTCGATGAAATCCAAGCCCCCTTTTACACAGATGTGCTATGAGGAAACATTGACAAGTCCTATGGAAGGAACGAGACACAATTACACATCCACATTTTCATTTCATAGGGCATCTCCTTTTAGAGGTTGCCAGTCACCCACAAATGCAGCAAGCGGATTCTGAAACTATTCACTGATCCCAAATTTAGGCAGTGCGGAGGCTTTTTTCCCCACCCCCATGCAGAAGAAGATGATGAATGTGCTGTAGAAGCTGTATTACCCCTACCTGTCTGTAAGACATAAGAAGAAGTTTGTTCGCTTCAGGCAAATCTTGGATAAATGAGAAAAAAAATCACTATGTTAACAAGGAAGCAGCAGGGTAGTGTCTGTCAGCCACCCCTCAGACTCAGCTGGCACAGGAGGTAGTGTCAGAGACGCGTGGTTAAACTGCTACTTGGTGTCAGGGCTCTTGGAGTGGTTATATTCCTCCTTAATAATCATTTTGCTAAGTGCTAAGTTTGCACACATGGTTGTGTTTTTTTTTTCTCCCTCATTATTTAAATGCCATAATTCCTTTTATCACTTTTCAAGGTTTTCCATCAATTTGCTGGCATCCTTCTGGTATCAGTTTTTGTTTTGTTTCTGGGTTTTATTTGTTACTTAAGACGCATAAGTTGCTTTCTAATGTGGATTTACCGTGTTGTTGCATGAGAAGAGCTTGGGAAGAGAACAGAGCACTGAACATACATTTCATTAGCTAACATAAAAAATCAGGTTAGGCAAATGTGATTTGGGTTTTTAATCATGTGCTCAAAACAATGGATGAAAAAACATAGTTAATGTGTTAGGATTTAGCAAAAAAATGGTACTCGCTTGTCCTGGTCAGTTGACCACTTACCTCCTTTCAGCCTTGGAGGAGAGGTTTGTGCCACGACCCCTTTTCTCAACCCCTTTTCTTGTCAGGCTGCTGGACTGTTGTGCATGGGCAGGGTGACGATCTGGGGAATATATTTACCTTACAGTTTACTCCTCCCTGCGGTGCATTTATTTTGATGGTACCCAGCAATGCAGTTTGCCCCCTCTCACCTCATCCGCCAAAGATAGCACCTTGAAAGAGGCAGTGTGTCCAGCGTCCAGCGCAGCCGCAGGACAGTCCCAGGACAAATAATCCCACGTGTGGGCTGGCTGCATTGCCCTGCTAAGCTGCCTGCCTGCTTAGGTTGACTGCCTCTGTATTAAACCACCTCATAGCCTTCATCAGAACACCTTAGATATTTCTAAAACTGCAGAAAATTACGTTCCTTCTCACAGTATTTACAGATGTATGATGATGGAGATCACAAACTGACAAAGAGCCCATGAAGAAGAATGACAAATGACCGTGTCTTGAGAGGGTGTCTAGAGGTATTTGAGGTCTGTTTGAATGACTTCATCAGTGACAGATGATATTACACTGGAAGAAGTCACACTTACCTTCTTGAATATGTGTGAAATGTGAAACCATTTCTTTGATAGTGTCGGCTAAATTATGAGGTTTCAGGGGGGCAGAGACATTTAATTGTTTCATTTTTCTTAGGGTAGAAAGGTAGTTTTGTATATTGCCATACTGCTGTCTGATTATTCCTATGGGGACTGTAAGTTTCAAAATGGTAACAGCAAGTATGTAGGTGCCTTTTGTATTTAAATTAAATAATACAACCAAGGAAGGTTAGTATAAAATCACTCATTCCCGTCCAGTTCTTCTTATATTCCCCAGATAGTGATTCTAAAGAATTCTAAGAAAACTTTTAAAAATTGAATAATTTTTCTTATTATTCAAGATTGAGATACACATCCACATTAAAAATTTTAATAGCAATACTGTGAACATCTGCTAATTTTGCTCAGTATCAAAGTCTAATAGGATTTATGGAGGTAAATAGGCGTTATAAATAAGGTTTGTACTCATATTTATTGGTATACATTGTTTCTTGTTAAAGTGCACAACTAATCTGCTAGTAAAAGGCTGTAGGGGACATGCCATCTCGTCTCACTTCAAATTTTTACTCGTCTTTACTTTAAAATATCTCCCATTTTAATCGGGTTTAATAAAAATGCAGTTATAATAGAAGTAGATGCCTTTGAAATATAAAGCAAACATTTATTCATTAGACTTCAAGGGCATTGGTTCCCATGTTTGCAAATTCTCTTATTATTTCTTACTGCTGTAATGAAAGCACCAAGGAAAACGACAAAAGGTGGTAAAATATTGATGACTCAGACTATCAAATTAGAACAAATTGTGTTGTCTAGCTCATTCTGAGGGTGTCTGTCAGGTCAGGACTGCTTCTCATATGGGGTATGGTATTAGGCAAATACTCACTTGGAGCTCGATTACAACAGCGTAATTTTGTGAGCCAGTAGAGACACAGACTAATGTGGAGTTGTAGATAGGAGAGATGTAGGTGCTACGATTGTTTTATCCTGGATAGCCTCTTTGATCTTTCATAAAGATAGAAATTACCTTGTGTTACGAGTCTTTGTCAAGTATTTCTTTTTCTGTGATGTGATTGCATCCCAGCATTTCCAAAGTAGCAGTAACCTATGTCAAACACAGTAAGGAAATATTGAAAGCGTGAATCAACGCCCAATGTTTCTAAGGCGTCTGAATAATTTGATTACTATAGGTTTATATAAAATCAGAAAGTACACTTACAGTATTTCATATAGTCACTCTAGCAGACCAAATAATGAACAATCCGTAGATCTTTGCATCCATGCAAAAATCCTGCAGCCTCCACCCTAGTTAAATGGGAAAAATCCATGCAATCCTACAAAAAGCTGTTCTTTGTACAAGATTACTCATATATGAGAAGAACCATAACTCATATCTTTGTCCTTCACTGGTTTGGTCTTGATGAAATGAAGTAAGCTTGCGATCCGAGCCACAGATGTAAAAACATGACCATTGTGCTATAGCAGCGTGGTGGGTTGACCCAGGCTGGACACCAGGTGCCCACCAAAGCCGCGCTGTCACTCCCCTCCTCAGCTGGGCAGGGGAGAGAAAACGTAAGGAAAGGCTCCTGTGTCGAGGTAAGGACAGGGGAGATCACTCACCAGTTACTGTCACGGGCAAAACAGACCCAACTTGGGGAAATTAGTTTAACTTGTTACCAATCAAATCAGAGTAGGATAATGAGAAAATAAAACCTACATTTTAAAAACACCTTCCCCCCACCCCTCCCTTCTTCCCGGGCTCAGCTTCAGTCCCGAATTCTCTACCTCCTCCCTGCCCCCATGGCGCAGGGAGACGGGGAATGGGGGTTGCAGTCAGTTCATCACAGGTTGTCTCTGCCACTCCTTCCTCCGCAGGGGGAGGACTCCTCACACTCTTCCCTGCTCCAGCGTGGGGTCCCTCCCACGGGAGACAGTCCTCCACGAACTTCTCCAACATGAGTCCTTCCCATGGGCTGCAGTTCTTCACGAATTGCTCCAGCATGGGTCCCTTCCACAGGTCCTGCCAGAAGCCTGCTCCAGCGCGGGGTTCCTACAGCATCACAGCCTCCTTCAGGCATCCACCTTCTTCGGCGTGGGGTCTTCCATGGGCTGCAGGTGGATATCTGCTCCACTGTGGACCTCCATGGGCTGCAGGGGGACAGCCTGCCTCACCGTGGTCTTCACCACGGGCTGCAGGGGAATCTCTGCTCTGGCGCCTGGAGCACCCCCTCCCCCTCCTTCCTCACTGACCTTGGTGGCTGCAGGGCTGTTTCTCTCACATGTTCTCACTCGTCTCCCCGGCTGCAGTTGCTGTTGTGCAGCACGTTTTATTTTCCCCTTCGTAACTATGTTATCCCAGAGGTGCTACCACCGTCGTTGATGGGTTCGGCCGTGGCCAGCGGCGGGTCCGTCTTGGAGCCGGCTGGCATTGGCTCTATCGGACACAGGGGAAGCTTCTAGCAGCTTCTCACAGAAGCCACCCCTGTAGCCCCCCTGCTACCAAAACCTTGCTGCGCAAGCTCAATACGAGCAGCTTCGCTATGTTTGTGTCTGTCTTGTTTTACTCCTAATCAAAATTCCCTGGATTGTTGTCTGGCTATGGATGCAGCACGTGCAGTCTTCCATGCTGGCATGGCTAGCAGTTTCAAGTGTACTTTTTTCCCCATGATTTTTCATCTATTTAATTAACCTGTTAGAACATATCACATCTTCAGCTAGAGTTGGGAATGTGTTTCTGTGGGTCAGCGTTTCAGGTTCTTGTGGCACTACAGTTTCCTGGGAACTGTGAAAAAGCCCTGGGCTGTATATATCACTTTTATACCATTTTTTTCAGTAGAACATACCACACAACCCAAAGTTATATCATTTATTGTGAAGCCATGTTAACGGGAAGGGCTATCACAGAATATTTGGTGAAAAGGTTAAAAACATCAAGTAACTTGGTAATAGGAGTGATTTGTTTGTTAGATCAAATGCATCTGCTAGGATATAAATATGTTAAAAGCTATGCTGTGTAATCTGAGGGACTGGCATTTGAACATAGCTATGGGGTTTCACATTTCGGAATGGGGGTCATTTATGGGAAGCTCACTAGTGAGATTTCTGAGCCCCAACTTCTGGCCCAGCAGTAGCAGTTGATGGCACGTGTGATATCTTGGGCACTGGGGATGCAGCGCAGGGGCTCTTGTTCATCAGGCGCTCTCAGCAGCGTGCCCATTGCTTCCCAAGTACTTTAGGAGTTTGCAGTCCCAGACCATATTAACTCAGTATAATAGGAAAAACTATGCTTTTGACACAATACTCTGAGTCTGGCTTGGACAGTATAGTGGGTTTGGGGCTGACTTACCAATGTCACGTTAGCTTAATATTTTATTTCATTGAAATAATGATAATAATAATAATGACAATTATAATCACTTTTGCCTGTGCAAAAGGGGTTTAATGCAATGGCGAATGGTTCTATGTTGTGGGTGTGAGATTTTTAAACTTAAACTTTAAAAATCATTAATCACTAACTTTCTAAAAGCAACTCCATAATTAAAGCGTGAAAAAAATCCTTTCATCAGTAAACTCCCACAATCACAAAGTAACTGTTAATTTTTCTGTTGTTTTGATCACATCCTTGTTAGTTGCAACCTTTCTTTGGATTTTTGAAGAACTTTCTGCAACCCCATGTCTTGGTTGAATACCAATCACATCAGCACTTTAGCAAAAGCTTTATTTCTTGGCATATATTTCATCCAGAGTCTGATGAATTTTTTTAAGAGTATCTTTCATGAATTTACATAATATTAGTAAAGTGTGGGAAGGTGAGAGGGGAGGGGATCACGGTTAAGAGTATTGGTAAAGGAATATCTTCCTAACATTTCAGTAAAGGTTATCTGTCTGTACACCACAGGAAGCCAAGCTTCTGTTATTTCTGGTTTCCAACTTGATTTATCTCATTGAAAGACACAAAGTTTCTGGGGTTTTAGGTTTTTAGGGCACAGTAAAGCTATACATGTTTACTCTAGTCTTTGTACCCAGGATATTACATAATACCCCTGCTTTCCTTTCTTACTAACAGACAAATACAGTTTTCTTTAGTCTTTTCATTGCCTTGCTTTTCTCCTTATTTATATCCTTCTAGTCCAAAGATGGAGAAGTTATGCTAGAAAGTTAAGTGCTAATTAAAAACATGGATAGGATTTTCAAAGAAGTAATTGCTGAAATTTCTGAGGGACGATCCAAACTACAGATACAGCCACATGCAGAAGATGTTGGCATTGTGGAGGGCTGGTTCCTCACTGAGAAGACCTGCCAGGGAGAGATGCTTAACCGTGCTGGGAATGCTGAGGTAGATTTAGACGAAGACACCAAATAATTGGAGAGTAGTAAAACTCACTCTGGTTCAAATCAAAGTAGAACCAGGACAAATCTGAATGCATTTAAAAATTATGCCTGATGTTCGTTAGATAAAGTTTTGGATGGAAACATAAGCTTTGCAGGCAGTAAAGTTATTATTCAGATAAGGCAGTTTTAAGCATACATAATTTCAGCCCACATTAGAGAGTGTCACCCCTGTGAAGAGCCTGTAATTCTTTTGAATTACTCAAGTTCTCTTCTTAGGGTAAAGTTTTTCCCCGTGCAAAAAATGTCAATGCAAGGATGCCTTTATGCAGGGGGGACTTTCTGTCTGTGTCACATTCTTGCACATGGGAGTACAGCAGGGATACAGCCAGCATGCTGGAGTAGTTATTGGGCGTTTCGATGCACTAAGGTGATGTGAAGCTTGCATGGAGACCCAGAGAGAGTTGTTGCATAAAATTCATCACTGTCACAGTGGTGTTATTCCACCTCCCGCTTTCTGCGACTCATTAACATGAGACCATCTGCCATATCTGTGCATAGGCAGAGCAAGCACTTAATTTGCAAACCTGTAACTGGCACCCAAAGCATCATTATGAAAAATCAGAAAATATTTAATGTTGTTGCTTTACATGTTTTTTTTTTTTTTAAAAAAAAAAAGGCAGCAAACTGTTTTAATTAGTCTGGCAAATGACAGCAGTATTTTGTCATAAACACTTAAATAACTAGATTGATTCCTTAAAATAATAAATCAATATAAACCAGTCAACTTTTCCAGTTTTCCTGGGGGTTGTTTTGGTAGCTTGGAACAGCCATGTACATAGTGCTGTGAGGATCTCTCTCACCCTTAGCACTATAGGATAGCTTTTATAGGGCAGTAACACTGTCTTTAAGCTACTGGGAAATTCTGCTTTCCAGAAGGGAAATGGAAAATGGAAATGCACTTTCTAATGCAAAAATTACTACATGTGTAGTTCTCATAAATTATAGGAGTCAAGTTACGTAGTGCACAGGAAACTCCCCACACTCTCCTTCATTTTAATTAGTACACCTGAGTCGTTAATGTTTTGTCAGTCTTATAAGAGCATTCTGAATCTCTAAGGGTTTTCCCGTGCTGAAGTGTGTACCCCACAAATTAATTTATGGGTATCATGGCCAGTCTAGCCTGAGAGCTTGTGTAGATGTGCTGTACGAGGTATCCTTTATAGCTTTATCAATGCTACACATGCACAGTGAAGTGTTGTAAGATGGATAAGATATAGCCCACAGTTCTCTGTATCTTACCCACTCCAGAAAGTTGGTATGGTTTTCCTTGAGCAGAACTGTCTGCCTTCCTGCAGTCCCTGGTTGGGAGGGGGCCAGCAAGTCTGCCCCAGACTTTCCTGATGCTGCATATTCCTATCTTTGTTTACCCCGGACTGTAACAAAATGAGGTGAGATTCCAATCCTTGGGATTATACCTGGTATTTCAGACATTGTAGCTAAAATGCTGCCAGTGACTGAGAGGCTTGAGTATTCTTGATTTCTCGGACATCTGCTTGGAAAGACTTAGATATAATCACTCCTGCCTAGGAAGAGTGATTGGATTATGTGGATTATATACCATCGCAAGGTTCCTTCTGTCTTGCTTTGTCCAAGAGGATGAGTGACATGATATTCCCATGCAGACTTTGCATGGTCAGCAAACTTCCATCTGGGGAAGACTTCCCCAAAACCTTTGTGAAAATCTTACCTGGACTCATCCGCACCAGAGCACGCATCAGGAGGAGTATCACAGTGAGAGTTATCTTCTGGAAATGGGCTTAGACTGCTTCAAATTAATTGCCGGTCGTTTGAAGTTAAGTCAAAGCTGTAGTGGTGGAAGTTTGCCAGGTGGTTGCTATTGCTTGTCACAGGCATAGTGGCCAGGAGAAATGTTGCAGACAGAATCATGGGCTTTTGGAGAATGGGCTCCCAGACTGCATCAATGGTGTATGAAGACATGCAGTTTAGCTGCCAAAAGAGAATTATGTCAACAACATACTATCTGTCATTCTTGGGATCTTAGTCAGCCACCAGTGTCCATCTCAGAGATGGAGGAAAATACTAGAAATGGACATAAAGCTGCAGTGCTGAGGAAGAAAACTTTTATTTAGCTCTGAGCAAGCAGAGATCTTTTTCTTGTTTTCTCCGTAACAATGTTATGAAAGGGTCTTTGTTCCTTCTTTTATTTTCAGGATCTCTGCCTCTCTCTCCTGTGTTGGATTCGTGCTTGGTGGCTTACATCAGGCAACAAATGGGAGAAAAAAAATAGGCTTCATACATGCAGTTGCAGGTTGATAAGCAAAACTCTTGGTTGTCTGGCAGGCTGAAAGCAAAACGGCACTGTTTGGATGACAAGAACGACCGGTGCATTTTACTGTTACAACCTGCTGTAGTGTACAGCAGCACAGTGAGCGTAGCATCCTCCGAGCTTTTCAATACACAGCTGATTTTCAGGCCCAGCACGCAGCCAAAAAATAAATCTACTTTCAGTAAGCAAATGAGCCTACTGAAGCAAGGAAAATAGAGATGCATTTTATATTCGTACAGTGCAAATGGAATACTGATGACATACAATAGTGGGATAGCAACATGCTTGAAGTGCATTAATTAATTGCTATTGCTGCTATTTATTTTTATAGGCTGTAGGCAATAAAGAATTATAGAGTTAGATTGACTGTGAAATCACACAGCATAAATGACAGTGCTGCAGGTGCTGTTACAGACACTGGGTTGGGGAAAAAGTAGCTTGTTTCTAATCAAGTAGAGGAAGCCCTCAGATTTGTATGAAGTGTTTTGGTGTCAGGTAACTGCAAACCATCTTAATGAGTGGAATGACTGAGTTGTCAGAGAAGCCATCCTGAGGCACCCTCCTCAGAAATGATGTGGCTATCTTCCATCTCAAGTCCCACAGCACGTCCAGGTACTGGCCTGCTGCCAAATACCATAAGAGGAGACAAACACTTATTTATTCACCACTGAAAAATTACTGCTAAAGCTTGTAACTGTTCAGGATAGGGCATTGCCTTGGTATGCAGGGTAATACCAAGACAAGCAGCTGAGTTACTCAGTGTTAGTCTCTTCGTTATCGTAAGTGCTATGTTTGCAGTGCTTTTCTTGTTTCACTAAGATGAACTTCAGTAATGGTTGGAAACTGTTTCTATGTTTTAAATAACCCTACCTCCAGATACTCATTTTGGATGGCAAGTGTTGGGTAGGAGTGGATCTGTGACATAATGCTGGTTTCCTATCCTAGGAGAGTAAGATCTGGTAGTTGCCTTCAAACATGCTCCCTAGACTGCCTCCAGCTTTCCTTTCCCGGATTGCTTGTCTCTGCAGGTGTGCAGGATCATCTCAGCTGGGCAGTGTCTCTGTCCACCTAAGTAGCAGGCAAGGGGCGCAGCATCTCGCCCAAGGGATGGCTAATGGGTCCGTTTTCGGAGCTACTCTTCTCAGCTTTAAATTGGGACTATTTTAATATCCAAGCCAGTATTTAACTGGAATCCCTGTGTCCTCCTCTGGTCACCTGGGTGTCGGGTTAAATTGTATCAGATGGTTCAAGGAGTGCAGGAGCGAGGGTTTGTGACGAGTTGTGGCTGGTGGAGCATAGCTGTGATGGAGTGATGGGTGAAGAGCAGGGGAGGATTTGGATGTTGGAAAAGCTGTGACTTCCCTCAGCCTGCAGAGTCGGTGAGTAAGAGGGACTCCCTCCTGTGCCCAGGATTCACTCATGAGCTAGATTTTTGTTCATTCATGAATAAATACAAAGACTTCGCAGAGGGTAGCACCTCTGTGAACTGTCACGTACGTGGTCTCTGTTATGGGCGTATGCCAAAACAAGATGGAAAGAAAGGGCCAAAAGCCCACCCTACTCAGTTTTCTGTGCCAAAAAATGCACTAATGGACTCTCTTTCTTAGGAGTTTTGCTTGTAGCTAATCAGTTTGGACGGAACTCTAGAAGAACTAATGACCACTGACAAGAATTGACATTAAGGGGCTAAATGTGGCATCAAGGTCTGATACAAATGATTTTTGAAACTTCTTGGAATGCTAAAACACTAAAAACCTGCATCACTGATAGAGATAAAACTTGTGTGATGGCTAAGCCTGTTTGAAATCTTTTCATCCCAGCTTTTTTCTCTGAAGAAATATTTTACAATGTACCTAACTTTTTTGCCTGAAAAGCCTGTTTTCATTTTGAAAAAAAAAGTTTTTCTTTAGTATGGCACATGTAAGATTGCTTCAGCTAAAATCTTCACAAGTTATGTTTTTAGTGACATAAAAGTGGCTGGCTTTATAAAAGAAATATGCAAGAAAATTACAATCCTCTGCCATAAAAAATGTTCTTGCACTAAACTGAATCAGTAGTCACACTGACGTACATCAGGAGATTTAATAATAGCCTTGCTGAGTGGAAGAGGTTATCAAATCTCCAAAGCAGAATAAGCAGGTTGGCCACTAGTCTCAATTCAATTTGTTACGGATCTAATTGCTTCCAAATAAATTTATACTATAACCTATTTATATGTCAGTTTATTTCTACTACTGTAATCACAGAAAGTAGTACTGTCAGTGAAAAAGAACGAACTTCTTTCCTTATTTCCCACACATTTTCTGCTGTAACCATAGAATTCAAGGACTAGAAATTTCGTGTGGTATCAGGGAACAGTTGAATAAAACTGTTAGGTATTTGTTATATTGTAATGTTTGCTAAGTGCTGATTTTATGGAAGAAGACAGATGGATCTGCTTAATTAAGTAGAAGCATTAAACAGAACAACTGTATTTTCAAATGTTGATATTTATATTTTGTGGATGGTATTGGGTATAAGGTACTCAAACCCTCAGAAATTTAAAAAAAAACAACGATTTTTTTTCTCATTTCATCCAAGCTTGTTTCCCATTTGATACTTTTTATGGTTTTGTGATCTCTCTCTCATTAGCCTTTCAAAGATAGTCTCTTTAAGGTAATATTTTAACCATATCTCATAATCCCTTTTTAATATTGCTCAGACTTCATTCCAAAGCTATAGAGATCTGAGGCTTTTTTCTCTATCTTTTTTCCTTCTTACTGGGATGCTGTTCCACAGCCTCTTTCCTATGATGGTTAGAAACGCTTGTATTAATATGCAGCCTCCATTTATTAATAGCCAGGGTTTCCTCACTTGTTCTTGTGACAACATTCTCATTGGGTTTAAATAGCTCTTCGTCTTTTCTTTAACTCACTCTGTTTAAACCTCAGCTATATGTTGAGTTTTTAGTTGTTTCCTGAGGTTGTTGGGGTTTTTTTGTTACGCTAAACAAGCCAAGCTCTGCTTGTCTCTTAAAATAGGCTTTTATTCTTTATGTCATCCTGATAGCCCTGCTCTGCTGTGAATCAGTCTTTTGTGAAAATAACGGAGCAAGATATACCCTGTGTGCTCACAAAGTATGCTATCTTTAGTCCTAAGCTAGCTCAGTGGGACCTGCTTGGCCCAGTGCATCCTTACTTACTACTTCAAAACATTAATGACTTCTAGTTTCCTGTGATTGCCAATATTTGCAAGTCTTTCTTTCCTTCTGCAACTCAGAAGGGAATTTTTTTATTGCTTCTGTTTGAACGGAAGACATTTCACCTTGTGCATTTAAAGTAAATCCCTTCTCCATGTCTCAAGGTATCCAGCTCCCCGTCTATCGGGATCCCCCTCTGCACCAATAGTGCCTATGGGCTTTGGGTCATTAGTGCACTTCATTGCCATGGGTCTGCTTTGTTGTAGCAAGAATATTATTCCTATTGGCATTTCCCATAGTCATTAATCAGCTGTACTAATAGCCTTCCCTGAGGCTGTGCTTCCCCCTTCTTCACAAACCACTGTCATCTCCGCCTTGGCCGATTACCTAATTACAATCTTAGCCTGTTAATTTTTTCTATCCTATCTATTGCTCTAGAGCTACAGGTGAGTGAGATTTACAACACTGGGTTTATCTAGAAAGTCATGTATCTTGAAATAGCTCTGTACTGTGGAGCAAGTCTGTTGGTAAGTCGTTTTTCCTTCTCGTGGTCCGCTTCATTTCTTGTATGAATGTCACCCTAGCGTGGTGTGTAGCAAAAGCCACTAGAAGAGCCCATGGCTTCAGCACGGAGTTCACTCGCAGCGTACCTGCTGTGGCTGTCAGGCTGAATCCATTAATATGAATTGGAAAGTACAGTAACGTGTATTAGCACAACTTGGGTAGAAAACAATCCTTAATCTTCATTCTGCTGTTCAAATGAACGCGTGCTCTGCTCACGCTTGCCCGTGCTTAATGGAGCAATTTGGGTTCCTCCCTCTTGAATCAGCCACTCTGCGTGCGGGGAGGTGAAGTGACGGCAACGCAGAGGGGGGCTGGGTAGAGGATGCCAAGCTCAGCTTTTATTTTGAAGTCCAAATATCTCGTTTGTCTGGCTCTCTT
Organism: Calonectris borealis; assembly: GCF_964195595.1. Lineage (NCBI taxonomy): Eukaryota > Metazoa > Chordata > Aves > Procellariiformes > Procellariidae > Calonectris > Calonectris borealis. The sequence goes on from NC_134315.1 coordinate 12,734,319, forward strand.
TGGGTAAGCAGTTTCACTGCAGGGTTTCCTGAGAAGCCAGGATTAAGTCCATTAGCGCAAACTGCTTTGGAGTAATACGCAACAAGCCATAGTAATTGTAACCTCGGTGACGGCGGAGAGAAAGGCAGATGCCTTCAGGGTGAGAGAGGGTCCCATCAAACACCAGTGACAGGGCTGTTGCCGGCCCCACCTGCCCCGAACCTCAGCACCGGGGCCCTGTTAGCAGTGAGACAGGGCCTGCGTGGCCTCCCTTAAGGACCCACGTCAGCAGTAAACACACATGGATCTGCTTGTGCTTACCGCCCGTTTTAGCGGGTGAGTAGTGGCAAGAGTGCACGACAGAGCAGTGGCAGGTAATTTGTGGGGAAGCTATCAACTCCTCGTCTTCCCCCTCTTACGGAGGCCCAGCTCCAAGTCCCTCTTGGATGGCACAGGCCAAAACGCGTAGGTTGGTGCCTGCCCTGCGGCTCCAAGTGGTTCTGGGTGGCTTTGTTCAGGTGCGCTGCAGTAAGATGTGCCATTGCTGGCATAAAGAAATACTCCGTAGGGACGTAACCCCTCCCTGCTCACTTCAGAAAACCCAATTATGTCCCTTAACTTTTTTCCCTTACTATCCACTCTGCAAGTTTAAACGCCGTATGATACCATTTAGAGCTGCTCTAGTGCATCATTAGTATCAGCTCAGCACGCTGCTCAGCATCGTCTTAAATCCATAGTTGATTTGTGCTTCTGTCGCACCAGTACGTACCTAGGTGAAATATATACACCGGAAGAAACTCATAATATTCAGCAAGTCATGCCATATTTTTGAAAAGTCTGTTCAAAAAGCATGTCCTCAGTAAAAATTAGAACAAGGGTGAGAAAGAAAAATGTTACAGCGAATGTGTTAAGTCTGTGAGATAAAGCGCATGAACAGTGTATTGCACGATAAATCATCTAATCCCTGGTTGTTGTCCATGACAAATGCAATAAAATTGGAATTATTTTGACTTATAAGAAAGGTTAATTAACCCGGTGTTCTTCAGTTCTTGGTCATATACTGATACAGTTTCAGCATGATTGTTGTTTTTTGTCACTTAGTGCTTGGGGCCTTCTCCAGGGAGAAAGATGAGGATGCAGATGCCCACTCAGGGTTTAAAGAGGGCCTTGAGCCCAGGCCTCCTGTGCTGCTGTCTCTAGCTACTAAGAAAGATGGTCAAAAAAGGGCGGGTGATTGGATGTCTTTTTGAATGAATGTTCAGGATCGTATGCTTTCTTGGGGTTTCTGTGCTGTGAGTATGTGTTATTTTGTGCCTTGAGCATGCCTGCTGGACTCATTTCTCATAGTTTAGATGCAAGATGACTGATTTTGGTATTGTAGACAGGCTTTGGTATGAGTTGGGAGGCTTTACGTTTAAACACCAAAGTGCTTGTGGACTCTCGGGTACCTAAGCAGAAATCTCAGTCTTGAACTTTAAACATTTAGGTACCTCTGCTATTTTGGGACCAAAGCACTGAGCAGCTCTGCAGTGTTTTGTACATGCAACCCAAATTTGATAAGCAACATTCCCACTCTTCTGTGTGCTTCATGCGAGGAGTGACACTGCCGCAGTCGTCTCTTCAGCCTCGTTTGACTGTAAGCACTGTTTGCTGTTGGAAGGGCTTCCCTACATGCACATCCCCAAGAGCAGAAGTACGTAGTAACAAGTGTGATGCTATGACTTAGAGTAAAGTAGTAGTCAGCACAGCAGCAGAATCACCATTTTGAATTCCAGGTCTCCTTATAAATCAATTCAGGTCTGTTTTCAAAGATCCTGGTCAATATGGATAAGGATCATCATCTACATATCTGTCTTCTACTTCTGTATGACTTTAGCCAGAGTGTTGTGTCTCTCCTTTCCCATCTTACATGTTCTCAAAATGCCAGCCTAGCTCCATCCCTGGTGCAATGGAGAAAACCCCTGAAAAGTCTCACAAGCCTTTGGTTAATCAACTTTAACTCTTTACTACAGATTTAGCTTAAAAAAAAAAAATTGACAGATAGGATTAAAAACTCTATTTTTGCCAGGAGCAGATGGTTCTGGAGATTCTTCCAATTCATACTTGGTGAGTGGTGTTTATCAGGTAAACGTAAGATCTGATTTTAAAAAAGGATCTTGTAAACCTGTGGAAGTTGACAGCAGTTGCCGTGCGCATCAGACCCCGTGTTTAGAGGGCACAGTATTTTAACCACTTTTGTGTCCAGGAGGAATATCAGACAACTGTAATCTCTCAGAGATGTTTCTTTGTAACATTGGTGCTTTAGATTTTGAAGGTTTATATCCTTTATGCATTTCCTTTAACCTGTTAATTATGATGGATGTTGTGTATGCTAGCCCTGAACTCAAATTCTGAAGACTTAACTCTGTACTAGCGGCTTCTGCACTGAGGTTAATATTTTTACGTGGAATAAATCCAAACTATTACTGTACAAAATACATCACTGATGTAATTTACTATAAAAGTAGTGTTTTTCGGATGCACAACTGTTCTGTGATCATAAGCCCATATATTGAAGTACTTAAATACTCCACTAGGAACCATACCGATCAGAGGTGAAAAATCAGCATCGTCTTAGAGAGTGAGCTTTGCTTTTCCAGCCTTCTGAGTCTGCCTTTTCTCTTCCTGCAGCTTGTGGATGTGACCTGGCTCAAGGAGGATTTTTTGTGAGACAGGGAGACTACATCTGTACTTTGGACTACCAGAGACTCTATGGCACACGGTGCTTCAGTTGTGATGAATTCATTGAGGGAGAAGTGGTCTCAGCACTGGGCAAAACCTATCACCCAGACTGTTTTGTGTGCGCTGTCTGCAGGTATGTTTTCTACATGAAGTTGTGTTTCATTTACGAACTAGATCTTGAAAGACGAATGCCAGGCATTCAAACTTATAGCCTATAGATGGGGGGGGGAAGTTCTAGTTTTCTGGTATCCACTCTTTAAAAAGTAGCAGAATTTTTAAAAAAAAAAAACCAAACACAAATTCTGAGTGCCTCTTTTTGTTTCAAATGCTTTTTCTGTTTTATGGTATCTCATGTGTGAGGTTTTCAAAGTGCTTGAGAAACTGCCACTGCCTCTACTGTCAGACCTTTAGCCCCAAATGTTGCTTTATTTCTCCAATGTCTGCTATTTTGTCTTTTGTCTTGAAGTTAGAAAGGATTCGTAGGCCAGTGGCTGAGTCTTCGGCGAACTGAGTGGATATCGTATTGATAGATTTAAACCAAAGTTTCACAGTGCTACTTCCCAGAAACTCCATTAGTCATTTAAAATAGGACAGAAAGGTCCGGGACTCACAAACACTTACGTACGTGTTGGATTTCACTGAGGGTCTCCAGCAGCCGTGGAGGTGACAAGTGACGCAGCACACAAGGTTTCCCCCACCCCCAGCAGGCTGGTGGAGTTCAGTGGGATCATTTCCCACGCGGGTACGTGCGATGCTGTGACCCAGTGTTGGCGAGGATGTTTGCAGGCTCTGCAGTACAAGCGATTGATGCCCATTTGACCTGCATCTGAATCCACTTCTGTGGAAATAGCACAAACAAATCTGTTGAAGACTTCAGGAAGAAACTTTTAAGTCCACCAGACCTTCAGGAAATGCACTGTTACAGCAGTCTGGAGCAAATGGAAATGCTGTAATAATTTTTCTGGCTAGACTTGACCCTTTAGCAGTACAAGAAAAGTAACCCCGCGTTCAAAGGGAAAGCACAGCGGGGCACTGATGCATTGCACTGTAGATGCTATACGTGCTGGTGCAGGTGACTGTGCAGTCCAAAACCAGCATGTCCATGTCACTGTGGCCGTCTGCCAGCCGCATCTGCCCAGTTCGTAGGGCTGCCGAGCTCAGATGTCCTCCTGTGCTGCTGCAGAAGCAGGACTTCAAATTCCAAAACAGCTGTGTTTCATGGCAGGATATCAATTTAATGTATCAGTTGCAGGAATAATTAAATAGCCGTGTTAACAGGAAGGTTCTGAGACTGACAAGCCTTTATTATATTAAATTCTGTCTGTTCAAGTTTTGCCATGTTTAATAGGAGATTTTTTCCTTTTGGATACTTTAAACAAACATGAAGAGTAAAGATAAGGAAAAAAAAACTAAAATAATCTTTTTTTTTTTTTAAATAGGAGGAAAAATTATTTAATTGGCTAATTTATATCTCATGAGTTAACTGCTGGCTGCACATGCTCTTGGCCTGCAGCCTGTCTGTATTACAGCTCTTCTGCAGATGAGCACAGCTAAATCTTGGTACCTTTCTTCTTAGCACTAGTACCTTTTGTAAAGTGAGGTACTTCTTCATTTAAGAGAAAAAGAAAAACTGGTTGATTCTGTTTTCCTGCTAAATGTGCTTGTATCCTCAGCCACAGCATTAGCATTGAGGCATAAATTATTTACCTGTGTGTTACTGTACTTAGCAGCTTGGTACCTAACTTAGGTTTCAGTCAGGCCGTTGGATATATTAACCTCTTGGTGTATTTAGTCAGTCCTTCAGCTGATAGTTTGGAGCTTGGTGGTACAATTTGTCTCGTTTCCCTGGAAATTCAGAACAATTTTCCATATGACTAAATTACTTATTCTTAGGTACCTAACAATTCAGGTGAGCTGAATTGCAATACAGTGAAAATACTCACTAAAACATGCTACAAATATCATGTGTATTGATGACATGCTAAAGCTTTTAAAAATGAAGTTCCTAATACAGTAGTATTTCATATTAAAAAAAAAATTCAGAGATGTTCCCTAACTTTCTGTATAACTAAAGAGTTGGATTAAAAGCTATTTCACTGATGAAGTTTCTAATTGCTGCTATCTAAAACTTCAGTAGAAAGACCCAGATTTGCTTCCGTTGCTTTCCTTAGAAGGACGCACAAATTTATGCTGTCTTCGTCAGAGCCAACTAATGCCCTGCTGACTAGCAGCATCCAATTAGTGTCTCCCAGGGGGGTTGTAACACTGACTTGTGGTGCAGAGCAACAGAAGAATTCTGTCATCTGTTTATAGTAAAAACACTGGACCGGGTCCTCAACTGCTTTAAATCAGCATTGCTTTAATTACCCCAGTCTTTGCAAGCCAGACATAATTTATGTTTTTTATGGGAAAGAGTGTCCTATCTAAACATCATCACCATTTATTTTATTGAGTGATATCCTCATTAAAAATAAGGTGGGTACACTGTAAATACAGAAAAAAAAGCAGAAAAAAGAACTTTTTCTTTTTGTTTAAAAAAAATAATTATTAAAAGGCAAAAAAATGGAGCCATTTGATTTGAGGTACAGGATTGTAAAGCACTCTGCCTTGACATTTTCTTTGGTGGGAAGAGTCAGGAGTACCATTTGTGTCCTCATTTCTTACACATGGGCAGAAACTTTAATGGGCCAAAATCACACCGTCTGAGGCAGTTGGCTGCTCATGCAAACTGCATCTGACGTTACCTTTTACAGCCGGACTTTATTGTGGGTGCTCCGTTAGAAATGTGACTTCCAGGATGGTGTGAACTTGTGAGGTGGTGACTGCCTGACAGCGGGGCTGATCCTGCTCTGATGGAAACCAAGCAAGGCTCTTAGCAACTTCAGCAGGAAAACATCGGCAGCAGAAGGCACTTTGCACTTGTGACAAGGGTCTCCAGAGTGGTGCAGGATCGTTAAGTGCTTTAAATGAGCACTTTTATAACCTGTATTTCTGTAGCTCTGAAGTAACGCTTTTAAACTGTTCCTGCGTTGAATAGTAAACCAGTCACAGTAGCAACTCCTTTCTTTCTTATTTTCAGAGAAGATAAGATTTGAATAGAAACTGGTGGGAAGCGTATGTACCTGCAGATGGTAAAATCAGTGAGAAAATCTAATGTGCATCCAGCTAGCTGGAGCAGTGGGATAAAGCCAGTAACACAAGCCCATTCGTTTTCTGGAGCTCCTGGTATTACTACTTTCGAGTGCCAGGTGGCCGGTGTCACAGGAAAGAGCTGTATTCCCTGGTGCCCTCTGCGCTGCGGTGATAAGCTGCTGCCCTCCTCTGCGAAAAAGCTTATCTGTCAGAAACCCAGCTCATCCCTGGGCATCCCTTGGGACTCAGATGCTATTGCCCTGGGCTGCCACAGGTCAAAGAGTGAAAAAATGAATTAGTATTCAGAGAAAAACGGACTATTAGAAGTACAGTATAATATATCGTCCTATGTGATTGTTTCTCTCTATCTTGCATTGACCAGTTGGCTCTTAAACAAATTCAGGTTTTAACTGCATGTTTGCTCTGCTGGCGTAAAGATTGAGGGTTTAGCCCCATCTTCTTCCAGCGCTGCTTATAGTCCAGTGAAACCGTTTTCTGCTGTTGTGTTTCATTATGATAATGCTTAAAACTAGGAATGAGTAGAAGAATAACAACACAGATTGAAAAATGTTGTAGATTAACTGCTTACTCTGAATTCCCGGGAAGCGGGTGAGCAATCTTATTCTTACAGTTTCATTAATTGGAAGGGGCTGTGTCCTCCAGAGGGCTGCCAAAGACATTTCCTCCAAAAGGTTCACATGTTTGTAAAAGTGAAATAGAAAGAGGGAGAAAATTAAGGCTATCTGTATCAGTAGAAGCTGAGTTTTATTAAAATTGTGCACGCAGCTCTTGTATGGCTGTCAGAGACAGGACTGTACGGCTCCCAGGAGTATCTTATGCAGGATGGGGAAGGGCAGAAATTGAGTCTTTCAAAAAGCAACAGGTAATCATACCTGTGATAGTACTTTTGAAAATGGAATTTTCAGGAGAAGTCTTAGTGTGATAATAAGTTATATAAATATATGTATTAATACATCTATGCAGACCATACATACGTAAGATGTATGGTCTGCATAAGGTTGTACTATAAAAGACTATATTTGATTTCAGTGTTACTGACATGCTGTGTGTGCATAGGGTATCAAAAATCTGGGTTTTGGTTTTAAGGGTTAATGTAATTGGTAAAGTTGCAGGTGTTGTTTATTCACCCAGTTGGAGGAATGTATATAATCATTATCCCTTTAATTTCAGTATTCTTACAATTAAAGGTTTATAGCTTTTTGTGACATGTAAACGATGAAGAGAGGAGGACAATTTGACTCTTACTTAGCTGGGGGGGATAAATTAGCACGTATGTTTCAGGTTAATAACCAAACAGCTACATGTTTCCTTTACATAATTCAGATATTTGAGTTCAGTATTTTGTCTGAATTTAGGAAGCTTTGTCTTGTAACAGCGTATTGACAAGTTGAATATGTGCCGTGCAGAGGTGAATAATGTGTGGAGGGGAAAGAGGCAGTTACATATTCTTCAAGAGGTTTTGTGCCAAATCCAGATCTAAAACTTCTCTCAATCCATTTATATTTCTATTATCTTCAAGAAGGTAATTCACTGCGGCCAGGCAGTTGAATATAAAAATTCAGAAAACTGAAAACTCCCCTCCCGCCCCCCGCAAAGGATTTTATAGTTCTACATACATCACTGCTATTTCTAGAAAGAAGTTGAGGGGGTCTGTGTATATATCTCTTAAGAAGTTAAGACAATATTGAAAATTAGAAGTTAAAATTCAGTTTGTTATGTCAGACTTTTCAAATATGCTAAACCTTTTTAATTGCTCACTTTTTTTAGTGCTGCTGAATTTTAGAAGAGTTTGGTTCCCACTTAAGCAGTACTGGGTACTTCTTAAAGCATCTCATGGAGCAGTCTTCTTCATCTGGAAGTTGAGGCCAACGTTTTGAAATCAGATTGAGTGTTCTTCTTGGCATTTTGATTCTAAACCAAATACATTTATCAATATATGGTGCTTCCTGAACAAAGGAGTCTTGCTATCCTGCTCTTCAGGTTTATGCATGGAGCGTAACTATAGCCGTAGAGTCATGTAAGATGGAGGGGACCTGTGTGGTCCAGCCCCTGGCTCAAGGCAAGTCCAGTTCAAGCAGGCTGCAGGGCATTGTCTGGTCACATTTTAAATGTCTCCAAGGATGGAGATCCCACAGACTCTCTGGACAGCCTGTTCCAGCATTTGAGCACGCTCATGGTAGGTTTTTTTTCTCCTTATATTGAGTTTGCGTTTCCCATGTTCCAGCTTATGTCCACTGCCTCTTGTCCTTTCACTCTGTATCTCTGGCAAGAGCCTGGCTCCAATTTCATATACACGTCATCAGGTAGTTTTAGACAGCAGTAAGATCTCCCCTGAGCATTTCAAGGCCGAACAAGTCCATCTCCTTGAGCCCCTGCGCACGCGTCCTGTGCTCCAGCTCTGGACCTACCCATCTCCACTGGTCTCCCTCCAGTAAATCTTGTCCTGAGGAGCCCAAAATGGTACACGCTCCAGATGCGGTCTCTCAAATGATGAACAGAGGGAAAGATCACTTCCCAGGACCTGCTGACTACACCAATGCAGCCCAGTACGCGGTTGGCCTTCTTTGCCGCAGGGACACTCTGCTGACTCATGTTCAACCTGGTGTCCACCAGGACCCCTATGTCTTGTTATGCTTTCCAGCTGATTAACCCCAAGGTGTACTGGGGCATGGGGTTATTCCTCCCTGGGTGCAGGACTTAGCATTTGCCCTTATTGGTATTCGTGAAGGCAGTAGATAGGAAGTAATGTCCACTTTGTCTCATCAGGTTTAACATCCTGGGTCAAATTTGTCCCTATGGAGCAACCTTGAGGGATGTGATTGTACCAGGTACAAGTTAGAGAAGAATTTGATCCTGTAGGTCCTCAGGTTGCAGTCTGATATTGCGCCTGACCCAGTGTAACTGCAGGCTGCTACTGAAATGGATAGCTCTGCTCTCCCCACGTCCCTGACCATAGGCTTCTGTTAATTTTCTTATATCAAATTTAGTTGACTGTTCAGCCACAGAGTCAGATCAGCAACTTAAAGGACAGAATGCCATCCATTTGCTCTGAAAAGAACTGAATATTTTCTTTTGTCCCAGAAAGCTTGAATGACATGCCCACAGCTGCATAGGTTGAGGCATGGTGCAGAGAAGGGCGAGACCAGGTCCAGACCTTTCAGTGTCAGCACACAGTTACCCTGGATTAGGCTGATGGTGGTTTGATGTTTTACAATATAATTTTGTTGGTCAGCTCCAGTTGTTTCTGGGTTTACAAATATTGTAGGCAGGTGGATAAAACAAAATTCATTGGGAAATGAATCATAGAAGATGTATTAAAATCCTACAAGCCATTTCAGAGAGCTGCTTTAAAGATGCTTTTAATTCTAATTTTAAAAATAGATTATCCAACTGTGAAAATCACACTGAATATTTTTAAAAAGATAAGTAGCTAATTAAAACCCATACCTAGCAATGTTGAGTGTGTGACTGGTTGTGAGATGTCATTATATTCGAAGGCAGATATGCTGCGCTTAACCTACAATGCTATATATAGTCCTGCTCACAAGTTAAAGAGCTCAGAAACTGAAACCTTGTTAATTGACTGTTACCACCTTCTGTTGTGCCTTCACTCGTGCCGGCGTTGAAATCCTTGAGTAGGGCTGCTTGTGAAAGGGAGAGGTCAGATGTTACGGAAATACTGGCAAATGTGTTGTGTATGAATTCTGGGTTCCCAATGAACGAAATAGCGAAGCAAATGCCGCGACTTAATTAGGAGTTTAGAAGACCAGTGAGGGAAGGAAACGTCTGCCTGTACCTTTGGGCGGACAACTTCCAAGGAGGATTTCCCTGCTTTTGTAGAGCAAAGTATCTTGCAGACTTGAAAAACTTAATAGAGAAGTGAAATTGTTGCCCTCTCCCCTCTGAATGGAAGGGCACAGTGAATAGTTCCTAAACTTTCAGAAAATAGGCCAAATAAGGTATGTTTATGGGGTAGGAAAGCCTCCAAAACGCTCACCCCGACGGAGGCTCTGTGGCGTGCTGTGGTGCCTGTGAGCTTTGGCGTGATTTGTGGGTGTCACATACCTGGCTCTGTCTTTGTGCTGTAGGAGGTCAATTTTCCTATTCCTCTCTAAGTTTTAACTGTATTTTCTTTCAGATTGTTTAATTGCCTAGCTTAGCTGAGCTGATTCAAAGTGAACTTCCCTACTTCTACTTTATCTGTTTCAGCTGGACTTCTGTGTTCAGCTGGAAGTTCAGCTGAATTTTTGTTAGGTACATCATTGAGTAAAAAAATATATTAACTTTGCCTCTGGCTTCTACTCCTGATATAATAGATACAAGAATGCTCAGTAGTCATGGTCCTTCTTCAGAGCAGTGAATCGTCTATGGCTTCCAGGATATCACCATCTCCAGGATTGTTAATGGTGCAAAGCCTGCCGTTTTACTGAGACCTCTCACGAGAGTCCAGTTGGGTCATTAGCTGAGTCCCAGTCTTGTTCCTCATAAAAAGTATGGCAAACCATACTTGATGGTAATATCCTGCCCAGGGCATGCAACTGTGCATGAGAATGAAAGATATTGGGACTGCTGGCAGTGTAATTGTGTGATTGTATCTGTGGAGCAGGTTACCATTTTTGTGGGGGTTTAATTCAAAATAGATTACCAGTGGTTGTAATGAATATATGGGTGTCTGTAAATCAAGATGAGATGTCTTCCTAAAAACACATAGGAGGGCAATTCCAAGTTCTTGTCTCAGTTCTGAAACAGTTGAAATTCCTTGGCTTGTGCCTTTAAAGGTCAATCAATAGTGCTTAGTTCTAGACTTGATTCTGTAACATTTTATTAAAATGAAAACATGATTAAATGGTGTCTTTCACATTGGCAGTAGAAAACTGGGACAGCATTTGAATTATATCACCCCGTTGTTAAGACAGTTTTTGCTAATTAGTCATTAATTTTCATTATCTATATAGAAGTGTATCACATTTGGTAATTTTTATTCGAATGAATGTATGTTCATCTCCAGAGGTCCTTTCCAACCTCAACTGTTCTGTGATGTTCATGAAACCCTTTTATTATTCCATATATTAGAAGGCTCCGTGACTTTAAGCAGTATAAAAATCCATTGCGAATAACAGTTATGACCTTAAAAGAACATTTTTTTTTTTTTAATACATAACACAGGAGGTTGCTGCTGCTGGATTGCTGCAAGACAGGACAGACTTGCTGCTCACTGGAGCAGTGTGGCTCCATCACATCCTTTCTGTTATACTAGAGGTAGTGTTGTCTTCTTCTGATCAGGTTGTTGAATAAAAGTCGTGGTACAAAATCCTCTCTTGAACAGGTGGAAGTTTAGAACTCTTGGATCTGTACTAACACGGTGTTGGGCCTGTTTGTGGCAGAATCACACATGGAATTCTGTACCAGAATCACAACATGGTTTAGTTGTGTCAAAGAGCAGGACAATTTTAAAGGGTATTTCCATAAAATATTTTTCCTTAGCTTAACTTTAAGTAAGTAAGAAGGTAGCAAGTATTTGGAGTATTAAGTCATTAGTGAAGGGAAAAAAAAAAAGTGAAAAGCAGAATTCATTATCAGATATCCAAAGATATAACAATATTTAAACTCCATGTGTTCTCATAATTTTTAAAGTATTGCCTATGGTCCCAATGGATGACAGTGTTGAACACTTATTTAGCTGGTTTAAAATAGATTTTAGTAACATTATTTAGAAACAAAGGACAGCATTGCTTTTATTCTCTTTTTAAGTAATAAACGCAACACAAATGTTGAATAAGCCACTCTTGGGTGGTTTAGGGAGCAAAATAATGTTTATGCTTAGCAAGAAGTATCTGTGCAGCTTTTGTAGTGAAGACCACCTCTCAATTGGTATGAATTTGATAGCGTTTGTGGGGGAATGTCATGCAGACTTTTAAAGAAATATTAATGAAGTAATCTGATCAGATGGACTGCACCATGAGGCAGAAGGCTTGCATTATGTTTGTGCCCCACTTAAGCCATATTTTGCTAGCTTGCTTGGGATTTAGTTGGACATGAGCTTTGGGTGGAGTGAAACGTGTTTCTAAATCCTGACCATCCTTTGCTGCATTGTGAAGTGATTTGTCCATCTGGTCCTCTTAGAGAAAAGACCTCAGTAGTTTCTGTGCCCAGACAAGAAAGCTCACGGTGGAAAGCTTTTTGTTTTAAGGACAATGATGAAAAGGAAGGATTTAATTAAGTGTAAGGAGAGCTGTTGCTGAGTAGAGCTAACAAGTAATGTAGACACTTCAGGTTTTATTTTCTCCTATGGGGGTTCACTGACATGTGCTTTCTGAGCATGTAGACTAAGAGAAGGACTTTGATATGATCAAAGTTGGGAGGACAAATGCTGGTTTTTTAATGTATATAAGTCATCACTTTCACACAGCATTTTAACAACATAAAAGCAGCTGCATTTGCCTGTACTTACTCCCTGTAATGCCAATTTTATTTTCATTCTGTAACTGATCCTGTTAGTGATCAACCCTTGCTGATACTACATTTCTTAAATACACAAGGATTTGGACTTGAGTGCTCAGTGTGTTTCTGTATCTTTAGATATTATTTTTTTCTTAGTAGCTGTAACATCTGCGTTTGCAGTTGTCTGCTTGATATGTCCCTTCGATACTTCAGCCTCCAAGTGGCTGAAAAATCATTAATGAGAACTGGACAAGTAGAGAAAGAGAAACCAGAGTAATAATCAGTTCCTTTATGGAATGATATTTAATTTTGATAAAGGCATGAGACTGTAACCTGTATGCTTTTTTTTCCTGTGTTGTAGGCTGCCTTTCCCTGCAGGCGACCGGGTAACTTTTAATGGGAAGGAGTGCATCTGCCAGAAATGTTCCCTGCCCCCTTCCAGCAGCACCGGCTCTTTCCCGGTACAGAACCTGCGAAGTAAGTAGGGGTTTCGGCTCTTTTCTGTTGGTACTTCTTAGTCTGCACAGGTTTAAAGAACACAATCTTACACTGATATGTTTAACTGGAATTTTTACCACTATGCTGCTTAAAAGGTGTCAAGAAATACAATGTAGTCTTGTGAAAAGTATATGGCAGTTTTCTGAGAAGTCTTGATATTAAAAAGAAACACAAATGGTGCCATTATAGGGTTAATGATACGCAGAAACCTCCCAGAACATTTGATTAAAACTGGAGTAAATCAAATTATTTGGAGAAAGGCGTAATATAGATGTTAATATTTCTGAGGTTTTAGTCCAACTCCAGCTAAAATAAAATCCAACATGATATTTAATCATTTGTAAGTGTTCCAGGATTGCTTCAGAAAATAGCAGTGACATGGCTGCATGGCTAAATACTACACAGGAAGGGTTAATGTATGCAACGTGACCAGAAGGACATTTGCCTTGATCTCGATACTATTGTGTACTATCAGAAGATAGAAACACTGCAGAGAAGAAATGTGGTCTTTTCATAACACGTTTTTTACAGCAGATCATGGAGTGGCATTGTTGCTCTGAACTCTGTCCTTTGCTGATTTGTTCATGAGGAGCTGCCATGCTTTAACATTCATCCACCGCCTATATGTAATTAAACATCAACAGCAATTCAATTAAACAGCAAAGACAGAAATATTTTTAATGACTATCATATCGCATCAAGCTGGATTTGGCAAGGCTAGGGAAGGACCCCATAGATTGCTCTTCTTTGTATATAAGGAATCCAGCTCACTTCAGGGAAAAATTTCTCCTCTTTTTTCGTTTTTCTTTGTTTTTCCCCACACCTCTCTTTTTACAGAAGTTTTCACCCTCTACTTTCTCCAGTTTGTCAGCAAAAGCTGCTGCGTGAATGCAGCGAGAGACGCTATGCTGATTCCTCTCTTGCTAATGCTGTTCTCTTTTGGGGAGGGGATGGCCCTCTCTCCTAGGTGCTTTCTCTGGTCACTTATTCCAGAAACGGATCATCATCAGCCATCTTGGCTGGCTGCATTTGCAGATCCATACTTTAATGGCCTATCATCTGTTTGTCTCCTTGTCATATGGGAAAAGTGGTTTTGACTTTCATGGAAATTATTTGCCTGGTTGAGTACTGACAGAACAACGTCATTTGATTATCTGTGATACAGAATCCTTTAATGTACTTACATTCCCTTTCTCTGTACACACACACATACCTTAGAGAGTTTTTCTTGTGTGGCATTTCCCCAGCTCGCTCAGGTCGCTGCACCAAGCCTCCCCAGTGCACTGGTATCTGCAAACCTCAGCAAACCACTTGCCTCAAAGAGAAGGAGCACTGGAAGCATATCTTTATGGCAAAACCTGACCTTGGAAAACAAAAGTGTAGCTTTTCCCTGAATAAAATCTCAAACAGATGCAAGTATTTAAACCTCAAATACAGGTCTGCTTTCAAACGCATTAGAATTGGAGGAAATCTTGCTTGCTACAGCTTTTAGTGGATTCAGATAAGAGTCTTGGTTCAAACCTGGATACCTGCCACACTGTAGACTGGAGTTCTAAAATAATTTGATTTGGTTTTCACCTGAGACTTAACCACCTCTGCTTTTCAACTAATGTAGTGATGGGGGTGAGCTGATAGATACCATGGCTTCTTAAAGGGCAAACTGAGGTCCATATCTGGTCTGCAAGTAAATTGTGCCATGATGTTGCCATGATCCCAGCTAAATATCTCCCTTACCTGTGTAGACTATGTCCATTCTTATCTCTTCCTTATTCCATTTCCTCAGTGTCTTGCAGTGCTGATTTCCTGGTGACATGCAGCACGCAGCTGGCCCAGGAGCTGCAGAGCTCCGGGGCTTTGGAAAATTGGGTAGCAATGGTATAATCCCTCCTTGGTGTGGGGAGTAGGGCTTTGATGGGTCAATGGGAAGCACTGCAGCCACAAGGACATGGAGATGCGTGCAGGTATATGTAGCAGGATATGTCAGAGCCTGATCAATGATAATATACAGAAAATTAACCAAATATCTAAAAAGATACTAAAGAATTTGGGAAACATTCATATTAGTACGTAATATGTGAAAGAGCTGTGTAGTAACAGCTGTTTTCCAAGCACTTACTAATCCTTAGGCTAGAACCAGTGTTTCAGGAATAATCAAGCAGTGTCAGAGACATCTTGGTTGAACTGGAAAATTGAAAGTCCAAAATGGCTGTCTGTAGTTATGCTACATAGTACACAAGCAATAAATGTCGTTAGTGTCTCCTTGTTTTAACAGCAGTCTTCTTGCAAAAGACCTTAACGTTTTCAACGAACAATTATTTTTATAAAAGAACAGTAGTGCACAAAAACACGTGACTTCGAGCAAGCTGAGTCAAGGACCAAGTAATGTCTTGACCCGCTGTTAGGCTGGTTTTGCGCTTGGCTCAGAACTGCCTGATACATACTATGTATGTTATTCGTCAACCTATTTATCTCTGACTTGAGCTCAAGAATGCTTTCAGGAGATCTCTTGGGACTCCTTGGGCTCCACATCACCGCCCCTTCTGACCAGTCCTTCTATTTTCATCCTCCCAGTTTGGTTTTGACCTCCTTTATGCGTTACATTTGAAAGAAATGAGGAACGTCAAATATTTGCTTTTTTGCCCAAGTCCTTGAGTTTTTTATTACTATATAAATACATAGCTACCTGTTTTGTTTCTTTTATAAAACGCTAGCTGTGAAAACCTCTTGTGGCAGTGTTGATGTTGAAAGAGTACTCAGGGAAGAATATCAACATGTAGCAGCAAATTGATGTGTTCTGCAGAGTCATTGGTTGAAATTAGGTGAGTCACCAAAGGATGCTGCATCCAAGACAGGAAGACAAGGACATTGCATCAATAGGCACTGTTGGCATAGCAACCACAATATTTGTTTTTAATTATCTGGAATTTAACAGAGAAAACAGCAGTTAAGAATAAAAAAGTAACTCACAAAATGCTGCATTTCTGCTCACCCAAGCTTAAACTAGATGAAAGGTGAATGACATCTGAGCACAAAGTGTTGTATTAAGTTTGTGAAATAAACCCTCAAGCAGTGAGATTAAATAAGATTACCAGATGAACCCCTGGTGCAGGGGAGATCACAAAAAAAATATCTGATTGCCATTAAAGAATAGATACTGCAGTATTTATTGTCTTGTGGGACTAAATCCAGGCACACACCCAAATGTTCTCTTTTATTAGCAAAACTCAAATGTTCTGATCTGTGGTGCACACGCTTTTGTGCTGGGCTTGTTTCCACATATTGGTGCTCTACAGGGTGATATTAGAGAGACACGTTATTACTCCCTTAATCCATTCCAAATCCACTAAAGGAAAATAAGAACTATCCTTTATTGTTGTGCGCTCAGAAATTAAACATTCACAATTGCACTAACAGAGCGTCTCATTAGGGTCACGTAACCAACTAAATAGAATCTTAAATCAGGAAGTTTTTAATAGGACTGTTTAAGTCTTAATGAGATCCTATGTTTGATGTTCTTAATAAATAGATAAATCTTTTTTAAAGCTTTTGTGTATCTTTCTCTCCATGCAAGACATTGTTGTGGGGTTTTTTTCTCTTCTGGCATCTCTAAATGACTCTTCAAATGTCTTTCAGGGTTTGTCTTTTCTCTAGCAAATTGTTGGTATACATGAAGAATTCCTAAAAAATAAGATATGTTTTCACATAAGATGGAAGGATTAGAAGGGTTATTGAGATACTGATACTAGAATTAGTTTATTACTGATGTTTATCCCTATTTTTCCGCATATTCTGACTGTTTTAACATTTTGTAAGAAAATTATACATAGACCGGAATCTATGGGTTCAAATCCCATGTCAGTGTAGCTTCCCTAAACAGAGCCCTCACTGGTGGACTGCTGGCATGGAAGCTAAGAGTGGATTTGGCTTTTGCTACCGTATCAAAAGCCTCCATCATTAAAAAAAAACCAAAAAGCAGCCAAACCCACAAAGAAGTCTTGTCCTCAGTTACTTTTTCTGAGGTGTATAGCTACTTCTCATATAGCCTGTTTAACCAACATAGCCTAGCTTATGTTATCCAGTTATGACATGTTTTGCATTTAATTTTCCTTACAACTTTTTGGAGCTTTATATAAGTGAATTTCTATAAATAATAAATATGTAAGTGAGTGTCTACAAATATATAGCTAGCCATCACTTTCACATGTTGCAATGTCACTACTACTCAGGAATTTGTAATGCTTCTCAAGTATTGGTGTTACAGAAGTTCACATCAGAATTTCAGCTTAGTTTTTTCCACAGCTGCAAAAAGAATTTTGAACTGTGACTAAAGCTTTCAGAGCCAGAAGCAAAGTCTAATATGAAGGTTCCATTATTTGTTTTAATCTCATGACTTTTAGGTCTTTTTTTGTTACTTTTATTGGGCTGATTTGTGATGCTTGAAAACTTAATCAGCAAAACTTCGTATCTTTTAAACACAGTATAAATGTATTACAATAAAACCTAAGTGACTAGGAAACCTAGGTCATTAGTTTTTTATTTGAATGATTCACGTCTTCTAGCAATGTTAGGACAATATTAGGGCAGCACCTCTTGTCATCCATCAGTGAGCAGCCAGCAGCAAGGTTTAGAGCCTGCACGAGCTGTTACTAGGACACCGATGGATCCTCATACTGCAGTAACCAGTATTGTTACGTGACCATCTAAAGCGTGTGATTCACTCATATTGGATTTTTCTTTTGCAGATTGTGGGGGCTGTGGTTCAGAAATAAAAAATGGACAGTCTTTGGTTGCCTTGGACAAACACTGGCATTTGGGCTGTTTTAAGTGCAATACATGCGGCAAGCTATTGAATGCAGAGTACATCAGCAAGTAAGTTGAGTGGAGGAGAATTTTCATTCATTTTCAGCATTCTTTTAGTACCAAATAATTAATTCAGTGTTGCATATCCTTTAGTTTGTGTTTATCAGTGTTTGGAGGTATATAAAAGATTAGAGATTATTACCTAAATTATTATCTAAATTGTATTAAACACAGAAAAGTTCAAATTAGGAAAAGTAGAATTTGTCCACTTACCTGGAATGGGACTTGCCAAAGCTATAGGAAGGCAATGGGTGGAGTATGCCCTTACTTATCTATGTTTGACTTTGCTATACGTGATGCTGTAACGTGAACAAGCAGATATTATCCTTTCCATGTGTTTCATATAAGCAAAAATATTCTCAAAAAGTTCATTAAGGAGGTACGTATTATGCTTTTGCGCTGCTCCAGACCCTTGTGCTGTCAGATTTGGACTGAATGTGATGACAGCAATGAGAGGCAGCACAAAGTACACACACAGACCAAGTCCCATGTCAACACTCCTATCAATCCGGTGAGATACAGGGCTTTCACTGGCCAAGGCACCTGGGATTAATTTCTGCTTCGGAGAAGTGTATTGATACAGTGAAATTTTCCTAAACAGCTGAGTAACTCCATCACCAGTGCCCAGAGATGATGGAGTTTCAGAGCCAATGTCCCACTGACTTTCAACAATTCTTTGGATTTAGATTAATACAAGTATAACATTTAATTTCGCAGCTTGCACTGGAGGCTGAAAAAACAATATTTAATAAAAGGGTGTTCTTAAGTAAGGTTTTGCATTATCTCAAATGTTATGCTACTCTGCTGTATTTTGGTACAGTGCTTTTTTTGCTTGTTATTTAATAATAAAAACCCCATAAATTGTAAAGATAAAGTTGTTGTGAAATCCTGTTTTAAAAAAAGCTAAGTGCCAAACAAAATAACTCAAGAGAAGAAACATCCTTGCTTCAATTAATTCAATTAATTATTGTGATAACGTATAGGTTAGTCTCTAAGAAATCCAACTTGTGTGCTATAAAATTAATTTTTATGTTTCTCCAGGGAAGTGTCCAATAAAATTATGCCTCTGCTAATAAATCTGTCTGATCATGGGCTATTTTAGCATAGCACACTAAACATATTTAACTATGTTAAATATGGGCTACAAAAATGATCAGAGGGATGGAATGCCTCTCCTATGAAGAAAGGCTGAGAGAGTTGGGGTTGTTCAGCCTGGAGAAGAGAAGGCTTTGGGGAGACCTTATTGCAGCCTTTCAGTACTTAAAGGAGGCTTATAAGAAAGATGGTGGCAAACTTTTTAGCAGGGCCTGTTGCGACAGGACAAGGGGGAATGGTTCTGAACTAAAAGAGGAGGGTAGATTTAGACTAGATATAAGGAAGAAATTTTTTACAATGAGGGTGGTGAAACACTGGAACAGGTTGCCCAGAGAGGTGGTGGATGCCCCATCCCTGGGAACATTCAAGGTCAGGTTGGACGGGGCTCTGAGCAACCTGATCTAGTTGAAGATGTCCCTGCCCATAGCAGGGGGGTTGGACTAGATGACCTTTAAAGGTCCCTTCCAACCCAAACTATTCTATGATTCTGTGTTTAACTTGCACTTTGAAACAGAAGAATCTCCAGTTTCTTCTAGAGTAATTTATTTTCATTCATCGGTTTAGTGGTCTAAATGTAAAATTTTGTAAAATTGTGATCTAAATGTAAAATTAACAAATAGGTTCATTTCAGAGCAATAGCCCAAGTGTTCTGGTTCTGGCTTTTATAATAAAAGCTAAGACTTCTGGTTTTATTCTTCATATTTTTAAATTGTACATTATCTTAAATCACTTGTGGTGGCAAAATAACTGTTCACACCATGCATGAACATACTGCAAGATCTCTTCTGCTGCTCAGGTTGAAGTCTCTTAGTCATTACTGGCTTCCACAGAGCAGGTTCCCGAGTTGGTTAATCCATGACTGTCTTTAAGCAAGTCCAGTCAAGAATGTCAGTAGACTTAAATGTTAATCAAAATTTGGTTTACAGTCAAGATAGTCAGTTGAGAAGTTACTCTGAAGTCTAAGCTAAGTACAATTAAATGATAAATAAAGAGGGAAAGAATAATATGTAGAAATAAGTATTTTTTCCAGAGTGCGAACCACATGGAAGAATTTAATGAGTAACACTATCAAAACAAATGGTGTGAGAGTCTCAGGGACTGAACGTTGTGACTGGGGGAGAGACGATGGCTGAATTCAGTGGCAAAGCAGGAAAGTGGGATCATGGTAGACTCTGAAGGGCCAGAATAGTTCATTAACTACTTAATTCTTTACAAAATTAATAAATAAAAGTATTTGGGAGGGGGAAAAGTCGATGAACACCCTGTGAAGTGTTGAAGCATTAACCAATTTTAGCTGTATAATCTCCCAGTAAACCTGTAAGCCTACCTAAAGCAATCTCTGTATGGCCTCTTGTTCTTCCCTAGGGATGGCGTTCCATACTGCGAAATGGACTATCATGCAAAGTTTGGTATCAAATGTGACAATTGTGAAAAGTATATCACAGGAAGAGTGCTTGAGGTAAGCAGAACCTGTCTCCAAACACATCTCAAAGTACAGAGACTTGCTCTTTTGGGTCTAGTCATATGCTCACAAATGAGTATTAATGCAGCAGTTTAATATTACTTTTGTGAAATACTACGTACTTTTTCTATAATTTTTTTCTGTTTCTTCTCTTAATGGTTTGATAATACACATACTCCCTAAGTGGATATTAGTGGTACTGGAGAACGTTCGGGTGGCAGAAGTAATACATGAATGGGTTATCAGGCACATTTTAATACTTACACTAAATTCCTTTGTAACTCCGGTTCTTTGATTCTGTTTTGCGTTTCCCAGAGTTAGGGTGAAGCTGCTGAAAAACTAAAATGAATCATTTGAAATGTATTTTTGCACCCAGAAACAAGCTATGTTGCAGGGGTTTTTTGAGTTTGTTGTTTTAAAAGGGTTGTTTAGTGTAGGTGAATGTTTATCCTTTATGCAAAAGAGATTTCCCTATAACTGACCCAGGGTCAGAAATGGATATATTCCTTTCATCTAAACAGAATTTATCCTTGGATCTAAGTGTATGGTTATCCAATCAATGTTATCATTTATCCACTTTTTCTTTCTACCCTTTCCCTGTATCTTGTGAAGCCTTAGCAGTACTAGAGTTAGGAAGAGGTTCCCCAGGTCGCTCAGTTCAGTCCTTTCTCTTCATCAGTTAAGAAGGCCTGGAGAAGTCCCAGAGGACTTCCACCAGAGGAAGATCTGCTAGGAGTCATACAAAGACTTAACTATCCAAATGGTGGACAATTATAGCTATGGAAGGGACTGAGAAGCAAGTGGACGGAAATGATGAGTCCATACTAGATGGCATGGTATGGTGTTAGGATTAGGCATGGGAGGCTTTTCCATTATCAAATGTTTTTACAGACATCTCAGAAAACAGACTTCTTCTAAGGGATTTGAAAGAGTATAAAGACAGCTTTCTCATTATTTACAGATGGCTGTCAAGTGGGAGAGGCAAAACAGAAGGAAACAGTAAAAAAACTTCAAAAATGTAAGGGGTGACCAGCGGAAGCTGCTACATGTTTTCAGAGATGTCAGCCTTTGACACTGAATGAAAGGTAGTAAGAGGGGGTGGGCTTTGGAGGTGAAGCTGATTAACTTACATTTGATGTGATAAAGAAGAGAGACATGAATGCAGAGAGGTGTGTGTCATGGTAAAAGTTATAGCAAATTTGGGGTGCACTTACCCATAGCAGGTTACAGGGAGTGACTAATACTAAGATGGGAGAAGAACAGAAGCTCCAATTTCTCAACTGACTCTTAGCTTCATAATAGCGTGTTTTTCTGTCCTGGTTCTTGCCTTGAAATGTCTGTACAAAAATATTCCTCTTATTTGGTAATATTTTACCTGCAATATGGTTAAACAACAGCATGTGATGTTATGTGGTTAAAAACTGGGTCCTTACTGTCTCTGTGGATGATGAAAAGAAAAAAAAGCTAAAAAGAAGATTTGCATAGTTACAGTGCTGAGTTGGATTTGTAGGACCTGGGGGCACATGTGGCTGTATCTGTTTCTTCTAACTGCTTGGTGAGCGCGTACTGAACAGGAGGAGAATTCCTTGTTTTTATTGTAGATGGACCAATAACAAACTTGAGAAAAGTTAATTCTTTAAAGCTGTTGTAGGAATTTTACCGTGACTGATTATATCTGTCATTGTAGTTCTAGGTGATGTTTTTGGTTAGTGCACGTATGCCCCCCTCCTCTCCCCTTCCCCAATGTTGCTCTGATGGCAGTGCTGTAGCACTGATTCTTTTCTTACTTTGGTACTGGTGCAGGCTGGGAGCGACTTTGATTGAAGTCTGTGGCATTTAACTGTGGAAAAAATACTGTTGCAAGATTCTGAAACCGTTTTAAAAGAAAGATGAGGAGAAAGGACTTTCGCGATCTGTAAAAACAGAGCAGTGTCAGATAGTGTCACTGTCAAATAGGAAAGACAGGATGAAGTTAGTGTGAAGCAGGCAATGGATTTGAACAGGTACAATGACACTTAACGTCTGGAGGCTTGTTACAACAACCTCAAAACTTTATGGTCTGTAACCTTCTTTCCATAAGATTGTATAAAACAATTTGTTGTTTTGTGTGCAACAAAACTAATGAAGCTTGAATATAGGTGAATGTCCTGTGTCCTAGCATTCTGCTGTCACGATGGCTCTCCCAAAATACCTGCTCCCACCCCCTCTGTTTCCCCGTGAAATATCTCGAGAGCTTTCTTTACATTTCCGCTGCCTGTTTACATGGTCAAAATGTGACACACAGTGTGAGGCTCCTTCCATGGTGATCAGCCTGTGATTTCCATGAGCCTTTGGACCTCTGTAAGGGATCACTTTAAATGGCGTTGAGTTTCAGTGTTGACCAAGGAGAGCAGTCAGATAAGGGGGTAGCATGCACACCTCATTTCATTAGGAAGCTAGACTAAAAGTCATGACCTAAGCAAAAAGATTTGAAAGAACGCAGAGACCGTATCCATAGGTAACACAGTTAAGTCATTTGTTGTTTGTCTGCAGCAGACGGACTTGTTCGAAAGGCTTGGAATTGGGGCTGATTCTTCCATCTTTCTGGTATCAAACTCGGTGTGTGTGTGTCACCGGGCAGCTTGCTGGTACGTTTGTGTATCTCCTGGTCAGGAGGACAGAAAGAAGAAAAAGTAGCCATGGCTGCTTTTTGTTGTGAGATGTATTTTTTGTGGAATTGTCTGGAATCTTGAAACGTTTTTCAAAACTTCAGTGTTTCTTTTTACCATCTTGAATATAATCTGGAGATACACAGAAGTAATAGGGCAAATTTCTGTTAAAGTGGGGGAAAATCTTGACAGCAATACTTAATAGTCTCCCAAGGGAGCTGCTGGAAGCTATCACTTAGATCGTATTAAAACAAGATTGGACAAGGCACTGGAAAATCTACGTTAGGAAACAGTCCTGCAATGACAAAGGGAGGGACCATATGACCTAATAGGATTTTTTCCATTTCTGATTTCTGTGATAATGTCAGGAGGACAGCTGCTTCCACAATTATTCTGTGCCCAGATCTTATAATATTGTCTCCCTTTCCAACACTTGTTCGTTTTAAGTGTTTATTCAGCAGAGGAGGAAGGGAGAGTCAACTAGTGTGAGTTACTGATAACTTATAAAAATATGGCTGTTTTTGTACGTTGCCAGCCAAATACAATGATGATTTAGTCACTTAAATTCTTCCTTCAGCCCATTTTCTGAAGACCAGGTTCATTCCATGTAGTAGATGGGCTTAAACACAGATAGCTCTGTTTATAATTCCTTTCTTGTTTCTTTCTTCCCCTGCCGTCTACCTTCACTTGCCCCCGGTCTCCCAGGGAACTTGTACTGGAAAAGCTACAAAAGGGGCTGAGCAGCTAATTTACAGAGACCATAATTCTTCTGTTGCTTTTAAAGGCAACAGTTTTGCTGTTCTTTTTACAAAAACCATGCCCACCAGTGCTTTTATGGGCAAGTTTGCTTTGCTTGTGAAGCATACAGAGCACTGTTTAATGCAACATCAGTCCTCTCCTAGAAATTGCTGTTTTATCCCTGACCATATATATTGATAAACCTACCATCTTAAATGGGGAGCAAGAGGTGGCTGGAGTTTACTTTATAGTTTGACTTAAAATGCAGTGCGACTGAAAACCTTTAGGGAGAAAAAGGGTTTATTTTAATGCTTATGCTATAGCTCTGTTCCCAATCCAGCAATAGCTAAAATCATGCAATAACACAGAAAATAAACACATTTTAAAATAACAAGCTGTTGATTTTTATAACCAGCCATTTCCCTTTTGTCGCATTGCAATCTATTTCTCTGCATTTGGCACTAAAAATATTTTTTCTCTCTCTTTCTATCACAAGCAGTTATTTATTAATTAAAATCACAACTTGTGCTAATGAGCATATCATAAAAATAGACAAAATAAGTATAATAGCTTTTTTCTAAAAATACACTGTATTTTGCATGATAATTCAGAGCCTGATACAAACCCCTTTCAATCAAGAAAAGAGTTTCCATTTCTTTCCTGATCTTTAATCAGTCTTCTAGCTGTGTTTTGCTCGGAGGAGGCGGAGGAGGGTTGCCTGCCTCCAGTCCTTCCCCCATGACAAGCCGTGCAGAAGCTTGGAAGGCTGGTGGTGGAGGTGCATGGAGGAGCTGTGTGACAGCCAGTGACTCCTCCCGGTCCCCTCTTGAGGAACATGCCTGGGTTTCCGTAACATCTGATATTTAGAAACTCAATGCCAGCAAACTCTCTATTTTTAAGTGGTCTCTGTATAGTGATTAATTCTTCTGATACAGATTGATTTTTAGCTTTTTCAATCTTCTCCCCTTTAATTGATGAACTCTAAGGAGAATTTATGGAGAACAGTTTTAGTTCCTCCCAGCTTTTGTTTTGCAAAACTGAATGACCCAAATTCTCCTCTGCTCATGAAGTCAGCTCCAGGCTCTTCTGGTGATGCTGGTGGACCTTTTCACTGTCTATTCCCAGCTGGAACCACCTTCTCTCAGCATGGGTGGACATTTTACTCCAGATGATGCCTCACCACTACCTCGTGCAGGCATAGTAACCCCTTCCACAGTTTCTAAAGAAGGTACTTTCCCTGGTATATCTCGCACTGAGTGTGTTTTTTTTCTGTGGCTTTGTTAACATTGATAGCCTGTAGCGAGATACGACATGGCGGGATGGGGAGGTTCTCTTCATCTGCTGTTTCAGCTAATGATGTTGTTAGAGGAAGCCTTCGTATCCAAAGATAACCTCCTGGGGATGTTTTGATGAGAAACGTGATATAGGCTGTGAGGGGATCAGGTGTGGTTGCTTGGATAGGCAACTGCAGCCCAGTGATGGCCAGGCTTAGTTGCCTCTTAGCAACTCTACTGGTAGCTGATGAACAAAATGGATCTCTGCTGCTGCTAGCTGATGTTTTGAATTTCACGTGAATAAAAGTTGACAGTGTAGCATGTTGGAAGTTATGCTTTTGGAAAGGTCTCTTGGGGCTTATTTATATGCAATCCAACTGCTTCTGTAAGCACTGAGGAGTATTTTCAGCACTTAACTAGACTTCTGTCTACAACTGTCCCATGATTTACAGCTACACGGTTGTGGTGTAAATGTTCTACAAGTGCGGGTGAAAACAGCTGTATCACTTACTAAACATAAAGATGGGTCCAACTGCTGTATCTGACATCATAAGATGGCAGCATGGCACCCAGTATATGTGGGGGAAGAAAGGGTTAACATTTTTCTAGTTTACTGGTATATGTCTAGAAAAGCATAATTAATATATTTTTTTCAAATCTATTAATCATAACAGTATGCTATTTTAAAATAAGGGAACAAATGCAGTAGGCACTACACAGAAATAAGACTAGAAATGTCAATTATTTGTACATCAATTAAGTGCCACTTATACCTCAGTGACTTATTAATTAAAACATTAATCTTATTTTTTTCTTTTTTGTAGTTTGTTTTTTGCTTTGCCCTAGGGTTGACCTGCTTTTGTTTGCAGCCAAATCTACTTTGTAAATCAATTGCCTTTCCCTTTGCAAAAGTCTCGGTTTAGCAGAGAGACGAGACTAATTCTTTACAGCAGGGTGTACAAATTTCTGCCTGCAGTGTGGAAGAATGGTTCATTCTGAAACGTGTGTTACCCTGCTGTTTTGCTAACAACAAAACCTAGTGATGTGTGAAAGGTGCTTGAGCAGCTTATAGGCATTAATACTGAAACGTGCAATGAAAGCGGCTCCATCTATGCGAAGGAAGGGTTTCCAGTAGCATGGGCAGCCTCGCGAAGGCTGTCAGAGCGGCAAAAGGATCCAAGTGTCAGTACTAGTCTTCAGATAAAAACTGCTCTCTACGCCAGTTTTCTCCCATCACAAGAGAAGAAGGAAAACTCTTGGAAAAGATACATCTAAATATATCAGCATTAGCTCTTGCAAAAGGAAACCGTCTAAGGTAGGAAACATTAACTAGCACGTTCAATGCGTAATGTTTGCAGAGGTGCAAGGCATTTTGCAGCTTGAGAATGGTCTCTGTTTTGGTGCCACTTGTGTTCGTCTGGGGCTGCTGGTTTGCAAAGCAGGTTAATCATCAGTGCATAGTATCTGAACTTGGCCGGGTAAGTGTTAATTGACAGTTGACTTAGACTTTCTGCTTTAAAATAGGCATCGTTAAAAATACTATCAACAAGCATATAAATAGTAATGCAAATGTTTTTGACCTTAGCTTTTAGCCTTTTCTGTAGCCCAATTGTATTGTTTTAGATACATTCACCTTATCTTTCTCCCACCCTCATCCTTTCCCTTTTTCAACCATCTCTTCTCTCCAGAAAGAGATACAGAGGTACACCTATGCATATTTATTATCTGAACTGTTAAAAACTCACAATTGTTGGCATGTCAGGAAAAAACAGTACATATTAAAAGGAACTATTTGCATGGTTTTTACCCTGTAAGTCAGTTTTTAGGTTTATTGAGGAAGAGCACTGAGTAGCATTTGGTGATAGCTTAAGCCTGTTACATTTTTACCAAAGTAAGGGATTCTGCAAACTATTTCTGAATAACACAAAAGAGAAGTTCAGAATTTGAGAGAAACTGGCTGATAGAGAAGAAAGAATTATTATTGCAGGTTTTGTGTTTTTTTTCCAGTTGCTTGCTCGCTTTTCTGTTGAGGATTTCTCTCGTATGTATGGAAGAAGTCCCTGGTAGCGCTGCTGTGCATTTGTGCCTGCGTGGGTTTGTATATGTTAGAGTTTTAGTGCATAGTTTGACTCTTGAGCCTGGCAGAGAGGTGAATGGTGTCCACTGCCTTTTCCCATTATGCAAAAATGTAGTACCAGTTAACTATCTTAAACTATCTTAATTGATTAATTAAAGCATCAAAGCAGTGATTCCAGTAGTCACCTTGATACCTTCTGAGCCTCAGACACAAACAGCATACAGTACGCCAGTTACAACGCCTTTCTAAGTGATGTGTTGCTGTGGTGATGCATTATTATGTAGTAGTATTTGCTGGCATTTGAATATTTTGACAGTGTGAAATGTTGCACTTTTTGGACGTCTTCAGTTCCTCATCCTATTTGCATAATTTCTTTCATTACTGGTGGTCTTCTGACTCATGCCTCGGGCATGCCGCGGTCGGCTCTGCAGTGCCCTGTACCTACCCATTATCCAGCCAACAGCACCAGCACCTCCCTCCAGCTCTCTCCTGTAACCATGACAGTGATGCAGCAGTAAGTGCACTTAGTGGCAATTGGCTTTGTTGATAAAGTATCTCCAGGATGCTCTGGCCCATGTGACAACGGCTCTGTGTGTCTGCTAGTAGCAGGAAAGCAGCCTGTGGCTCGTTTCTTGTATCTTTAAGATTTTTCATCCTGCCAATCTTCAGCATTTTTTGTGCTTCTTCAATTTCCCCCCCCCCCCCCCAAAGTAAGAACTTCTGAATGGTACCTTGAACTGGAAATGTGTGGATGAGTCTGAAAGTAACAACTTCCTACTTCCAGGAAGGACTATTAATGTCAGTTCTGCATATGACAGCAGCATTTCCAGTCCCAGCTAAATTTGGGGATCCAAAATATCAGTCCTTATTCAAGCACAGAATGAGAGACAGCTTCTGTCCTCAGACGTTTGCAGCCTGGATCACCACGACCAGTGTGACTTCATCTGATAAATCATGCTGCCTCTCCAGGGCTGTTCGGTGTTGGTTGCAGCTTCATTCTTCCCATCTGAAATGGGTGGGCTAAATCCACAGCTGCAAAGTCAAAAAGGAAGGGGAATATGTCTGCAAGTCATCTTTCTCCTTCTTCGCTCCCTCTCCCCTGTCAAGGGATGGCAGAAGTGAGAGCCAGCTGCAACTTGTCTTGGCCCGTAAGTGGGTTTTAAGGAGTGGGAGAGGAAAGTGGAAAAGAAATGAAGGAGGTTGTTGAGCAAACGGAAAACAGAAGCCTCTTCCAGTCTCAGTGGGTGGCAAGAAAAATTTGCAAAGCTGAGAAGAAAAAGACAAAAGGGGCAGATCACTCATTGCATAACAAAAGCAACTGAGTGCAAAATCAGTGATTTTAGGCATGACAGACCATTTTGGTTTACAAGATTATGTACCAAATTCTGTAGAAAAAATGCACTATTGGCCTTTTCCAGCTTTTGCCTGACTGTGGCAGGGCTGAATTTGCTTCTGAGTTGGAACTTGTCTGCAGATGCCACAGAATGAGATTACAGTTACAATAGTGCTTATTTTATTTTCTAGTCTTTCTTTTTCTTAATTATTCTCTGTAGGGTTTTTTAATTATTTTTTAATTTCTCCCGCAAGCATTAGAAACTTCTCCTTCTGAGAGTCCAGTATATAGTAAGTTACTATCATGCTGAAATAAATGTCCCTGTTGGTACATTCGATCTGCACTTTATACCTGGAAGAATAAAGAGTGTGTGGGAGGCAGTAAAAATGACTCGAATGTGGGTGGGAAGTCTCAAGGCTCTGCAAAGTACAGCAGGATGAGCCAGAACCAAGACAATATGAAATAACCGTACATGTGAGACAGCTAAAGCTGTAAGTAATGCTGCAGGTGCACGTATTGAACATTTCACATGACTGTTTTTTTGGCATCTAGCAGGATGATAAATGAATCCAGTAAGGAGAAGATGAGGAGAAGGATTGATTCAAAACATTACACTACATTTACGCTGGTGTAAACCCCGTTGAAAACGGTTCATTTGCCCTGGCATGCTGCTGAAGTGACTCAGTGGTGAGTCAGGTCCACTGTGACTAAGAGAATTAGTAAGAGTTTTCCTCCACATAATTCTCTCTTTGTCTCCTGGCTCTCACACTTTTCTCTCCTCGGCACTGTTGTATAACATCAGCGATAGATATTTTGCCAAATACCTCTGCCTTGATAATGTTGCCTGTCCCTTCATACCCAGTAGATGATATGACAGCTGTTTACTAACTTAACCAGTATTGTATACAACTATTACTGAGTAATCCTTCAAGTTCTTCTGTAGCATATGCAAAACTCTGGCTTTGCTATAAATGTGAATGGAGATTTTATGTTGTTACACTTAAAGCTGGTAACTGAGCACAGTCGTCTTCTCCAAGCAGCAAAGGCTATCTGATTTTCTGAATAACATCACTCTATTTTGAAAATAGCCCATAGAATCCAGTTTATGGAGCAAGTGTAGTCCACATAACAAATACGCCACTACGTGGATGCAGTGGCAAAGTTATGAATGTGTGGCCACTGAGCAATACTCGATGGTGCCGTGCTGTGCACCTTCTCCAGGGTACTCTTGAGATAAAGACAGAAGGACAAACACCTGGGCCCTAGATTTTACACAGCCTTTAGAATTAAACCCACATCACACAACCTCATGTTGAAGCGCTGGCCAAGAACAGGAGGGTTATATTACCAGGTGGGAATAAGCAAGAACAACCCCTGATTTCAGCCTAGTAGGTGGAATAACTTGATAGGAAGGTTTTTCAGGCCAGTTTTGTGCTGCTAGGTCAGAGAGTTTTTAAATAATAACTAATCTGGTTCTGGGAGCAGGAACTAGAATCTTAGCTCAGCCAAAGTCAGGGAACTGCATTTACTTACAGAAATTGTGAATTTGCCTCCATAAATCAGTGCAGTGACTAGTTGGGCCATTTAAAGTTGAAATGCTGTATCTCATTCAAAAACTTTATTAAATTTCATATATATCTGGAGTTCCTCTTTATACCTGTATTGCATTGTCAGTTTCCTGTACATTTCCTCCATCTAAGAAAAAGAACAGTTCATTCACATGATAGTTTAATACCCCAGTAAAAACAATCATTGGGGGAATGAATGAGGAGGTACAAGTAGGATGAATTAAGTATCAACTAAAGGAGTTTAGTGGTTTTCCACCTTTTCTGATTTGCATACTCTGAAAAAATTTCCCAGTGAAGGTACGTACTCCTCAAAGTTGAATTTAAAATGATAGATAATGAACTTCCCTTACCCAGTGTTAAGATGTTTTTCTCCTCAGATCTACTCGTATGAATCCATGGACATAAGCTGAAAGTGGTAGGGGATTCATTTATCAAGGAGTTATGTCTTGATTTTATGTTCTGTTTCAGTATAATGTATTTCAAGCACATCTTTATTTATTTTGATGTCTTATATTCAAAGTGCTTGGAGATGCATGTGGGATATCTGGGGTCCTGGTCGGCTAAACCTGAGAGCAGCGTGCCCTGGCAGTGATGAAGGCCACTAGCATAAAGGGCAGTTTCAACAGGAACACAATCAGGAGATTGAAGATAACACCTTTTATTGAGCATTTGCAAGACCATATTAGGATACTGTGTCCAGCTTTGTGCCCTCCCATACCAAAAGACGCTGATTAACTGAAGCTAGTTCAGTGGAGGGCCACCATGATAGCTGAGGGGCTGGAGCACATCTCCTGTGAGGAGATCCTCAAGGAGCTCGACTTGTCCAGCCTGGAGAAGGGATAGCTTCAGGGGAACCTAATAGCAGCATTGCCATACCTACAAGGAGGCCTTCAAGGGTGTGGAGACAAGCTCCTTACTGAGGTGCATGGTGGAAGAACAGGAGACAACTATCATAAATTGAAAGAGGGGAAGTTCTGACTGTAGAAAAAGGAAAAAAAAAAATCACTGTAAGCATAACTAAGTACCGGAGCAGTCTGCCCCCAGAGATTGTGCAGTTTCCATCATTGGAGGTTTTCAATATCTGACTGGACAAATACCTGAGCAGACTGGTCTGAATTGAGCGGAGGTCCTGCTTTGAGCAGGAGGTTGGATTAAGTGATCTCCTGAGGTCCTTTCCAACCTGAATTATTCTATCATTTTGTGGTGCACTTGCACACTTCCTGACTTTAAACTGAATTATATCTCTACTATTAGCTGTATTATCTCAGTGCCCTTTAATGAATTAATGTGAATGTCCATGAATGAAAATTATTCAAGAAATGGAGACAAAGTATAGAAAAGAGAATAATTTATTGTCTAATTGAAGTTTTAAACTTCTGCCTATCACTACAGTACCTAAGTATTCTTCCCCTTCCCATCCCAAACAAATAGTAACTCCCTTCCACTTAAACAGATAGCAGCAGTCAAGTTTTATGTCTTTCATAAGAGCTTTAGTCCTTCATTTCAGGGTGAGAAGCTGCCTGACGGAAAGGCTTATTGATTGTCGTTGGTTTTGTGCTTTGTTCTGTTTCCCTTTGCTTGAACAGGTGGTTGTCTGGTGATGACCCAGCTCTCCAACAGATTTGTTCCATGTGAAAAGTTTTTAACTAAGAATGCTTTATAGAAGTCTTCTGTTGGCTTTGTTTCTGGGTCATGCAACTGCAGCATGCCTTGGCATACCAGCAGGCTCAGTGTTTTGTAGGCTGACTTCCATTATCTTTGTTCAGGATAGGATACAGTTAGGACTTCATTTGGAGATTTTAGAGTGTAAGGATGGCAGGTTTGAACCTACCTCAGTAGATAACACTCAGTGGTAATAATGCGCTATTACAGCAACCTATTATACCCTTAAAATGGAAAATATTCTTTGATATGATTGAATCATTGCAGCAGTCTAACCTTTTCTCACTTCCACAACTTCTTTACTCCAAGCAGTAAAAGATGTCTGTTACCACTGTGCATTTTGATAACGAGATAGATTTTTTTTTTTTTTTAAGGAAAAAGTTTACTGAAAACTTTTCGTTCTCAGGAAAGGAACCAAATAGTTACGAGTTTATTTAACACATTAAATGATTTTGTCTACTTTCTTTCTTCCCTCTAAATTGGAGAGATATGGATTTGATGGGTGGACTGTTCGGTGGATGAGGAATTGGTGGGATGGTCGCATCCAGAGGGTAGTGGTCAACAGCTCAATGTCCAGATGGAGATCAGTGACGAGTGGTGTCCCGCAGGGGTCCATACTGGGACCAGTACTGTTTAATATCTTCATCAACAATATAGACAGTGGGATCGAGTGCACCCTCAGCAAGTTTGCAGACGACACCAAGCTGAGTGGTGCTGTTGACACACCTGAGGGACGGGATGCCATCCAGAGGGACCTGGACAAGCTCGAGAAGTGGGCCCATGTGAACCTCATGAGGTTCAACAAGGCCAAGTGCAAGGTCCTGCACCAATCCCCGGTATCAATACAGGCTGGGGGATGAAGGGATTGAGAGCAGCCTTGCCGAGAAAGACTTGGGGGTACTGGTGGATGAAAAGCTGGACATGAGCCGACAATGTGCACTCACAGCCCAGAAAGCCAACCGTATCCTGGGCTGCATCAAAAGAAGCATGGCCAGCAGGTCGAGGGAGGTGATTCTGCCCCTCTGCTCTGCTCTGGTGAGACCCCACCTGGAGTATTGTGTCCAGATCTGAACCCTCAGCACAAGAAAGACATGACCTGTTGGAGTGCGTCCAGAGAAGGGCCACGAAAATGATCAGGGGGATGGAACACCTCTCCTATGAAGGAAGGCTGAGAGAGTTGGGATTGTTCAGCCTGGAGAAGAGAAGGCTTCAGGGAGACCTTATTGCAGCCTTTCAGTAAAGGGGGCCTATAAGAAAGATGGGGACAAACTTTTTAGCAGGGCCTGTTGCGACAGGACAAGGGGGAATGGTTTTAAACTGAGCAATGTGGTGAGATAGGATGTACTAAGACTTCACTGGTGAGAGAATCATCAGAAGTCTTGAGTCTTTTTTCCAGGACTTAGCTCGTGCTTTGAGCTCTAGGCTGCTCAGGTTTAATCCCTCATGTGTCAATCCATAAGCAGTTGTCGCTCATCAACTTGCAGTAAAAAATTATATCAATCACACTCCTAGCAACGGCATGAGAGGCCAGACAAGCAATGTCGTTGTGATAGAATTACAATTATTATACATACCATCTTTCATATATTCTACCACTTCATCAGTTATTGCAGCCACAGCCAGAGAATGAGCAGAGATTTTTGTTGAGCTGTCTGCAATAATGTAGTATCTTTTTCCTGAGTGGTGACAGCTAATTTAAAACCCAACCTTAACTAGTTAAGGTTATTCCTTCCGGTATGAATTACTCTGGTTTTGCTAGCATTCCATGTTTCCCAGGCCTGGTGTTCATACTGCTCTGCAGACTTTAGGATAACACCCCTTACTGTCTTCAAATTTTGCTTTAAATTATGTGATTCACATTTGTCACATCAGGTTCATTCTTCTTTTATCTGGTTCAAGCCCTGAAGTTAATGAAAAATGAGGAAAGGTGGTTGTATGTGCTTTGTTGCAGAGCTTTCTGATCCTGTTTTAAGTGAAGCATGGGTTTACTTGTCGATGTGCTGTGGGACAGAGAGCAACACTGCGGTGCTCCCGGTGCTTAGGGCAGGGAGCGTGGGGAGGTCCTCGGCTCCGCCAGGAGAACGTTCACGTTGACCCAGCCCAGAAGGCTCTGCCTGCTGCGCAGAGGAGATTTACCATTCAAAGTGGTCCCTCATACCTAAAGGGAATGAAGTTAATTTGTAATACTTTGTCTCAGAGTGTTAAGGACTGTTTTGACTCTACCTTTAAATTACACACCAAGAATTTGACTCGGTGATTGTGGAAAGCTGGTGTAGTCACTTGAAGAGAAATTAAACTGTTGGTAGTGTACTGTGTTCCTAAGGACATGCTTTGCTATTCAAGTTTGAGGAAATCTCAGTTGAGAATTAACTTTTAAATTAATCTTCATAATAATACTATCTTCACTTCTGGATGCCCGGGCACAAAGACTTGGTGCAGTCTTGAAGCAATTGTAGGATATTGAGAAGGTTTCTTACGATCTACCACTTGAACCATAAGAGATCTCAGAGATGAATGTCGCTTCTTCTGTGGTATGTGCGTGTTGATATTTTATTAAACACTGAGACAACAATCTGTCAAACTAAGCTTTCAAACTGTGCAAAGAAGAAGTAACCATATGGTTAGGAATTTGTTTGCTGCATTAAACTCCCTCACATCCATATAACCAAGAAAAGAAAAAATAACGAGGCCATTATTACAACTAAACTGAAAACATAAAACAGTTGCTGCCCTAAGCTTATAAAATTTCTGGGTTCTGCTGGAGCCAATTGTTCATCTATGAGCTGAAGCCTCTGAAATAGTCTGAAGAGAGAGGAGGAAGGGGCACTAATAAAAGCCTCCTTGGCAGGTACCCAAGTGGGGTTACAGTTTGCATTCAGACCCAACACACCCAGGTCTGAATATCATTTATGGTATCTAATCAGGCTAACTGTATAAATATATCAGGGAATATTATTAGTTAATTCCTACATCAAATCCCTAGCCTCAGATTCATCTATCACATCTCCTTTAGAAAGATGGTATGATCTGTTTTAAATACTTAAAGTGATGAAGAGTCTGCTATGTCTTGTCTTCTGTGCTTTTGTTAGAAGAGGGATATCATAAAAAAATATAAAAAGGGGGAACAAAGACGACTGTCAGCGCTTAGAGTTACATGAAGAGTTTGAGTATGTCCCATTTTAATTCGGAGGTAATTATGCAAAATCCATTGGAGTTATGCTGGTGTGAGCATCAATAAGAGGATCACAACACCTTTTGCCCCTGATTTTTCTGTTATAATCGTATCTAAGTTATAAAAAGAGGTCTCTTTGTGCCATTCTACAGCTAGTTGATATTACTTACTCTACAGAGTGAATTAAAATGATGTATTTGGTTGTGCTGTTAAATTTGGGGAAATAGATTTTATTCTGTGATGCATCCAGGTTATCTGAGAATGTGTTCTGACAGTTTATTTTGGCAAAGGAGTAATTGAATTCCCCTAGAGAGTGTTAGCCTGGGAATTGTATCAGCTGTGCTAGATCAATTGAATTATTGAGGCTATGCATTGTATTAGCAATGGTTGTGCAGTACAAATCTTCCAAGGGAAATTATGTTTCTTTTCAGCTTGATATTCCAAATTTAAGTTTATCTCATGATAGTTAAATAACCTTCTGCGCTTAAACACCTGCACTCAGTCAAGCAATTTTAAACCTGAGGTTTAAACCCAGTACTGATACTTCACAGTCTGATACTTTAAGGTATTGACACAGGTAGTAGTGACCATCTTCCATGTCTAAAGTTGCAGAAATCACACAGCAGTCTGCACAAATGACACCATAAAAAGAAGAATTAATTGGAACAAAGCTGTTTTCAAAATGTCAATTCTGATGTGATGCTGATTTAAAATACAGCAACAGGTTTTCAGGGGTGAACCAAGTTAACACTAATGAAGTAAAACCAGAGATTCTTTAACCTAAATTTATCACACTCCTGTGTTTGATATTGTGAATGGTAAAATACCCCCAGAGACAGATTATGTTCTTTAGTATAAATACCTCTGAAGGCTTCGATATTCAGTCAATGAAAAAGAGTAAGACAAGTCATCCCTGTAGTAACAGTGTTAAATTTCTAGATTAATGGAAGAGGGATTTACAGTGCAATGCTGTGAGAGCATATTTACATGCTGAAGACAGTGGGGCAATACTTGATAGTAATTTCTTAAAGGTACGTGCAATGCCCTTTCAAACTTCTCCAGATAAACAGGTTATGAGACATTCTACATGGACCAGAATTTGCTTATTTTTAACTCCAGGAGAACTTCTACTGAAGTCAGACTTAGCTTAACTTTAAGTTAAAACTTAGTTTAACTTAGCTCTAACCTTTAGAGTTACTTGGTTTCCTGGCTTTTGTTCATAATAGGAATGGCATTGACCTTAAGCCACTTAAACCATGGGCCATTCTGTCTATCACAGAAGAGTGT
The DNA here is from genome assembly GCF_964195595.1 of Calonectris borealis. Taxonomy (NCBI): domain Eukaryota; kingdom Metazoa; phylum Chordata; class Aves; order Procellariiformes; family Procellariidae; genus Calonectris; species Calonectris borealis. Next base: position 12,770,287 of record NC_134315.1, read on the forward strand.
GGGGTCAAAGAGGAGGAAGGAGATGCCAAGATTTGGCTTTCAGTTCTGTAGGGGTTTTGAAGAGTGAGGAGTGCTGGGAGCATGCGCAAGAGCTGGCTTTGGGCTGTTGAACTCTGTTTTGTGAGTGTCATCTGAAAGATGGGATAGGCGTGCAGTTTTGAGGGGCTGGCCTGCGTCGTTCACTCAGAAGAGCACAACTCCCTCAATGCTATTTTTGTCACTGGCTCAAGCCAACATTGCCTTGTGGTGCTGCTGTCCTTGCCTGTGGGAACCAGAGCTAACAAGTTTGCCCACGGTCGGTCATAGAATTGAATTTTGGCCAAGCTACCAAAATTGAGTCCTGCATAAATCCCATGATCCAAGAATCTTGGCTTGCTTTTCTGGTAGTCATTTGAGGTTAACTTCACCCTTGTCTGTGTTACACATTGATATTCTGACACAGACAAGCCCTTGCTCCTTTTAGCAGGTAGATGCCTCCTCTTGCAAAACACACTGAGGTCAATGGTGAAACAGTTTAAATTAATGGGGTTATAAGATAATTGGAAATTTAAATTTATGAAAATTGATGAGTTACTAAGCTGTTCTGAGCAAATTTAGGGCTCAGTCCTATTCTCATTCCAATCAATGAAAATGGTGGTATTAAATTACGAGGATTAATCTCAGAACAATTAGCAAAGCTCTTGGCCTGTCTACGTGAGGGATTTAGTGCACAGTACCGAAAAGTGGGCGCTCTGAACTTACAGTCTTATAGACACACCACATACATTCCTCATGGAAACCCTGTAGTACCTATTACCTGCAAGCCACTTTCAAAGCAGGTACAAACATTCCTTGAACAAGACGGTTCTTGCTGTGCGTTAAGAGTATATGTTCAGTGGGATCATGAAGAACATACAGTGAATTGCAAATGCATGCTCAAGGTTATGACCTCCCAACTTCCTTCTGCAGGTGAGTCCTAAGCTACCTTGCACTTGGTGCACAATATGGTTGTCTACAGGGAAAATGTGTTCGCTGTATAGAGTTGTTTCCATTCTGTAAATTCAGAGACTTAACTATTGCACGTTACCTTTTTTTGTGTAGGCAAGACCATAAAGTACATTTTAAATCATGAATTGTCTATAATCAAAAATAAGCATTGTGGTTGTAGGAGATTGTTGAGCTAATTGGCATTAACTCATTTATTCTAATTAGTCATATTCTAGAGTATGAAAGGAAAACAACTCATAGTGAAGCTGCTAAACTGATCAGTATATTTAATCACCTGTACCTTTTTTCCCAAACAGGCAGGAGAAAAACATTATCACCCAACTTGCGCACGATGTGTCAGGTGCAGTCAGATGTTTGCAGAAGGAGAAGAAATGTATCTTCAAGGTAAAAGCAAACAAACGAAAAAACCCCCCAAACCAAACCAGTTACACTCGGTAGCATGGCCTTTTGCCCATACCTGCTAGCATGGCTGAGCTGTTTTGCACATATTCTCACTTCATAACTACCAAAGAAAGTGAAGAATGCAATGTGTAGGCTAAAGAAAAGCAAACCCAAGCCCTTGTTGCTTCTTACTCACTATTACTTCTCTCTCGGTTCAAATCCAATAGCAAGCGTGAATCACAGAAAGGATGAGTGGTAGCAGTTATTTCCTGCAGATGGAAGTACTTGACAGTGAAGATTATAAAATTTTCCATTTACTAAAAAAATGTGAATTTTTCTGCAGTGATAAATGGTCCAGATGAAAGTTAACACACATACAGGACAGCAAGTTCCCTAAAGCAGTCCTAAGTCTAGTTTGGTACACATTGCCCATTTGGGTACGAGGAGAAAATCTGAAGGTCCTTACCTGAATTCCCCTCAGTCAGACCTAACTGCCTTCAGAGGGTGGAGAAGAGGATGCCATGGAGCTGAAGCCCTTGCCAGACAAATATGCCTATACTTTATGCAGCCATAAGCTTGCATCGCTTAGGAGGAAGCTATGCAGGGAGAAATTCAGTCTTTCTTGTCAGGGAATTTCAGTGGTAATAGAGAACAACTTGTGTAATAATTTATTCAATGGAAAAAAAAAGTTATTTAACATAGATACGAGCTAAAATCTGTATTTTATATGTAGCACTTTTAGCTGTACTAAACTGATCAAAGAAAACAATGTTTACACAGTTAAATACAGGGTCAGACACCAGAGAAAATGAAGGCTTTTGCCTATGTCTTTGACTGGCAGTATCTTTTCAAAGGAAAACAGAAAAGAGAAGCTCAGTAGGATGTGGGAACTGCAAGGCTGATGTATTACCCTAAAATCACATGCTTGCCCAGATCTGTATTGCAACTTTGCAATTGTCCACAGTTTTCTAGAAGTGTACTTTGAAATCATTCATTAAGCTGGAAAAGTTAGACTTTATTTAAAACACAACAGTGGTCTCAGTAAGATCTAATTATAATTTAGTACGTTATTTAAAATGACAATTTTATTGTCACTTTGGTTTGCAACAAGAACTAGCTCATTAAAGGACATAATGATCCTTGTCTGTGCTCTTGGATTCTCTCTCAGGAGCCAGAAAATGCTGTGGTTCTTCCAATTGTAAAGTAGCTTAGCAGTACTAAAATCCTCTAGGAAATCAATGCTTTAAAAAAAAGATACCAAACTACAAATTTGTTTTTAGATTTCAAGCCCTCTGAAACTGGGTTGCAAGTGAATCTTCTTTTTAAGTTCACTTTGTTATAAGGGTGGATATTTGTTAGGTTTTGTGCTGATTTTTAGTTCAAATAATCGCAAAGTATGTTCAGGTCCTGCTGATTTGGACCCATCTTACTCACTTTATTTTCTGATGCATGAAACATTCATACCAGCTCACAATCTCACTTTTTATCTAAACATGAAGAGCAGTTTCCATTAGAAACTGGTGTTAACTTCATGAAAGATTTGTGATTAGGTTATTTGGACTGCCTGACCTGATGTGTCAGACAATAAAAAATGTCAGAGCCCAGGTTTTTATAACTTGTTCTTCATCCTCTTAATAAACTACTGTAAAGTTCCTTTAGGTGTTGCCTGTTCCTTAGCAGAAATTGAGTCGTCAGTGGTCATCCAGCAGATGACTTTTGGGTGAAAGGACTCTCTTCTGTGTGAAAAAGTTTCCCAGCCAGTTTTGCTTGACCATAGATAGCAGTAATTAAAAAAAAAATTGATCTAAATACTTCTTAAAACCATTGGGAAGATTTACATCAACTTATGCAGCAGTTGGGACAAACGCTTTCAGTAGGCAAGCTCAGACCCATTCATAATTGGAAGATAAATTAGCATTGAATTTAAAGGTGCTATAAAGAGGTTTCTTAGTGGTTCAGTCCCAAAAAACTTCAGTAACTTAGTAAACAATTTCTCTGATCTGTACTTATAGATAGTCTTTTACTGCTTGAGTCTGTGTTCATCTGGGTTATTTTTGTGAAATAAATTCTAATGATCTCCATCTGTCTTCTGGGAAATAGACTTTCTGTTTCTATCTTGTTTCCAAAATCCACTGGTTAGAAAACTATCAAACTGCTGTGAAAACAAAGCATTTCCAATAAATCTTCTTGGTGCTCTCCACCCAGTATAAACATTAAATATTTATAACACAAAAGTTCTCAACTTCCCATTTAGTCAGGCAGAAGTTGCAGTGTACTCACGTTATTTAACTGTGCAGAGCTTTAGCTTGTGGCTTGTCCGAGCTCAGACTGGCATAAACGTAAAAGTTCCTTTTTGCTATTAAAATTCACAAATAATTCTTTCATTTTATATAGTTACACACATTCCACTTCCATTGAACGCTGAACATTGAACATTGTGTTCAACTTTTTGAAAGGTTTTTTTTTCCTTTGTGATTGATGCAAAACTATTAAGTTTCTTTCTCACACTTATGATTACTTATATCTCAGGAGTTCATGATCCTCTCTTCAGTACTTACATGCAGTAGAGAATTGGTTCATTCTGTATTTCCTGCTTCCTCTAGGATTGATATTCCCCTGAATTTATGCAGTTCTTTAGTATTTGACTTATGAGAGACAAACATATAGGAAGTGCAAGATCAGTACAGTGAATAATTCAGAAAGAAAGACTGGATTTTCAGCTAGTGTTAAATGCCACAGTGCTATTCCATCCCATCACAGTATGCTACTTAGTATGATCTGGGCCAGACGATTACAAGAATACGTAAAATAAGAGTACAGGAAATTCTGACTACATGTAAGGAAAAAAAAATTTACAATGAGAGTGGAACAGGTTGCCCAGAGATGCTGTGGGATCTCCATCCTTGGAGATATGCAGAACCCAACTGGGCACAGCCCTGAGCTGCCTGCTGTAATGGGACCTGCTCTGAGCCGGAGGTTCGGCTGGAGGAGCTCCAGAGATCCCATGTCACACTTCTTAGGACTCAGGTTTTGATGTTAATCTCACATATTGAAGTCCATGTAGCTTTCTGAAGTGCGCCTAGTCTTTAATATGTATGTGATCAGGCTCACTGATATTGAGAAGTTGTCACTTTTATCTTCGAAAGTATCCATAAAATAGTGACTGCAGTGGAGTAAGTCAGTGTGCTATGTCTTATAAAACCTTATAGGAAGGTTTAATAAGGTTCTTATTTTAAACCTTTTAAGGTTCTTGTTGGGGAACTGAATTAAGCAGAACTTTAAATTTCCTTTCCAGGTACATCCATTTGGCATCCAGTTTGTAGACAGGCTGCAAAGGCTGAAGAAAAAAACAAGGTAAAAATACATTGGTTTTACCCAGTATTATTCCATTGTCATATTATTGTCTATCCCTTTTTTTGCAGCAGGCATGGAGGGAAGGATTTGGAATTTTTTCTCTACTGTAATTTTAAATTTTAAATGACAGTAATCTATTAGGTTAATGTAATGTAATAATGTACTATAAATATTCTGCTTTTACTTAGTGATTAAAGCTTCAGGTTCAGGAGAATGCTGACTTAAGAGTTATGTATAGAAGCTGAAGGAAAAATGTGAAAATATGAATAAGAAAAAAAAAGTTAATTTTTAACTTCTGTTTGATGATGATGTGATCAGTGCACGACCTCTTCTCTTTTTATGTGGCTCTGCACTTAAAAGATCAGAGGACTTTCACTTTATTTGTTTTTACAAAAAAATCTCTCCTTGGAATTTCTTTTTTATTATTTCTTTGTAAAATGTTGGGAAGCCAGCCCCGACTTAATTTAATCTCTGGCTTTAAGTACCTCCTTAAGTTGGATGATTTGTGCATCTGTCTGTGTGCAAGGGGAAAAGGGGGGAGTTCTGGCAACTTTAATGATTACAAGGTTAGCAGATGAATAAGCTGCCCCTAGGAAATGAAGAATTAATCTGTAGCTGGGGAAATGATCTCTCTGAAGTGGTGGGACTGAGATGCATCTATCTCATTTAATGCGGAGGCCAAGTATGGGGTTTTTCAGTTCTGTTGTTCTCTCATGCTCCAAGTGGTATCCTTGCACCCTGGTATCCTTGTTCGTAAAAGCTCTGCTTTGATTCATCAAAGCTTGGACACAAGGCACATGGGACAAGTCAGAACAGCAGGCAGCAGCTATAAAAAGAGTGTTTACAAATCTGGTGTGTTAGCAAGTGCAAGTTTGACTAAATTACAGTTTCGAAAAAAATTTGGTTTGGGCTTTACCCTGAAGGATCTTGGCTGTATTTTTTGTACCGATGTGGTTGGGAAGCGATTGCTCTGGTATTCTTCATGGTGAGTTCTGAGTATCAAATAAGTAGCATTTCAGTATAAAATGTATTGTTTAATACATATGTATTTAAAATTTAAAAGTCAAAATACTTTACTTTAGTAAGTGATGATTCAGCCTAATACTATTAAGTAGTATTTCAGGTTTCCTAAGGATTTTATTCTGGCTGAGTAACTGAAATTGCAAGGCTAAAACCCCATGTAATTTATTGAAAATGTAGTAGGGTTTGGTATTTTTTTTCTCCCCTCCTTCAAAGAAAGACAGCAGATGAGGTTGTACTGGGTTCCTACTGGCTGCCTTTTCCTCACAAAGGCAAAGAAAGTGTACCTGTAACATACTCTGTAACGGCTGACTCATTTATAACACATCTCTCCTGAGTGCTGGGAGTCTGCCCCTTCCCCAGCAGAGAGGAAGACATCTGTATCTGAAAGTCAGTGGGAGTTTTGCATGAGTAGGGAAAAAAACACAGAATGGAGCTCAAATAATTTTTCCAAGTCTAGTCATTTTTCCTTTTCTTTGGGGTTTTCCTCTTCTTTTGGTCTTTACGCTCATTATTGAAAAAATAAACCAAGAAGAAAGGATGCCGTTTCAAAGAGGATAGTAATGGACTTTTCAACATAACTTGTAAAGTTGGGAATGGGATATACTGGTTGAGAAATTTTCTAGTCAACCTTTGCAATTTGTTGTTTTTAAAAGTTATCTTTCTATATATTTATATAGATACATGCACAGCATGTAATTAAAGTGAGTGACAAAGGCAGAAGGAGTAAGTGGCAGCACACTCCAAAACTTTGGAGATGGAGTGGAAGGGAAAAAGAAGTTGTGAAAGAGAGTGACAGCAAAAAGAAAAATTATGGGAGAGTGAGATTGTAAGCAGAAGGGATGAAGCTGGAAAAGAGAGAAGAAATCAAAGTAGCAAGAGAAAGAATAAGGATTATCAAAAGGCATAAAGGAAAAAGAGGTAGGTGGAGGGAGAATAAAAATGCATAATATGGAGAAAAGAACTGAACAGAAGCAGTGGAATCAAACGAGATGCGAGTTTTTACTGCAAAAGCTAGGAGATTATGTGCAGCACGCATGGAGTGGGGATGCTAAAAGGGGTAATGGGTCATGCAGAGAATAAAAAGCATGTGTGAGATGTGGAATGAGCGGGTTTTAATCACCAGGAGGAGAAATGATACAATTTGTGGGAGTAACTGAATAGCATAAGGAAGCACGGAAGCAATATGCAGAAGTACCTTAGAAAGATGAGACTCTACGCTTTGATTGCAAAAGTTAGAAACTTTAATTAATTGTAGTTCTTCTTAAAAACAAGATGACACCTCTAAGTTGAGGAAAGCCCCTGAAAAAACTCCAGGAATTTACTAAGAGTTATTAAATATATTCAGCCAGGTATGTTATGCTTTTTAAGGTCATGACACAGAAGGAAGCTCTGAAGCATTATCTAGGGAATCCTGTGGTTAATCCAAAACTGTCATTTGACTTTAACAGGGTTTAAAACATTGAAATAGTGCAGTTTTATTCAGGATTTTTTCTCTACTGCATTGGATCTCCTGTAGGGACATCATGAAAGAGAAGTATGGTTTGCATGTGACATCAATGCATTGATGACACTTTCATGTCATTTACACAAGTTCTAGAAAATTGTAATATGCTTTATCTATGCGGAAGATCAATGCAATTACACTGACCAGGTTGAATGATCATCTCAACGGCAGCCACAAGTATTTCTCAGAGAATACTCTATTTCCATGCCAGTGTTTGCCTTGTCCCCTTGGACCTTCAGAGCTCGTCCAGAGCCTCAGTGTGAGACAACTGAAAATGAGAGGGAGAAAATTCCCAAATCCCAGTCAGACGTGCCAAAACAATTAAACTGAATCTTTCTTATACGGATAAGTATCTCCACATACTGTCTCGGAGAAGTCTATAGGACTATTTGGCTTAAAGAAGGTCTGTGGAAGGATAGTTGTGATCATTGAGTTTGTTTGCTCTGCTAACACAGTACTGTGCAGATATTTTCACATATTACTTCTAAAAGCTAGTAAATATTTCAAGCAAAGACTGGAGTAGTAGGAAGGATGCTTCCTTGACCTGAGAGTTTAATAATGCTAAAATTCTTTTAAGGGTCTGAACAGTTGTAACCTCCAGTTGAAAAGTGCTAGCCTTAGGTGACACAGTAAATGGCAGTCATTCAGAGCGCATGGAAAAATACGTACTTTTTGCAATCAGGGACAGAATTTTCCATAGATGGGAAAGAGTATTTTATGATGAATTAAAATATCTGAGTAAAAGAGGGTATAAAACCATTGATTTCATATTAAGATTTGTTTAAACTTCAATTATGAATGTCAGGTCTGTTCGCTCATGGTTAATATCAATGTGTCTCACAACCCTTTGTTATTTAAAAGTAATTATATTTTTCATCATAAAGGAATCTACCAAAAAGAAATCAATAAAGGTCTGTCACTCTGAATGCCAAAATAATTGAAAACAGAGCAAAACCAGTTGAGTATTAAAATTAATCTGGTAGTATTACAGTCAGAGAGGGGGAAGCTAACCTTTTGGGTGTCTCATTCAGGATGCTCTGCAGGATGTCGTGCTGTTTGCTATGAGTGAATGGCGTGGTAACATGACACGTTCCAGAAGCAATGTAGATTGGTTTGATGGTATAACCTCAGAATAAAAATGCTGCCACCATATCATCTTGTGACCCCAGACTCAGAGCTGCTGTAACTTGACCTGTCCCTGATAGTGTCCAAAGGCTGTCCTGGCAGCCCAGAGGTGCTCCAGGCCATTTTGTTCTGAAGGGAGGGGAAAAGAAAGTCATACGTAAAATCATTTTTACATTTTCAAAAGGTCAATCTGATTGACTGCAGGTGTTCTTTTATTTTGAAGTCTTTGGTATGCCTGTATGTTTTGAGCTTGCTGTAATAAGCCATTTTTGAGTGGTAAAGGTTAAATTAAATGAAACGTCTTGCACACTGTTTTTGAAGTAACAGTTACATTTTCTCTCCCTCTCCTCTATTTCTTACCTGTTTCACTTCTCCTGCCATAGGAAACGAGGACTTCCTCTGAGAGTATTATTTCTGTACCTGCTTCAAGTACATCAGGTTCCCCAAGCCGTGTGATCTATGTGAGTATTTCATGGTGAAATTCATCCTGGGAGATGGGGAAAACCCTGTCCTTTCTCCTACAGTTTAGCACGTTGTGTGGAAAGCTAGTGTCTCCAAACCTGCAGTCAGAGATTCCTCTAAAATGGAATTTACTTCCTCACATTTAAAATGTTTGAATACTGCATTTACCATAACAGAATTCTGGTGGTTTCCTGTTATTTTTTGTGGTATATTTATAGCATTTACATTACCACTAGAGCTGGCTTATACCAAAGCATGCAAAATACCACAGTGCTTTCTAAAAAGAAAAGTTTAAGTAAACAGTACAGCCCACAGGTAGATTACAAGCTTAGATTTGAACACAACTTGTCTAAATCGAGCTCTTGAGCCTGCATCTGATTGCTTATGAAAACACTCGTGCGTGTGATTGCAGGACTCTGGCCTTGACGAATGCCAGTCCCTAACCTCGGAGGACCTTTGATGTGTTTATGGTTTAAGAAGTGCTAGCTCTGGAAAGCTCATAGAGAGAATTTAAAGTAACAAGTATGATGAAAGCTTATGCTGAGTATTTTTTCAATACCAGATGTACCTTGCTTGTCATAATTGCTGTAGCTAATGTTCATGGGCAAATTCTCAAGGCTACCACCAATAGGTAAAAAATATCCACAAGTGTGGCATGTTCCATCCAAACATCTCTTGGAGAGCTTCAGTATTCTCAGGTCTATTCTTTGTCCTGTCCGAGTATCCCTCAGGAAGGCAAGTCGTTCTCATTGGATAGGACCATATGTGGAGGAAATGGCTGGAGATGCGATTGACTGCCGGAAAGGTTATTATACAAAGGTTAAGGGTTTTTATCTACTACACTGAGACAAGCAAGAGTGCCTTGGAGCCAAACTTGACTTTTTTCTTCAAGTAAAAATTATTTTGAACACAATATCCCCTTTATCTGAGTAAGATTGAACTAGAAGTGGAGGAACTGCCTGTTATCTAAATGCTCAGTGGTGTTTTTGAGTTCTCCTTCCAGTAGAGCTCCATGCTGGTGGATACCAGTGGTATATTCCTAGTAAAAAAATGCCGTTGCCTCAACTGCTATGAAGACAATTCATTGTGCTAGGAGCCTCTTATCATGTAAGCACTTTCTTTGGCCAGATGGTCTCTATCTCTCCAGCCATGCACCACTTCATTGTTTTTATAAGCATGAGCATTTTTCTAAGATTTATGTGTTTTTAGTGACATTTATCTAACTATTGGATGGTACTGTTTTTCTTGATGTTTGTGATTACAGCTTTAAATATGCTTCACAGGCTGTTAAAAGTCAAGGACAAACCTCCATTTTCGTTTTCTGTTTTTTCAAAGGGTATCATTAAATCAGCACATAACTCTAATGTTTGTTACTGTAATATACTTTAGAGGCAGCTGGGACTGTGAAAGAATAAAGTTCTCCAGCAAATATGAGTCAATTAGGAAAAACGATTCCCCAGAGGCGTGCAAGTTCTTGCCATATCTGTCTCATGTCTGACTGCTTAATGGTCAGAAAGCTGTGAGATTGATTAAATCCTATTCTGGCTTTCACAAACAGGAAAGTAAAAATAATTAAAAACATGTTACTGGACTTCTATATTATCAAAATGATTCTTTGGCTATCTTTTGCATCTGTTTCTATTACAGGAGTGTTATGACATACAGACATGCTCAAGATTTGTCTTGGGTGCTTTCATGATTGGTTTTACCAAACCTAAATTCATGCTGCCACTGAAAGCAAAGACCCACCCACACGTGGCCCTGACCTTCTCCAGCCATGTCTTCCCATCTCCACTTTGGTGCTAGTACTAGAGTGTTCAAAGAGGTATGATTGGTCAGATTTGAGACCAGATTCAGCTAAAAAAATAACCCGGGAAAAAACCTCCAGGCAACCAGAGAGGCAAAAAAAGACCCAGCCGTCTATATGTCTCTAATGCTAACATAGAAGGCAGAGCAGAGTGGGAAGGCGCACACAGGACAGCCGCTTTCAGCAGTAGCATGGATTCAGATGATTAAAACCAATAGTAAAACTGTACCTTAACAACTGGTGAGCTCTGTGAAGTATCGTATTGGACAAAAGAGAACTTAGAGAAAACAGTTAAAGCTTAGGAACCGTAAATTCGTGGTGCTCATAATTTCAAAGGCATCAAGTCAGAGCAACGCAATCATTCTGAACAATGCGCCATCTCATGGGAGACGTGTTTCTGGGTCATGGTTAAGTGGTCAGCTAGGGAAAGATGAAGAAAGCCTGTTTTTGACTAAACCTGAATGTAGTTCATACAGATGGTTTACTGGAGCCATACCACTTTTCTTCATCTGTTGATATCAGACTTTGGTGTCGTCTTGCACTGAGAGAGGGCATAGGCCAATGTCCTTTGAAGTTAATGGGCATCTTTTCATTAACTTTAGTGATGGCTTCATTATATCCAGACTGAAATTCACCTCAGTGCAGACGCCCTCTGAGAGTCCCTAAATTCCACTTAAAAATCAGTTAATTTCTAAATCATGCAATTAAATAGGGCTTAAATAAAAGTCCTTCTTTATACTTAGCTAAATTTTATGAAGAGAGAATTAGGAGCTCCCTGCAAAGATATATCTGTCTGGAAGGTTTAGGTTAGGTTACATAGCTGTGTTGTACATTCTCATACTAGGAATAGAAATCACATTATATTTTTATACAGGATCATATTTGCAATTATACAATTGCAAAATTACATATTCCAAATGAAATAGATACTCTAAACTTAGAGCATGGTTTTAACAGAATCCAAAATACCAGATTATTGAAGAAATGGCTTAAAGCCTCTCAGCTGTAATTTGAGCCTTCCCTAGCATATTTGAATTCCACTCACGTATTTGAAAGTAGGTGAAACAAATAAAATAAAAACAATGTAGGCTGAATGTTTGTAGAATTGAGTGTTTAGAAAGCAACTGTATCTCTAAGGTGGTTTTTGATCCAAATTTGCCTACATTTTGATATTTAAACTAAAAGGAATTATATAACTAGGTAAGTTTTACTCCTGACAGTTCTGAAGTCTAGTGGGAGGATCTCAAGTTGCACTTCTGTGTGGAGAGATGGGGGCTAAAATTACCCTAATTCACATTTAAATATTCCCAATTCTGAACTACTTTGGGTTCACTAGAATAATCTCCACAACCCTGGATACCTTAAAAAAGAATTTATCACAGCTTCCTTGGCCTTCCTTGTAGGTCGATGCTGCCCAATCTTCCTGGAACAGACCTGACGGACAGACACCTCCTTATCTTTGCATGACATGTCCCTGCATCAGAGCTTGCCACTGGCTTCTCAGTAGGGAGAGATTCATTTTCATTAAGAGGCTATTTCATTGCTCTTTAGCTTCGTAAAGCAGCTGCAAGGAAGATGAGGTCTGTAGATCACTGAAGAATCACATATTTGATTAAAACACATTTTTTTATTAGTTTTGAGGATGAGAATATGTGATGGTTATGGCAGCTTTGTTCCACTTTCTTAGTTAAGAGGAATCTTCCTCCCTTCCGTTGTTGCTTATGTTTGCACAAATTCATACATTGTTTTAGAAGAAGGGATAAATGAAGGTTGTCACACTAAATTTTCCTGTATAACCTAATAGAAAACTTCCCTGGAAAATCTATTGAACTTTTCCTAACTTCTACTAAGAAAAAATACAATCACTGCACACATAAATCCTGGATACTTTCATGGTTTTGCATGTGGAAAATATTATTAGTTTTGCAGCTGATCATACTGAGATTTTCAGAGAATAGTGAGGTTCACTCATCATTTTGTTGCCAACGAAGAGCTTATCATTCTGCAAAGCTGAACTGGGAATGAGACGCTTATGCTGCCCATTTCTCCACTCTCAGTGTGGCCAACTTGTTGTCGTATCTACAAGACAGTACGTGCTGGATACAGTTTTGGTGCAAGTTACCATTATCCTAAGGATAATGTGTGCAAATGTGGCATTTTGATAATTATACGTTTGGAATAAGAGTAGTAAGAGGAGAATGGGGAGCAACACAGTCCTTTCCCTCTGTTGGCTCTGTAAGTCTCATGAAAGGATTTGAACTTTACTTAAGTGGCATCTGTGATCTTCCAACTAATCCACCGTGGTGCAAATCCATCATCTGGTGGTTTGTGACCTATAATTAAAGGCTACTTAGACATAGTCAGGAAAGGAGGTGAAGCTGTGGGACACAGCTGAATGGGAAAAATTAAAGACCTGTTTTTCAGCATCTGGAGAGTATATGTTGGAAATAGGTATTTGATTATTCACTACTGCTTATGGCAGGGGAACCCTGCACACCAAAACCACTTTAAAATGAAGGGCGTTTTGACTGAAGACGACTACAATATCTGTCCCGCACGTCTCTCTGTGAGCTAGCAGTAAGTGGGATATAACCAGGGGAACTGGAATGATGCCATGCTACTTCTGGTAGCCAAATGTGAGTGACAAAGAAAAGTAGAAAGCACCAGTATATAAAAAGAAAACAGTGGTAATATTTAGCATTGTGTAGTAAATGTAAGAGATTTAAATACGCACAAACAGAAAAAGTGGTTTATTACTATAATGATGACTTTTCTACCTACGTGAATCTGTCCTTTTCTGATTGCATCCTGATTATATTCTTTCTTATTCTCACTGCTTTCTTTCCTCCTTTTCTTAGGCAAAGCTTGGAGATGAAATTCTTGACTACAGGGATTTGGCTGCTCTTCCTAAAAATAAAGCCATCTATAACATTGACCGCCCAGATATGATCTCCTATTCTCCATATATCAGTTACTCTTCAGATGACAGGCATAGTTACGGGGAGGTACTGAAACATGGGGGGATTTTTTTGCTATGAATTTGAGATTTTATGTGCATTGTTAAACATGCTGCTGAACACTCTTAAACATGTGCATAATTTTTAAAAATTTTTTTATAACTTGAGTTAATTGAGTCATGTCATCCATTCATTGACAAGGCATTTTAGCCTTCCAAAAACAAGTGAGTTGTTCATTTCACTTTTTAGTTTGTGGAAATTAAAGAATCACTTTCTATATAGTTTTTTAAACAGATGACATGTAATTAAAATATGTTTTTTTATGAGAGGAGTTCTACATGTGTGTGGTAGGAAACAGAAGCCATTGCTAATTACAATGCAAAAATCAGAAGTGAAGCCAAATGTCTTTCATGATTTTTTTTTCTTTTTTAGTGTACCATGTTCTTTTGGTAACACAACAATGGTATCACTTTCCTATGTACAAATTTCTTTCAACTGTCCCTTACTAAAGTTCATCCTCATGTCACGCATGCATTTCCATCTATTCATATGCAGAGCTAATACTACGCATTTTGTGCTAATGAAATCTAATTTAACATAATCTTACTAATACTAATTCTGGTTTTTGTGAAGCATATTTGTATATAACTCCTGTCATGCAAGTTAGCTTTTATTCCCTAACCATATCTACCTTTTGTTCGAACTTCTGATTTCTTTTACAACTTTAGATACTTTTTTACAAATCAAGCCTCTTATATATACTAGGTATATTATCAAGACATATATGGTCTAGAATGGAAGTCTGCATTGTTCTCTATAGGTGTAAGTGAATGGGTAGAAATAAATACTATAAATAATAGCCATACTGTTTTTAATAGCCCCAGTCCTGCTATCTCTTAGGCCTTTTACTCTTAATCTACTACTAAAGTCTTAGTACTACTCTCAGGTAAAATGCAGCCCGTATGTTAGATCTTGCAGACTTTCTTCCAAACCCTCTTTGTACAATGCTGAACCACAATAGCTCTATTGTAATGCATGCTAAAAGAATTAAGATTGTATCTGCTAAAGGGTTTAAATGGTATTTAGGTTTCTGAATTCACAAAACTGAAAGCTCTTGCTAGCCCTGAACTTAAGGAGTATAAACATTTCCTTTCTACGTCAAAATTTGTGGGTGCTGATAATGTTTGTGGCCCTCCTCAACTGCCCAATTACATCTGGACTTGGCAGAGGTGACATCTAGGCTTGGCAGAGGTGCACACACTAAACAACCTTCCCCCAACTCCTGGGAAGACTCACTCATTGCACCCCCTCCAAGGTGATGATTATAAAACCATCGCACCCAGCATAAATCTGTGCTGCTGCTAGAGGGAGTTTCCCCCTGCCTGCCTTCAGCATCTCCTTGGCCACTTGCTTCTGCTCCTCTCCTTTGCCAGAGCAAGCATCCATGTGGTTGTGGTAGGGCTTAGGTTTCTTCTGAACCATTGGCGTGATCTGATTCCGTGCCAGCACTCGAAGGCTGGAGATCCCAAGGGCAGGACAACCGCCTGGTGGTGCGGTGAAACTGCCCATCTTGGTGGCAGCCCGGCCTTTGCTGGGACCCAGCAGCTGTGAACGGTGGGAACATCAGCATCGCACTTTCAGGAGTGGGATAGAAGGTAGTTGCAGTTGAGCTCTAAAAAAACCAACCGACCAAAGAAATAAAATCACAGCAAAGAGGGTATTGCTGCTGTCGCCTGCTTTTAGTGGGTAGCTCAGCAATGAGACCACAGCAGGGGGAGTTTATTGGGACAGCTGGAGTCATTGCCGTTTTCAGTAAACGTATGACTTAACAGAAGATAAAAGGGACCACATCATGAATGAGGGCCTTTTCCCTTGGGGCTGTAGGAGACACCTACAGTGTTTGCACCACCAGCTTAACGCTGTCCCAGGTAGGTCTGTGCTGATATAGGCATTTGTGTCAGCAAGACCTCAGTGATATCTTAAAAAATAAAGAAGTGGGGTCCAATCATCTGTTTCTAGGTGCCTAAACCAGGAGGGGATTTTGGGCTGTGCTCGCAAACCAACACGCACGTTTTCGTGATGCTCCAGATATTTACATCCTTGATATGGCCAGGGGAAAAAAATACCATAGAATCATAGAATATCTCAAGTTGGAAGGGACCCATAAGGATCATTAAGTCCAACTCCCTGCTCCTCACAGAACTACCTAAAACTAGACCACATGACTAAGAGCGTCGTCCAGACACTTCTTGAACCCTGACAGGCTTGGTGCCGTGACCGCTTCCCTGGGGAGCCTGTTCCAGTGACCGACCACCCTCTCAGTGAAGAACCTTTTCCTGATGTCCAATCTGAACACAGCTTCACTGACGCAGCTTCACTCCATTTCCTTGTTCCTATCGCTGGTCACAAGAGAGAGGAGATCAGCACCGCCCCCCCCTGCTGCCCCCCTTGAGGAAGGTGTAGACTGCGATGAGGTCACCCCTCAGCCTTCTCTTCTCCAAACTGAACAAACCAAGTGACCTCAGCTGCTCCTCGTAAGTCTTGCCCTTGAGGCCTTTCACCATCTTGGTCACCCTCCTCTGGACACACTCTAGTAGTTTGATGTCCTTCTTATATTGAGGCGCCCAAAACTGCACACAGTGCTCGAGGTGAGGCCGCACCAGTGCAGTGTAGAGTGGGACAATCACCTCCCTTGACCGGCTAGCTATGCTGTGCTCGATGCACCCCAGGACACGGTTGGCCCTTTTCGGCTGTCAGGGCACACTTGACTCATACTGAACTTGCCATCAACCCGAACCCCCAGATCTCTTTCTGCGGGGCTGCTTTCCAGTCTTTTGCCCCCATTTTGTACGTATGTATATCCTGTCTTCCAAATTTCAGCATCCTGGCTACACCTGCAGCTGCAATAGTTTCAGTAGATTCCTGCTCAGCTAACCGAGTTTAACCTTTAATTTTGAAAGGAAAATGAACGAATAGCAAATTTTCAAATTACATTATGTTTAATTAAAAATTAAACAGTACAGGTATTTTTCTTTCCTTTAAAACAGCCAGCTCTGAGCAACAGAGTTCTAGTCCAGGTTTTGGAGCTGCTTCAATGCAGATTTAACTAGGGCTTGTGTCTAATTTCAGGCAGTTACTTTACATGGGACTTGCCCTACTCGCAGCACTCTCTGTGGTACAGTACTGGTCTCACCAGACTCCAGAATTTTGTAGTAAAGAAATCAACAAAAGCTTTATATGACATTATTTAGATCTTGTTTACTTCTTTAAAAGCAAATAAAAAGAAAAGTCACCCTAACTTAATTGACAGGTGTTTTTCATAACTGTATCATGTGTTATACATGGATATTGATATTTTAAGAGTAGTTCTTCTCACAAGTAACATCATGCATGAATTTGTATCACTAATTTGTTGTGTGTTGCTGTTTGCAGTCACCTCAGTTGCTCTCTCCAACGCCTACTGAGGTAATCCCCAATGCCTTTGTTCTCCTGTTCTGACCCATTTTGTGATGCATAAACCTGGTCATTTTGATAACCAGCAGCGTCTGAAATGTGGGGTTTGCCTCCTGCCTCTACAGTGCATGGGGTTTTATAATTTATGTTTTTCACAGTGTTACTTGTGTTGAATATGTGCTCTGCTTCTGGATTGTCATCTGTATGCATCTGTCTCCACTGTCATCCATGTTTCTGCTTTCCAAAATAAAGGTTATATTGTGGTCACTTCTTCAAGCTCTACTAAATAAATTACATTTGGAAATATGATTTATGTTTACATTTAAAGCTGCCAGCGTGAGTTGACTTGAATTAATGCTTGGCGTAGCTTTCTCTTCTTTTTTTCTGGTTTTTTTTTTTTTTTCCCCACAAATAGTTAAACTATTTATACTATTTGTGCACTCATACTGTTAAATCATTTGCACATACCTGAACTTCTAGGTCTGTGGTTTTTGATGTGCATTCATGATCAAAGCCAGTCATTGTTTCAAGAAACATCACCTTGGAAGCTGCAAAAGCATTTCACATAGCTTCCCAGATAGTAACTCAATTACGTATCACAGGCCTGGCTAATTTCTCCATTATCCCAATTTTACGTTAAGAGAACTGTATTGCAAAATTTTGGTAACAGTGGAGAATTGCAGATTTTCATTAAGGATTGCAAATGACCAACTGTCACTATGAGTATTGGTTAAACAGAAAAGTTAACCAATAGAAATGTAATTTAATTGATAGTTTAAAAATAAAAACGTGCTTTATTTAATATTGGATTTCATGAACTTGAGTGACTGTTCCTTACGGAGACACAAAGTACGCAAAAGATCTGAAATACTCAATATTGAAATCTTGGTGTTTTGGAAGGTTATAATAATTTCCTTTAAATTAGCTATCAGTTAGCAAACAGTCATACTATTAAATTCCAGAAGTCACACTGGTATGGAGGTTGGTGCTGCCGCGATTCGTGTTATGTGAATTCTCCAGGTTATCCAGCTCTGCCGTGCTGTCTTTCTCTAAAGAGTCTATGATCAGGTGCGCAGGCATCATCATCTGCAAACTTGTCACCAGTTTTGTTGCAGGGATTTTTATTAGAGGAACATTCCACTGTGTCATACAATTGGACGCATCATAGACCATTAGCTAACACTCATATGATACTTAAATATCACCACAAGACTTTCTAGAGACATTGCTATACTGCTTGTAAATCTCTTCGCAAGGGTTAGAGTGGGTATTAAATAATGTAGCTACTTCAGGAGGGAAACATCTCAGACTGGGCATAGAGGGGTTGGTGGCGGAATGCCTACAACGCTGCGTGCTTGGGAAGGCATCAGTTGTTCTCACTTTTTTGTATAATTTCTTCAGAAATGGATATTAAAGCGATAATGCTACTTACCACTATACAAAACTGATTTCCATTTTTGAAAATGCAGTCAGTGAGTCTGGGGTGAGGTGGAAGGGATGGAGCACACCTGCACCAGAGGAGAAAAACTGGTGATGGGGGAACATTCTGCATCTCTATGGAGTCAAGGATAATCCTAGAGAAGCCAAATAGGAAACTGCATTCCTCTAAAGATGAATGGATGGATATAATTAAGTGGTCCTGATAGGAATCTGGGAGATAATGATGGGGCTAAGTAGGATCTCCTGTGTGTTTAAATGATGAAGGATCCAGTGTGAGTCCCACAGATGCCTAAAGATGTCCCAGTATTCATGACAAGTGACTAACACCTGCTATGGTATAGCCTATCTTCACTCACTCCTACTGGAATAGGAGAGGGGAAGCAATTTTTGGAGTATGACTTTCCATAAGGGAAAGGTTACATTGATTTTTTCTAATTTGAAGTTAACTCAAGCCAATTCTCGCTTGTCTTAAAAGAAACAAGAAATTTGGATTTGCTTTTCTAGCTAGTTTACAAAAAGTAATTTCCACATCTAATTCACTCAGTAATGCTTTTACTGTTAAGAAGACACTACGTACAAATTGCAATTGTAATCTAACTAGCTATAGAGAGTGAGGGGTTTGGAGTGGGTGTACGTGGTTTTCAGTGGTTGAAGCCAGTGTTTCATGGGAAATGGGTTGTATGACTTGCTTTGCACGATGCTGGAGTATTAATGTTAATGCTATATATGAGTGTTTATACCAGTTAATTAGCTAGTAATGACCATGTTGTAATATGGTACGCTGGGCAATTTATACGTTTCTGTGATGTAATGAAGCCAACAAATGCTGATTTTTGTGTTGCCTGTAACCATTGTGCATCCGTTCAAATGGGTACAAAGTGACCATAGTACTGTCACGCTAACCTGATCTCATCTTCCACCCACCCGTTTATGTTCAGGGAATTATACTGTCCTGACACAACGCTTCTACAGTGTTATGTTCTTTTCAAGTTATATTGTCATTTTAAATTCATGTACGTGCTGTCTTTCCTGGGAACATGGCTGTTCTCTGATACTTGGCAGAGCTCCTTCGGTCACACTGCGGTGGAGGTGCTTACGGCTGAAAGCCGCCTCATTTCATTGGGATTGCATGGAGCATTACGACAGCATCAACTTCCATATACGCGGCACAGAAACGTGCAAAATGGCATATTCTGCCTGTTTCGGAAGTTACTTCTCTTCCCTACTGACATATTTTTCCTCTCTTCCTCTCAGGGTGAGCAAGATGACAGATCTTTCAAGCAGTACAGGACATCCAGTCCTAGCTCTGCTGGCTCGCTGGGCTATGGTCGCTACACTCCAACCTCCCATTCTCCTCAGCATTACAGCAGACCAGGTAATTGAAAAGCAGCCTTATTTATTCTCTAGGTTTTTCCACTACTTTGTCTTATGTTGTACATAGGGTAGACTCCGGTAGACAGGGATTTAAGGTGGAGTAGCAGTTCATTGCAGTGATTTATTTACTGTGAACAGAGAGTCCCATGGGGAGAAAGGAAACAAGTGCTTCAGGAATGAGCATCTAAGAAAACAAAAACAGGCATCTAGAAAGATTGATTTTATGTATCTGTAAACAGAAGATAGAACAGTTTAAAGGACTTAATCCTGGTCCCATCCTGCCTGAAGCCACACATTCAATCCACAGCTCTTTCACGGTGCGGCATGGTAGCAGTGAATGCACACAAAGCCAAGAGGGTGATTGAGTGACTTCGTATCCCTTCTTGTACCACAGGGTTATGGTCCGTGTCTCTTCTCCACAGTGCAAGAGCTGGAGGAGTGACTAGTGGTTCTAATGGCTGGGTTTTGAAGGCCAAGTTACTTTAGTTGAGAAGCTTACAGCAGTGTTTATTGCAGCTTTGGGCTGTAGTAGCAGCTGTGTCCATGCTCTTGTCGCACAGAGAGCAGGGATCACCCCCTTTTGATCTTTGCATGGGGGTCCCTTACAAAAGCCCGTTCATATTTGGGCACTGTACAGAGTTTTATCCTTGGAAATAATTAACTGAAGTGCTCAAAATTCATTCTAATTTTTCTCCACTCCATCATTTGGGTGGAGAACACAGAGCATTTCTATTATTTTCTTGGTGTCTTTTAATTTCATTGGGGTTACAATAAAATCATAAATTAGTCTGGGAAATTGGGAGTTCATAATCTTTCCAGTGGAAATGAAAATTTTAGGGATAACAGAAACAGGTTTTACAGGAATTGAATATTTGTACTACATAAAGTCTTCGACGAAGTGGAAATGAGATTGAGTATCAAAGATCTATTAAAGGGAGGAAAGATTAGTCTCCGCTGAAGGTCTGGCAGCTGTGTCTTGCTTAAGCTTAGCTGCACACTGTTAAAGCAAGGAGGAAAGACAAAAGAAATTCCAAATTAATTCTAATGTTTTACAGCTTCATTGAAAATTTAGAAGATAGTCATCATAATTGCCACTTCTAATAATTGCCATTAGTCCTCAAAAATATGTTATCAGGACATTATTACAACAAAGCAAACAAAGATGACTGCTGAGAATGTTTTTCAAAGTGCTTAAACATGTGTCTAACTTTCAGAGCTCAAATAACTTCAGGGTGTTTCTTCAAATGCTTAAATTAGCCATGCACTTGAGTGCCCTGGTGCGTTGTGAACTAAATCCTGCCAGTGTGCACTGATGGCAGTGAGAACTGGACCCACTCGTAGCACAGTTCTCAGCAGAGACAAGGCTCTCCCCATTTCATTTCATTAGATCCATTATGAGCATATATCATTCCCTCTTGCAGCTTTTGAATATGCAGATTTTCCCTTGAGTGCAGCTATGCTTTTTGTGGTGCCTTTTCTGGAATATTTTCTGATGCGTTACATTATCAGCATTTTATATGATACTCTTTCTGTCTGCGGAAAGCCTGTGTCCCTTGGTCAACCGCATAGTATGGCCACTGTGATGTTTTTAGCAATAACAGGAGAAAGATGAAGTCTTAAATATAAACTATATGTTTTCTAAGCATCAGGAGGAAAATGTTCCTGAAAAAAAGGATGGCATTGTAATTTGTGGCTTTCAGTAAGTGAACTAAATAGTTTATTTTCACTTACTCTCTGTTGCCCCCAGCTGGTACTCAGAGTCTTGGTACCAGTAGCTGCATCTCCCTGCCCCAACACCCAAGCCCTACATCTACATTCAGACATCATTACATCCCTTTCTTCAAAGGTAAGGTCCAGGAATGCAAAACCGTGCTGTGATACTGTAGACTTATTCAGATGTGTTTCACTTTTATGTCTGTGCAAGCATGGCTTCCACTTGGATAAAATTTGTCTTAATTTTGTGCAAGTGCTTTCTTGATGTACTGTGTAAGTTTTAAAAACTGAGTGGGTATGGGTTGTTTTATTTTTGCTTTTTTTTTCAGTGAGTGTTAATTGTTTTTCAAAGGGGTGGAGGAAAGGAATTAGATTTTCTAATGAAAATGAGGGAGGGAAGTAATTTAAAAGTCTATTTGTTCTAAAATACAGTGTTTACCGTATTTTGGTGACGCTAAATAAATATTATAACAAGCTTATACGTTGGATCCAACATTGGATGATCAGTTATCTAACCTTCTATTCTACATTTAGGGATTCTTCATATTATTTGTAGCATTACCAAAAATTATGCCAGATAAGCTGGTTAAATCAATATACCTGCACTGACTAGCAAATAACATTCTAAAACAGAGTAACTGAGTCTAGTTTCCTTGCCATTAAATTTTTTTGCAGTGGATATTAACTTCTAATGACCTCCATGTTGCGGATGTGAGACAGTAATGAGAAATGCCAAGAACTCCTTTTTTTAGCTAGTTAGTTAAACGTCAGAAAGAGAAGACATTCAGTTACCATATGTGTCTTCCCCTGAGTCCGTCCTCTCTAGTAACAATATGAGTGGGGAGGAGACATGAATGATGAATGCCAGACATTTTCAGTGCCTGTTCCTTGACTCTTAGGTACTGTTTGATTTAATAAAGCAAAACTGTTCTTCTTGCCGTCGTAACCATTACAGAAAAGGAAGTGACCCTCTGCAAGACTTATGAACAGGTCTGACATGCAAACTCGAATAGCAGGTGCTCATTGCCTTTGGAAAAATAACTAATGTGTCTTCATTGGGTCCTAACGCATCCAGAAACAGTTCTGCCCAAAGTCAGCTGAATTTCACTGGTATAAACAGAAACAGAATCAGGCTCGAGTCTTCCAAATGTGATCCCCAAGAGAAAATTTTGGAGGAAAAAGCTGATGAGATTAAACTGACTATTGCCATTTTACAGTCTACCTGCAAAGCTCCTTCCCACACCCACAAGCACTCACTCCCCCAGACATTTCTTGGAAGGCTGGCACACACCCTGGTATTCCCTGTGGCACACACCCTGGAATTCCCTGAGGCACCGCTTGAACAGTTTTTTGGTCCGTCCTCTAAATTTGGACGGCATTATCCCACCTGATGTACTGAGTAAGAAAAACATCTTTAGTGTGCTGCAGTGCACGATTTCACTGTATGGAAAGCTCTTATTTGAAAGCCTGCCTGCAGTTGCTTAGCTGCACTCCTGTTTAAAATGAGCTTCTGTTCAGTGCTACCTGCTGTTGCTCAGAGCAGCAGCAATTACTTTGTGCTGCTGTTTGGAGGATGAAAACCTCAAGTGGCAGCTCCTTGTGCCCAAACAATTATTAGTAGTGTGATCAAAATTATAATGTTTTGCAATTCTGCAGCACTTCTTATCAAGGAGCTAAAATATTTTGCAAGCAGTAGCTTACAGTGCCTCGCAGCGCTCCTGTGAGGCAGGCGAGCCTATTCATAATTTTCCTATATAAGTAGTCCTGAGCCCTGCAGAGGTTATATAGATTATCCACTGTTTTACGCTAAGTTAATGTCTTAGTCCAAAAGGACTCAGAAGATTTGCCCCCATCCTCTTCAAGTTCTCTGAATTCTTTTCTCTGAGTTGCAGACTGTATTTTTTCCTTATCTTGAGAAGCCTTTTGAGGGCGTGGATGTGCTATTTTTTTCTCTTCAAAGTGGTTAGCGTGGGAAGAGTAGGATTGTACGAATAGTTGCTTTGTATCCAGACCAAGGTTGCCACTTCAGTTTTGAAAAAGTGAAATCATGCTCATTTAAAATTTTTTTATTAAATCCAAAAATAATACACTGCTTAATAATACTAGAAGTAATCTTTGTAAAACCAGCACTCCAGAATCGTCATAAAAAATATTTCTTTAAGCTTCCAGGAGACAGAAATGTTACTACCCTAGGGAAATTAAAACAGGCAGAATCTTCCTTTTGACTTCACTGAGTTTGCATCGAATTCTTTCTGAGAATTACATGGTTCATTATTTTTCCAGCAAAAAATATGATTACTGAGTTCCTGTTCCGTCTTCAGTATACTGTAGTCTACCTCCTATGAAATGTAATAGGATAAGCTATTCTTTATCATGCAGACAAATGATTTGGTTATGCTCTTTTAAGGATTTTTGTCTTCAGAACATCTTCAAAATAAATCCTGTGACAGCCTCAGTTCAAGAAAGCTTCACAGTCCATGCCCTTGCGTATCATAGGGTGCGATATTCCAAGTACCTACGCTTGGTGTAACTCTTCCTCTTGAGGTGATGGAGTCAGTGAGCATACAGTTCTGAGCCCTACTGAAAAAATGCTTACTTAAAACGTGGTAGAAAGTATCTTGCCTTCCTAGTGGAGGAGCGCAGCTTCCAAAGCCCATTTATTTGGGGCTGGTCCTGTTCAATATCTTTATCAATGATCTGGATGAGGGGATCGAGTGCTCCCTCAGAAAGTTTGCAGACGACACCAAGTTGGCTGGGAGTGTTGATCTGCTGGAGGGTAGGAAGGCTCTGAGAGGGACCTGGATAGGCTGGATCGATGGGCTGAGGCCAACTGTATGAGGTTCAACAAGGCCAAGTGCTGGGTCCTGCACTTCGGCCACAACAACCCCAGGCAACGCTACAGGCTTGGGGAAGAGTGGCTGGAAAGCTGCCCAGAGGAAAAGGACCTGGGGGTGCTGGCTGACAGCCGGCTGAACATGAGCCGGCAGTGTGCCCAGGTGGCCAAGAAGGCCAACGGCATCCTGGCCTGTATCAGAAATAGTGTGGCCAGCAGGAGCAGGGAGGTGATCGTGCCCCTGTACTCGGCACTGGTGAGGCCGCACCTCGAATCCTGTGTTCAGTTTTGGGCCCCTCACTACAAGAAGGACATGGAGGTGCTGGAGCGTGTCCAGAGAAGGGCAACGAAGCTGGTGAAGGGCCTGGAGCACAAGTCTGATGAGGAGCGGCTGAGGGAACTGGGGTTGTTTAGTCTGGAGAAGAGGAGGCTGAGGGGAGACCTCCTCGCGCTCTACAACTACCTGAAAGGAGGTTGTAGCGAGGTGGGTGTTGGTCTCTTCTGCCAAGTAACAAGCGATAGGACGAGAGGAAATGGCCTCAAGTTGCGCCAAGGGAGGTTTAGATTGGACATTAGGAGAAATTTCTTTACTGAAAGAGTGGTCAGGCCTTGGAACAGGCTGCCCAGGGAAGTGGTTGAGTCCCCATCCCTGGAAGTATTTAAAAGACGTGTAGATGAGGCGCTTAGGGACATGGTTTAGTGGGCATGGTGGTGTTGGGTTGACGGTTGGACTCGATCTTAGAGGTCTTTTCCAACCTTAATGATTCTATGATTCTATGATTTGGCTTTGAAAGCTTGAAAAGAATTAGTCATCAAACTTCAAAATACTTTGTCTAGCTTAATGCACCGTGTGCAGAGATATTAAAGGATCCAGTTTCAGGAGTAGGCTCTGACATCTCCCTCATTAGACCAGTGGTATCTGTTTGTTGTTCAATCCCAAACTTAGACAGCTCCTACTGTGACTTGTTATCAAATTTCCCATCCTCCCAGATAAGATAAAAGCTGACTAGGAAGGAGGTATAAACAATGTGATACTTTTCCTGACAAACCCTTGAAAAGGGAGCATGGTCTGAGCTCTGGTCAGTTGGCTCCACACACACAAGGTTAAAAGAGCAGCCAACCCTGTCAGCAGCCAAAAGACACAAGGAAGTTTTTGTGGTTGACACTCAAGTTCAAAGTAAACCTTTCCAGATTCTTTCCAAGTTAAACAAAATCCAGGGAAGGGTTCATGATCCTGTTTTTTTGCTCTGCACTGACCAGTAGAGCAGATCACAGCCTGCCAACTGCTTGTGGCAGAAGACAAAACCAAAAGTTTGAAAAATATCTCTCTCTGGTAGTTTTATTTTGTCTGAGACCTTATTTGAAGTTCTTCTTTAGTGTATACCAGGCAAACCTTGAAAGAGACAAATTCTTGGCAAAGTCTCATTTTAGAAAATTTTATTATAGACTAGATTAAATGACTGTCTGGAGTTCCTACACATGAACTTTCTACAAGGGTCTTCAGTTTGCGTTATTATTAAATACTTACTTTTGTATGCAAAATGTGAAATACAACTGCTCTTTTGTGTTTGTCCAAATCGGTGGCAGAATTATAAATGTAATTTAAGTGTGTATCAGCTTGTACAAGTGGGCTGCAAGAAGAACCTTTTCCCTCATTTCATCCTTAATTCTTCCCTTTTGAGGAAGTTAGAGGTGATGGCTTTGCAGACTGCTCCACCCTGGTGATCCTTGCATTGAGCAGTTCGCAGATTTGCTGTCCCTTGGTACTTGTGCTTGCATCCTGTTTTCTTACAAGTTTATTCCTCCTGATTCCTCCTGATTCCCCGCTGACACCCTACTCTGTCCCTGAAGAATGACTCTTTATGTGTGTACAATGCCAGCACCTTGGGGTCACTGCTTAGTGAAGTAATTATTCATGCAAATCATATATGAATATGAGTTTTTAATAATATGCTAATTTTAAGTAAATGAGGAATTAATACACTGTGAAAATCACTTGAAAACTTTCCTTTTCTTTTTAAATTAAAAAATTCCAATAGTAACATCACTTTGGGATCAAGATTTTTAAGGTTATTCGAGTTGTAAAGGACCTTACTTAAATAAGTGTCTACCACTGCTCTTTGCGTTCAAACTTGGAGTGACATTGAGGCTTCTTCCATTTAGTAGGGATGGCCAAGCATCTGGGCAGCAAGCAACAAAGAAAGAGGGAATTAATAAATGGGCAGTGAAAACCTGTCACCACTTCTTTCCTTCCAAGAGCAAAGCAGGAATCAAGAAACTGGATAACCGTCTGGTTCCTTGTCTGAGGACAATTTGGCTGCAAGCTGGTGGTGATGCACCAGATTTTTAGTAATGCCACAATTCTTCCCTTACTTTTTGGAAGGACCATAGGCTATCATCATGTGCAGTTATGATTTCAATTTCTCAGCTGCTCTGATTACATTTTTTTCAAGGCAAAATCACTGTTATTGAGTACACAGTGGTAATGGGTGAATAGATCTTGAGTTTTAGTTTTTCACCAACTGTGAAAATAACAAAATTTAGAATGTATTAGTTAGCGTATCGTCATGAGATACACAGCACGCTCTTCTGACCCCGTCTGGCCTGCTTCTGCTCCTGTTGAACTCAGTGGCACTACCCAGTTGACTTCAGTGGTGCATATCAAGGCTGGCTTTGGTGGCAGACCAGTGACCTTGCGCCCACTGCTTGTCAACAGAGGCAAGGGTTCAGCAGAGACCACCTCCATGGGCATGGCCTAATGGTAATCCAGTAGTTTTATGGTTATAAAACCTCCCTTCCCTGAAGGCCGAACTCAGTTACAGACCTAGTGCTCTGAGTTGCTGCACTTTCTTTACCCCAAAGAAACTTGCTATAATTTCATTGTTACTAGCTATTAAATTTGTGCTCCATCCACACTAAAACAATAACAGCAAATTAACAACCATTTTATGTTAGAATAAATGTCATGTTTGGCTTCCAGTTGCTTAACAGTGCTGTAAATAAACTGGATTTTACAAGTCCCAAAAAAGTAGTGCTTTACTTTTTTGTTTGCCAAGCGTCACTATAATGCCATAGAGTGTGCTTCGGGGAAATTGGCTAAAAGGAAATGAATGGCACCTAACGAGCATTTGACAAAACAAGTGGAAAAATGAATACTATGTATATCTTGAAATTTGGTGAAGTGACTATGGCATTATAGATCCATGACTTGATAATCCAACCTTGTTTGCATAAATATAAAATGCTGTGGCATGTTACCTGTGGGAAAAGTTTGCAATTAAGAACCAAATTTCAACATCTGTTTTTGTCACTGATACATGCAGGGATATCTGACTTAACCACAACATCTGTTTTTTGGTCTAGTCCTGCTTTGAGATAATTTAAACACTACTGAATGATGTCATTACTGGTTTCAGGGGCAGGCCATGAGCCTTAGCATTAAGCTTTCCAAAAATTTGATTGATAGCTGATTCAGTTAAGGCTATGCTAAACAGATTACAAGATTGTAATCTTTTATTTTCTTCTTATTCTTCTTATTCTTCTTATTATCTTCTCCTTATAAAAGAATTGTAATCCTTTTATTTTCTTCATTAAAGTGTTGTTAAAAGGGAAGCTTTTGTTTCAAAGTAGGGCACTTTAATCTGATATTATCTATCAGATATGCATTATTGATGAGATGTTTGGAGACCAAACCAATACACTGTGCTGAAAAATAATGGGTTTTACAAAAAACATGTATTTAAAACTGTTGGATTAACAAGTCATTCTTAACTAGCTTTTATGCTTGAAATACTCTACTTTGCTTTCCATTTTTTCTTTTATCTGCTTTCTTTGCTCTTCCCCTTGGAGGCAGTGAAAGTGGTCGGAGCACTCCAAGCTTATCCATGTACTCAGACAGCAAATCTTCACCTTCTGTCTATCAGCAGGCTCCTAGGCATTTCCATATTCCAGGTAGGCATTCACTGCTTAGCTTTTGATCTTCAATTGCTGGGACCTGTTTATTCTCTTCTGAATGTAATTTTTTTTTTGCATTGATTTGTGAATTTCAAACTGCAAGACAAGAAAATGTCTGATAAGTGAAAATCTGTTACCTGTTAAACTTCACCTCAGAAATAAAGGAGTTAGAGAGCTGTGTGCTTATGTAGCTGTGAGAGCTGTGTTAGAGGAGGCACACAGTGACAAATGTTATTAAGCCTACAAAGATACAATTATTTATAGTGCCATGGCTGCATAGGTCTGTTGAATTTGTGTGCAGGAGGGAACGCTGAAGGTGTTTTTTGTTTTGTTTTTTTCCTTATCCATCTACTCTCTGAATTAAAGAGTCACATTAACATAGACTTTAAAAACAGCTGGCAGACTTTAGAACTCCGGGAAGCTCACTGTGGCTGTGTCTTTGCATATGTACTACATTGTTTTCAAGTTCACATTCAATGAACAAGCACATTAAATTTATGTCCACACTGTTTAGCTTTTTGACTGCTAAGCACATCTACCTGCTCAGTACGATAGTTTTATAATTTATGTTTAGCTTCTGGGGTTAACGTTTCTGTAAACACACCATAATTAGGAATAGTGTCTGCTCAGGTCTGTATTACTAAGTAAACCTGATGTCTGTACAACATGATATGGGAACCCTGGACTGTGGCTCTGGGAGCTTTCAAAAAATTCCTGGAAGGCCAAGTTAGCTATATAACTCAAAATATAGACAAACTATAGGATTTCCTGTAAGAATATTGGGCATTTCCAGTATAAACATCTATATCAGAACATGTACACTTTCTTCATAATTAATGGAGTAAGTCCCTTTTCAAGCATGACTATTACAGTAGTCTGTTGTACCTGTATATGAATTTTATTTTAAGTAGTGACAAGTGTAGCCAGTTTCTCTTTGTTGTCTATGAAGTATACATTGGTAGTGCAGATATAGCCACCTTTATTTCAGCAAATGGATAGCACTTGAGGTGTCTTAAAGCATTTTGAGGTACTTAGGGGGGATTATGCTGCATAGGTAGGCATAGCCAATGTTTTAAATATATAAAGATGATGGGTAAGGCTCCATTCGCTGGTAATAGCCAGTGAATGACATCCATTGAATGAATGCATAGTCTTTGTTCAAGTGTTTGCATTTTAGTGTTGTTGAGGAGACAAGAGCAGCGTGGTCTGTACTGCTTGCTTACTCTTTTATTCTTTCCTTTCTCTTTCCTCTTCCTCAGACACTGGCGTAAAAGATAACATCTATAGGAAACCTCCTATCTACAAACAGCATGGTACAGTCTGCTTTTCTCTGTTGCAGTTTTCTCTACATGTCTTTGTAAAGAAATGCATATTGACTTCCAAATTAGTTTGCTGTAGTCTTTGCATTTCATTATGACTCTATAATTTCAAATAGAAAAGGAAAAAATGTAACGTGAAAATGAAAAAGCATTTTGTATAACGTGCTGTCCAAGGATTCAGTAAGTTCTCTAAAACTGTGATAAAGATATTTTGATTTGTCTTGGTAATTCAGAGTTGATACTAACTTCAAAGCAGTTTTCTTATTTATGGAATGATATAAAACATGTAAATGTAGAAGGTTGCTCTCCTGTTTTCAGACCATGCCTTGGGATATCTAGTTTTTGTAAATAATTCTTCTACATTGCTGGGGAAAAAAAATGTTCATTGGTAAGTGGTGTATATAAAATATCTACTTTTCATCTGCAAGTTTTTCAAGCTGTAAAATATCAGGAACAAATGTAATCACACCATGGCAGTTAGGAACAAATTCAGTAGCTGATATCATCGGCAAGATATGATTGGAAAACCTTTGGTAGACCCGGCAAAAAGACTGCTGTCTGAGTTTCTAAACAACAGAAAGAAATATATGATGTTTTATGCCACTGAGGATCTGACTTAAGACTCTAGTAAATATAAAAAATAGAAATATAAAGTTAGCATTCTTCTATTATTATTTTTGCTGTATATTTAACTAACTAACATCGATGCAATTTCCATGTTGATGTCAGTGCCTATGTGTTCTCAGTGATGTTTGGCAATGGTCTTTGTTCATGATACAGGCTTAGAAATACAGAATTCATTTTTCAAAACTCAATTCCATTATTAATCTTCAGAAACAAATATGTATGGATTCTGCTGCATTAGGGTGCCTAAAAAGTGCAGAAGTACATTTCTGATTAAAAGTCATGACTGGGGTACTCCTGTACTCAAAAGCAAAGGACAAAAATAAAAATAAAATGTATAATATAAATCTGCCCTAAGCCAAAATTTGTATTTTAATCACAATTGCTCCCCTGCTTGGGAAAAAATGGCAGAATAAAGAGAACATGAGGGATGTTCATCACACTGTGAGCAGTAGCTAAGGCACTTTGGGGATGAAAGCATGTATCTTTGGGGGTACAGTCGGGAGAACAAAGCTATGCCACTCTTCATTGCAAGGGAAGGTCCAGATGTGTGCCTGTGAGCAGTGTCTTTGTTAGAGCAACTCTTCCCATCCTATTACCTTCTGCAGCACTGTCTACACAGAGGTGACTTCCCATGTTGTACATAAGAGTGAGAAAGCTCCATGTGTCTGTTCTTACATACTTTGACTTTAGCTGATAGCTGATAACTTTCCGTGAGTCAAAGGTTAGGGAACTGCAGATATATCACTGGCTTCATGGTCAGAACAAGGAAAATACATTTTACATATTTTTCTGTTATGGTAATAGGGGGCTTTAACTGATTTTATAATAACTTGATTAACGTTTAGTCCAAAAAATGATGCTTTTATGTAGTTATCATTTTTATACTATCTTTCACGGAAAACTACATTTATTTCTGTTTTGGATGAAGTTCTAGTTTGGATCTGATACAGTAAATAGGAGAAAGAAAATTGTCAACTGATGTCTCCCAACTGAGTGAGTCAGCCTGTGCACATTCACGGTAACTGGTGCTTCATGCTAAAGTAACTGCGCGTTCAAAACATCCAGATTTAGATAACCTCTGTGGTTTTTCTGGGTATGGTTTTGAACAAAGTCAGACTTGCTGATGTTTCAGTGCACTTTAGGTATCCGTCTTTGATAGACATTTTCTGCTCACAATGTCCTAATCTTGGACAAACTAATGTTACCTCTAAGGCAAAAAGATAGTATCTGTTTGGTTTAGTGCTTGATTTAATGTAATCTGCCAACCTTATAGTTTGGCCAAGCTCTCTAATTCCTTCTTGTCTTTAGATATACAAATCATTTGAGGCAACTACTCAGGCTGAGCAAAAAAAGCTACTGACAAAGGAAGAAGTTGAATATTACGGTGGTATTTGGAAAGATCATGACCAAATGCAAAGTTACAATCATCTGGTGTAAATCAGCATGGCTTCACTGATGTGAAGGCTCCGATGTCCTGTATCCTGGCTGTGTCATTTAATTTTATAGATATTTTTGGTTTGCAAAGAGGATTCTAAGCAGCAACTTTTTTTGTTCCAGGCCAGGCATTTTTATATCAATTTTCTGTCCATCAGATATGCAGTCGAAGTCTGGATTATGTCAATTTTGCACTGCTTTGTGGAGTTGTTTCTCATATTCACTGGAGTGAGCGGAGAATTAAATTATCGAGTCAGCAATCTCTGTAGCTTAACAAGGATATATGTTTTAAACTTTCTTTTGTAGATTATAGATGTTCTGAAAGGTTGTGTTGAAAATACATGCTCGTTTTTCTACTGAAGAGCAAAACATAATTTACTGTAACTCAAAAATCAAAAAAAAACCCTTTCCTTCCAATTAAAAATAAAAAAATAAATAAAATTTACCTTTTATTCTGCAAGAACTCCCAGCTAAAGCATGAACACATGAGCAACTGATGATTCAGCTCCTCAAGCTAACAGGACACTGAACTGATACATGCTGAAAAGGAGCCAGAGAACATTCCTTCATTGAAGAGACCAAGTTTGAACAAACAAGCACAAAAATGTTCTTTAAAACAAAAACTGCAAGAAGCTCTTCCAAAACATTTGGCTTTAAAAGGTTTCAGTTACAGCAGTGCCCAACAGATTTGCTGTAGCTACAGCTTCTGTGTTTCTATTATAAACACTCAACTTCAGAATGAAAAAAAGGTGGTGGAAGAACGGGACATAGAAGAGATCAGGCTGAGAGCTGGGGTCGGAAAGTGAAGAGTGCGGGAGCCTGTGTAGTCGTTCTTTTGTGTGTGTTCATGTTTCAGAAATATTTGAACATCATTCAAAGTTTAAAAAAAATTGAAGAGGTTTGCTCTTCAGCAATACTAGCAGTGATCCATATCAAACATGCAGTTCACATTGCGGTTCACAGCAGAACTGAGTATCCCTTGTAGCAGTGAAGGTAATACTGGTGAAATTCAGGCCACTTGGATTTATCTGCCAACAATGTGTTGTAAAAAGGACTCTCAGGAACTTGGGAGGGACAGGCCTTCATGGCCCCCATTGGTTTTGGTTGTACTCCTCTGGATCTCTGCATAAAACCTTGGTCTTTAAGTAGTTTGAAGTCAGATGCTCTCAAGATCCTATGGAACATTTGAAATCTCTGAATAATGCTTTGGATTAAAGTTGGTTTTTTCCTTTGAAAATATCAACGTCTTGAAACAAAACCAATTTTGAAAAATGCATCAGATTCTCTATGTGGATTTCTGATTTAGTGAGAGCCAGATCCATACATATAACCTGGAACAACTCGTTGACTGGTTATTTAGGGAACGCTCCCAAAATATCAGTGAACCAGGTTTAAGTCCTTCTTGCAATGTGGGACTTTATTTTTCATCTTTCATATATGGATATTTCTTTCTATTTCTTTCTCAGAGAAGCAGCTTGCCATCTTGGGAAAACACCCTGTTCAGGATGCTAACTGTGAAAACGTCAAGTTTTTTCATAACGCTGTTTTTATTTTATGACCCAGCTTTGTTTTGCCACATTAAATTGAGAAAAAAAACTCTACAGTTACAGATTTTCACCTCTAACCCGTAGATTTTTTTCCTTACTGCAATTTGTCATATTTTAAGTATCGCCTCTTCAACAAAACCAGTTAAGGTCTGGATGTGAGCTGTGCAATGGCACCAGAAAATGAAACAGAATAACACTGAAATGCTAATGGTGGTGGCCTTTTGCCCGTGGTGTTTAGATGCAGCGCAGATGCTCTGCAAACATGCTGGTTGGGGAAACGCAGAGGGCAGAGTTGTTCCCAACTGCTGGGAGTGTTGCAGCACTTCTAATGGTGCAACTTGATCTCCTTCTCACTTCTGTTTCCGAGAGTCTAATCTGAGCCTTAACTTTTGTATTATCATATGATTTTTATTATTAATAAATATGTTTTCTGGCTACATTGTGTTGCATGGGGTTCTTGTGTTGCCCTTCTACTCGGGCATTGCAGATGACCCCCTTGTTATGATGACTTTTCTTGGACTTAAAATTATGCTAGATCATTGCATTACTTCAGTTTTGTTACCATTAAACTCTCCCCAAAACAACATAGAATGATACAAATGCAAGTAGGCTTCAAATTTATCTGAATTTATGTGAAATTTGGCACAAAATCTTTCTGTAAGATTCTGAGGTGTAACTGAGCATCTGGAACAATGCTCTGGGACATAAAAGACAAGGAAAAACATGTTTGATGTTTGGGAAGTATCTAATGAATAGCTTTTAGGGTTTCAGTTGTGAGTTTTTCTTCTCATCAGGTTGGAAAGTTACAAGAAAATAAACCAACAGTAAAATATCAGCAATATTTTTTGTTAAAAGCCGCTTTAAGAGGGCAATATAGTCAGAAAAGTGGTTGGTCACAGAACTGTGAATTTTAGAGTCTGACACAGCCTCTGTTGCAGATTTCATGAAGAGGTAATACCAAATTCGTTCCTATCTTCTTTACCATCATTGCCTATCCTTTTTGGGAACGTAGGAGGCCCAGGTGTGCAGACCACAAAATACCTATGTAACCGTGTGTACTTTCGTGGTCATAGTAACACAGAAGAATGGAGAAATGACTTGCTCCTGTGGGCAGTGAACATATAAATCTGTCCCTAAGTTATGATGTAGGTTTTCTCCCATCAATCGTTCCCCAAAAGTAGTTTCTTCCTGAAAAGATAGGTTCAAAATCCAGCAGGAGTAGATCGTCTAAATTCACTGTATGCCTGAACGATGAGTATTACTGTAATCATTTCAAAATGATTTTAAGTAATTCTGTGAAACCATAGCTCTACACTTGGAATTTTCTGCCCAGCTCTGTTTGTTTTTTGTTTGGTTGGTTTTTTAATTTTTTTTTCCCCCTTTTAAAAATATTTGGA
Source organism: Calonectris borealis (assembly GCF_964195595.1). Lineage (NCBI taxonomy): Eukaryota > Metazoa > Chordata > Aves > Procellariiformes > Procellariidae > Calonectris > Calonectris borealis. The sequence continues at coordinate 12,804,978 of NC_134315.1, forward strand.
ACAGTCAAAACAGAAGACAAAAAAGATATAATTGTTCTAATTTTTAAAATTAACTTAATCTTCCAGCAGCAAGAAGATCAGAAGGGGAGGATGGAAGCTTGGATCAGGACAGTAAGAAGGTAATGATCAGAAAGAACAGAAGGGAGTAGTTTACTGATCTTTCTTGAAGCAACTGTTTTTTAAAACATGTTCATATGTAAAGGTATTCTTTCATATAACCGAAATAATCATTACTACTTTTAGGTCTTTCCAAGAAGATGTAGAAAAGCTTAATCTCTCACCCAGAGGGTTTAGAATCTACATTCTACAGTGAAGAAAGAAATAGGCATATTGAGATTACGAGCAATAAGCTCATGGATTTTCACTCAGTCTCAATATATACATTGGTGATTCAGCTAAGCCTGCAGACTTTTACTTAGGGTGCATATTATTAACATACAAGAAAAATGTTAACAGCAGACTAATTATAAGAAGATGATATAGTGCATCTTCTAAAGTGGGGTGCAGTGGGCAGCTTAATTAACAGAGAAACTATCCTTAGCCCAGCAGATAGTTAAAAGTTTTTGGTAGCTGTGATGTCTAAGTCATGATATAGGCAACTTTCTAATTTGATAAAGGATGGTACGAGTTGCAATGAGCATAATCATAGAATCAGTTCAGAAGACCTCCTAGACAGGTGAAGTAGGAGAGCTGCATTCAGATGTTAAATCCTGAATCTTGTAACAGGCTTTTATTCTCTCCAGCTAAAGACCAGTTGGCTTATTTTGAAAGGGGATATAGACACCAGAACTAATTCCCCAGATTCGGACACACGGTCCCTGTCTCTTACTGCTGGAACTGACAGAGAAAACTTCCCGAGGGCACAGGAGGGCACGACTGCCGGCTACTCCCGTGAGTACTGCATCCCCTGGCCCGCCGGCGCTGTCGAGTAGGAATGTGGCAAAGAAAGATGGCCCTGCCGCAGCCTTGTCCACACAGCTCGCTAGTCAGCTTTATGCTTCATTTCTCTATCGTAATTACACCTCATTGTCAGTTTGTTTTGCTATGGCTTGTAAGCGTTCAGTGCCTTCAGACTTTGATAGTGGAACTATTCATAATTTCATATTAGTGAAAGAAGAAGCATTGCTTGTATAAAAAAACTGTATTGTCTCTTTGGAGAGCAGACGTTCCTTACCACAAAAAGTTGCCCCTCATTAATACATACAAGTGCCTATTTGTTATATGCTATCTATTTTCAATAGACAGGATTGTAGTATCAAGCAGATTCTTGACTTGTGCTAACTACTCCTTGATATAAACTATGTATTTTGAATATTGGTAGAGCCGTTTCTTCAGTATCGTGATAAGCATACAGAACACTTTGCTCCAAAGATTAATTTAGAGTAGTCATTTTTTGTTATCGCTCACAGTTAATCTTCCAGATGGAACAATGGGGTAATTTTGTTACTAAATACTGGTCTGAAGACCATATGCCCCTGCTAGCTGTCAGTACCAAAAGCATGGTCTACACATTTCTGACTCTACATTTGAGCAAGTCAGGAGGTGAAGGAAATGGTCATCAGAATCGGGTCTGAATTTTACTTTTAGATTACATAAATGACAAAAAATAGTTTAAGTGAATTTTAACAGATAACTGGGCCATTCCTCTCCCTGCCTCCACTTTACACCATACAGCAGTAGCAGGTCATCTGGGGTAGACAAGTTGGGGAAGCAGTTTTCCAAAAGAATGCATCCTATGCGAGGCATGTCTGGCAGCAGGGCTAGGATGTCAGTCTTGTGGGCATTTTGGTAATGTGATAGCTGGCTCCATCAACTTACATTAAGGAAATTATGGCTTAGCTACGCAAGGAAGAGGAAAAACAGATGCTACAAAGTCTGTTACAAGGCTGTAACAAGATAAAGAAGAAAAGTTATTTTGGATCATCACTCTCTGGTCTATCTTGAAGGGATTTGATTCCTTAGTCCTCACCAGACATCGCGTACATGTGCACAACGTGTATTGTAGGATTCCCTGTGCAGGGGAAACCACATCTGACCACCTCACATGCCTAACATCTATAAGTCATTGCTCAGAAATGAACACCTAAACCTTTCATTGTAATGCGCACGTTGGGTATGTTTGGAAGCTTTCTGGAGTTGATCTGATGCTTTTCTACAGATGTATTGAGAGAACAGTCCTTGCATGCCGATTTTAAGTAGGGAGAAGTATGTAGCATATCAAGAACTGTGTTATACAGGAACAATATGTGGTGTCAGTTTTTTTCATGAGAACATTGCTATACCTGTCACTCTTCTATACCAGCATTTCTTTTATGTTTTTTGATTATCTTGGGAATGTGAAGCTAGTAAAACTAGAAATGCAAAAGATGGTTCAAACCTCTGTCAGGGTCATTATCACCTCTGTGCCGATGCAACATAGGTTGTGTATTTCATTTTCAATTGCTTTTTGTCAGTGTTTCTCTGTCCCTCGTGAAAGTTGGCCCTGTTACCCAATTAGCAGCTACACAGGAATGACGTTGAGAAAGTTTTCTTTTCCTGACATTTACACTTCTTTTTTTTCCCTTTCTTTATGATTTTATTCAGCCACCTGACTGTTTTAATACCTATGGACATCCTAAGTAATTCCTTCTCTACTCAGTGTTTCCCTATTTAGTTCTGAAGATTTGTAGTCTGTCACATGCCCCATTGGCCATGGAAGAGTAGCGTCTCTGTCTCTTGCACTTATGGTTGAGAACTCTGACATTCAGCCCCATCTCTGTGGCATAGTCAGTGAGTATCAGAGAAAATAAACTTTTCGGGTATAGGTTTGGTGCCAAGTGGTTACATGCAGAGTGGAGGGGGTTAGCAGGCATCAGACTGCGAATCTCTGGTGATATGTCCAAACATACTGTGCAAACAGCCCTGTGTGCATCTGTCCAGCCTCTGAGCAAACCAGAGAAGGGTTATTCTGCTCTAGAAGATGTTTAGCCACATTATGTTATCTATACGCCCAGAAGAATGTATCTAACAACAAAGCACATCAGTATGAGACTTGTGTAATTAGCAGGCATCTAGAGTGGAGCTTGCATCTCCTGACGTCCATCTGTGTAAATGTGTCTTGTTTCTGTATATGTAGATGTTTAATAGTTAAGAATTTACCATAATTCATTATTTTAAGTGTCACATATTTAGGAAAGCAGACATCTAGCAAGATGTGTAACCCTTGCTGTTCATGTGTCGCTGATATGCTGAGAGGCAGCCTCAGAATATCCAGGTTGGAGTGAATGCCATACTGGAAAAAGCAGAAGCCGTTTCCATGCAGAGTGTAGCTGATGTTCAGATAGTGCCTAATTAGAGAGAAAGATTGCTTTATCTTGGCCAGTTACTCCAGAAAATTTACTGTAACGGTACAACTGCAGTTGGATGTGATAATGAGCAGTATGTGGTTGCTGGCTTTTAGTGTTACATTTTCCTTTATATTAAAAAAAAAGAAGCAAAATAGAATGTGTTTAATTCTGTAACTAAGGTCATGGGAAACAGAAGCTAAGTGAAATACAGTTCCCACTGGAGTCAGTGGGTCTTGCTAGCTTGTTGTGGACGATTTCAGCTTTATTCGCCCCTTGGATTTTTTCCAGCCAGCCACACGATGTCGCTTGTGCCCGCGGATGTGGCTCGGTCCTGGCAGCCTGGGAGGCGGCTCCTCAGCTGCTATGTGCTGAAGTGAATTGTGTTTGTTTTCAAACTGGTCTTTATCTTAGTGCATTTTTCCTTGGTAACTGAGTAGTATTATTTGGTGATAGAACAAAACTGTGTCACCCATCTTCTCTGTAGCCAAGAGGCCAAGAAGTTGAACTCTGCACTGATGTTCAACACCAGCATCTTTTTCCAGACAGGAGCAGTGATGACAGTTTTCTTGCAGATACATTCATTCTGTCTCACAGGTATTATACTCTTTGCCCTCCGGTGTCACTACCATTCAGATAACAGGCAATGATAAGTTTCTAGTTTCCAAACTGGAATAGCTGAGTGATCCATCTAATTCAGTATTCTTCACTACGTCCCTGCATCAGACATGGAAACCCCTGCAGGGCTGAAAACAAAAGTTCTGCTCGTAGTTTATACCAGTCCTCAGATGCAGGCTGATTATGTTTCTAAAACATCTCTTGCTTTTATAGATCATCTTCATTTTACTAGCTTAAATAAGTCAGGTTTATCAAGCCTTCTTTCCTGCAATGAGCTTTCATTGCCCCAGTTATCCTGTAGGCCCATGGTCTGGTGGAGTTAATTTAACCCACTTGAATACTGATGAACAAGAACAGCACAAAGGATTCCTCTAGGATTTCCTGTTGCTGCCTGAAAATACTATTATTTCCATATCTTATATGTATCAGGACAGACATTTCCAACTTTTGCTTTTTTTTACACTTATATTAGCAACTCAAGGTCATCTTCTGGTTGAGCTGTATATCTAAGCCTGTTTCCTTCCCCATCATTTCCAAATTATGAGCTCTCAGCTTAAATAGTAGAAGTTTGGGGTATTTATTATTCCCCAAGTGCATGAATTTTCCCATGAATTATTAAATTTTATCCTATTTCTATTACTCTAATGTTCAAGGCTATCCCAGTTCTTTATGATATCCCAATCCTCCTCTATATTGACAGTGCTTTATAACTTCATGTAGACAGCGAAGTTTATTAGCCCATTACTATTTTTGGTGTCCAGATTGTTAGTGAAAACATGAGGCAATTTCAACTCAACACCAGTCCATGCCAACACTTTTCTCTATCATCTCTGCTCAGTTCTCACTACCCATTTCTTACACATTTCACTATTTCCTTACTGAGCCTATAATTCCTCTGATAAACTCCATCTTCTCCAGATTTGCATTTAATTCCATGTGCAGCCAAATACCAAACACTGTACTGATATCACATTAGATGAGATCCAATAAAATTTATGTTGTGCAGAAGTCATTTCTCCTAACAAAGAAAGCTACCAAGCAAGTCTGGCACTGTGTCTTTAACTTATGTCAAACCAATTAAAATCTGTGTGAATATAATTGATTTTCTGTTTACTTTGATGTTTTTGTTCAGTCTTTCCTTAAGTATTCTGTTGGAAGCAGACTGGTAGCTCCTCATTATCTTTTTCCCCTCTTAAATATAAAAGCTGTAGTTGCTGTTCTCCAATGGTAAGAGGTATTGGACTTGCAATTTGATGTGAACTTATCGCTCCCTATTCAAGTACATTAAGTGCTTTGAATTATGTTTCCATCATGACGGTGATTTTTGGCGTACCCTTATTCCATTAGCTTTCCCTCCTCACTCAGTACTCTACCTTTTGTTTCTAAAAACAGAGGTGAAATACTCCTTCAGCATTGGAGCCCTACCTAGGTTACCTTTCACCTCTGCTGTGTACGGACATAGCGTAACTCCCAGTGATCCCATTTCTTCTTTCCTTGTTCTCTTTTTATTTGGATAGCTGGAGAACCTTTTGCTATTTGTTTTAATATCATTTTCAGTGTTTAACTCAGCTTGACTTCTGGCAGTTCTAACTTTATCTCAGCACATCGTGAGCTCTTTGCTGATCCATCTTTTGTTTTTTCTTTCTGTATGCTTATTCCTAATCATCTCCTTAGGGTATTTATTAATCCAGTGAGGTCTGGATTCCCTTCCTGCATTCCCCTTTGGACACAGATTGCTAACATTTTTGACAGAAAGAAGCATTGTACATTCAGTTCTTTGAGCTAACTGACTTCTGTAACTCTTTGCATCAATTTATCAAAGTTTCCTGTACTGGAATCAAGAATGTTTATTACACACGTGTTTGTTCATCTTCTGTTTAATTTAAACTGATTCAGCTTGTCACTTCTATACAGCATTATTTTTATTAACCAAAAACTAATCTGAAACACTTTTTGTCCTTTCAATGACAAAAGGAACTTCCAAACTTTCTTACTAGGCTCTCAATATTAAAATTAAGGCTCTTCAGTTGTTTCATTGTGACCGCATACAGTTTCATCACCATATTACATTCAGTTTGTTCATGGTTACACCACTTTGCCAATTTTGTCTATCTTAAAACTTTCTTTCTCTTGAGTGTTTATACTCTCGCTGATTTACTTTATCCATTGCTATATCTTCACTTATGTTTTTTTTCCACTTGAAGCAGTAGAAGAAATTTTAAAGAAAGCAAAAAATTTTTTGTGGGTTTTTTTAAGTGGTAGGATACCAACCCTTCTTTTTTAAGAAACACAACCAAAACCAGACCACATACATCATGATCAGAAGTGATGTAACTCTAAAATGATGGTACCTTTAATCCCATTTTCAAGTCATGCTTTAACACCAAGTTGGAGGGCAGAGATTTCACAAGCTCTCTAATCTGCTTTGCATCACGTAGCTGCATAAGGCTTCTGTAACATGAATCCCACAATTCTCTTCATGTCATGCCCGGTAAGGTGATTGTATCCTGGCATGCTGTTATTTATAGACATTGCTACACATTAAATATGGAGAAAAGATTAGCATTGCTCAGTTATATTTCATCCCATTAATAGAATGTACATACTGATCTTGTAATTGCTGGTTTTGGATGTTTTCTTGAATTTTGTGTTTTGGTAGGCTGTAAAGGGTTTACAAAAAATACAGCTGTATGTTATGTCTTTTACAGGATTTCCATATTCTAAATCTGCTTCTCTACCTGGCTATGGAAAGAATGGCTTACATCAGGTAGGTATACATTTAAATGCATTCTCCAGGCAATAGTGTATAAGCAGCTTAGTAACTAGCTGAAAATCTACACAGTAATAACACTTCAAAGATGTTTCGGCTGCCAGCCCTGTCTGACAGATTCGTACCCTGTGTGGGTTACAGTTTGTCTGTCTGCAAGAGTAAGACAGAGTGAGGCTTCTCCTTTTAATTGTGTGCATCATGAGCATTAGGAATCTTGATTCTCCTCCCAAAACAAACAAAGGTCCAAAATGTACAGGCTGCACATCTTAATAGATCACAGTATAGCTTGAATTAATGATAGAGAGGGTTATGCCTATAATTAGGCAAGTAATGATCTTAGAGCAGAGGTGGAGCAGCCCACATCCATTGCATTTCTTGAACCATCTGTTATGTTTTTTTCCAGTATGCATGTGTATATATGTATTTGTATATGCACACACAGTCATCGTACTTTTAAGGTGGGGAGGGAGCAATACGGAGAGAATGGCAGGCAGCAATCTAGAAAGCAAAATGCATAACAAAATTATGATCAGATCAAACTAGGCATTCTTTTTCTAATCCTTTTTTATAATGTTTGTAAGTCTTTAGGAAAAAGGCATCTTTGACACTGTGGTCTCTCTTTTTCTCTGGCATCTAGCATTATGGGTTCTCAGTTCATGGCTTATATTTTTAGGTACAAACCCATTATGGTTGATAGTGATAAGTTGGCAATACATAGATGCACGTGCACTTACATTTTGAAGATTGATTTGTGTCTGAATTACATGGACAGGACCTCATTCAAATTCCCTCCTTTCTCCAATGGAAGATGTGAAAGCTGCAGAGGATGTGAGCAGGATTAAACTTCCCCAGTGATAAGAGTCAAACTGCAGGTCACTGGATAGAGCTACAAGAAAGCAACTGTCAGAGAGTAGCTAAATGAATGTTTCAGTAGCTACTGAAATGTCCATCCCTTTGAGTTAATACTACAAGACTAATTGTGCCTGCGTTGCTTCAATACCTGACAGCTTGAATTCCTCTCTGAAGGAACCAGTGGCACTGCAACTTGATCAAATGAGATTTACGAATTTGAAAGGGTCTGGATAAACCTGTTCCCACCTATGAGTCAACAGCTTTTTTCTGACTTTTCAGAATAACTGTTACCCGTAACCTGAAGCGAGCAAGGGACCGACTTAGGCCCAGTCACTTAAGCACCAAAGCTATCAGAAGGCTCCACACAAATAAGGCCAAAGCAAACTCCATCAGCAGTGGAGTTGGCCGCGCTTGCAGGCTGAAGCCATGCGATGTAGTATGAAAGCAGCAGATGGCAGCATTTGTCCCGCTTAAAGGGTCCAACCTCACAGCCGAAAACTGTAGGAAAGTTGAAAAGGTTGCTCATGGTCAAATCCTTGAGGCCAAAATTCTTCTCAGGATGGATGTCCTCTGTTTGGATTGCAGGTTCATACCAGCTTTTGTGGTTTGTTATTTTTAATCAGCCATCCCAGTGCTGCATAACAAAATAAACCAAAACCAAACAATAAGGAGCCTTGCAGGTTACTGTGAGCGTAGCTGTGCACACTGTTGATACCCTAACAGGCAAAAATGAGACTATGAGACTCGGGGGAAAAAATCATATAATAGTGCTTTTCTGATCTCCTGTAATGTTTTTCATCATAGCATTTGTCAGCAAAGGAAAAAGACAGTGGGTCAAACAAAGCTATGGCACATACGCACAGTTCTCCCTGGTCTTAGTGGCATCAGCAGTGTGAAGCAGAAAGCAGAATGAGACAAGTTTCAGTGCAGCGTAAGTGATTTGTGACGACGGCGGTAAGATGTCCACATCGCAGGGAAAGGCATGTGACAATTTCAATCTAACCTTACTGCCAGGTCTTCAAATGGGGGCAGTGGTGGCTTTCTGACACCTTTCTGCCTCATTGAAAGCTGCGAGGAATCAGAGCTCAAAAACGTCCCAAAGGCTTAGGAGTGAGGTGGGTTGATAGGACACTGCGGTTGCCTCCCCGACTGACATCCAAGCTCCAGCTTTCGCTGGTCTGTGGGAGTTCACAGCATAGGCAGCAAACTGCACCTGCAGTGCCTCCAAGGACCCAGGCACTCACTTGACACTCCATCCTCGCCTACAGGCAGAGCTTCATCTCTGCAATCGTAGATCGATGGGTGTTGCAAGCACTCAGGACTCCTGCCTTGAGCAATTGGGTCAAGTTTGAATGAGACTTTATTCTCTTTCTCTCTCGCAAGGATCTATATTTTGATTGTGTTGTACCAACTGGTTTTCTTTTTTGTCTCAACAATGTGCAGAGTTATTTTGCGGTGTATTTTGCTGCTATATTGCTTCTTTCTTTCTCTTTCAGCCTGAAAATATGGGCCAATATGAAACGGACCAGGAGGCGAGCTGGGGGATGAAAGGTACATTGCAATATCATTTCCATTCCAATTCATGTTTTCTTCCTTTGAGGATGCTCATTAACATCTTGCCATAAAGGGTTACTATTTTGAGATCTTCCCATAGTTCACATAATAATGACTAGACAGACACCCAGCTCAGTATCATGCTTATCACAGAGAATCTTCTTTTTATCTGATCAAACATAAAGGCCTGAGAGAAGTCTTGCATCATAAAGTGGTGCAATCATGTTGAGTCAATCCCAGTATCCTCAATATGTGGCAACAGCCTCGGGTTCTCTTTGCTTAGCAGGTGGTGGTCTCATATCAAAGAGAGGAAGAAATTTAAGATAATCACTCCTTCAAGATGTATCTAATTAAAAAGTCCATTGTGCTTCTTGTTTGTGCTACAGTGTGGTTAAAATGTACAGACTTCAAAAAGCAGAATTTATTTGCATTCATTTTTTTTATTACAGTTTAAGTGGACTGTGAACTTAGTATGGAACTTGGGTTGGAATTCTCAAAATTGCTGAGCAATTTAGGAATATGCATCTACTCATGAGGAAGAGTAGGATTTTGTTTCCAAGGGACTTAATCTCGTTTTAAAAACCTTACTCTAATGCTCCACTTCATGCCTCTGTGTTGATTCAAATCTTTGTCTCTATGTTTGAATAGTTTGAAGTACAGATTTTGAAAAGTAGACTTCTCTCTAATTTCGTTTCAGACCATAAAAAGGTCTATGAAAACATTCTGGCTATCCTGGTTGCATTTAATCATCGATGTGAATAGATGACCTTTTTGTAGTCATATTATATATAGTCATATACTGACCTAACTAGAATGCTCTTGTGCTAGTTGAGATCCAGGAATCATCATCCCCACACCCCCAAATCATCTTTTCTTCACTGTCGTTATTCCCACTGTAGTCAGCCCAAATGCAGGATGTTGGCATCTTGGAATATTGTATTAACTGAATGATTTTCATGTATGTTCCCAAACTGACACGCCTGTAATAATCCATATATTTTAACTATTTTCAGTAAAGAACAATAAGGGCAGGACTTTTGGATGACAGACTGACTTAACTCTGCACAAAAGCCTCCTGTAAAAAGAAATTCCCAATTTTGCCAAACATACTCACTGTGTGACCCAATGGCTGGATTTGATGGATTTTCTGTAATAAGCCTTTGATTTCGAGGACTATTGCTTCGGTAATAGACAGTGTTATAGGTGTTCAGAGCATGGGGGTCAAATGCTTCCTATGCATGCAGTTATCCAACAACTACTGAAAACTGTAAGAGAAATGTAATAGCATAACAAATTGCTGATGTACCTAGATGTTCGTTACAGTGACTCCAAAAGAAGCCTATAAATTCTAAACTGTGAACCTGTTCTCATTCTCTTGCAGAATACAAGGTAAGAAGGGCTTTTCCAACACTGGAAGAACAATCAGATTCAGCACTTCCTAGCAAGGTTACATGTGTTCCTTTTTTTATTTTATTTTGTTAATTTTTGTCCCAGTGAAATATTTGTCAAATCAGGATGCAAGTATGTACCATTTAAATTAGTAAGTTCCCCACACTGTCATTTCCACACATCAGAATCAGATTTGGCTGGAGTTCATATGCTCTTGTCTTTTTAACAGATTTATCCTTATGAAACACTTATTGTAACAAACCGAGTTCGTGTGAAATTGCCTAAGGATGTGGACAGGACCAGGCTGGAGGTAGGAAAGATATTTGCTTGATGGCTTTACAAGTCTTTGTCCTGTTTGTTTACCATCTTAGATACTCCTGTGCCCAAGTAATAGCAATGAAAGAAGAGAGCAGAGAGGAATAACATTCTATATTATATTTTATTTCAAAACACTAGTATGTAGGCAATTTAACTAAAAAAGAAATAGCCAAAAACCTGGCAGATGTCTGACCAAATGGTGTTTGTTACAAAGATACTGATGAAACCCATTGGCTTTGGATGATTATACAGAATATTGAAAGTTGGAACAGGGCAGGTGGAAACTTGTTTTTTTTAATTCGTATAAAAGACACCCTCCTAGAATAACCTGAGTATTAGAAAAAATCTCCATTTCTCCTGCAGATATATGGACCTATGTTTCTGGTCCATGGTCTTATTCAGCCTCTCCTTTGGCTGTGTGATCCATGATCACTGTGCTGCAGATTTGCTGTAGCATCCACCTCTCTCAAAGAGTAGTAGTATAAGCTGGAGAAATGCAGATATAATTTATCATAAAGGAAAGCTTAGTTTCCGAAGGCCAAATCCTGAAGTTAATGTTCAGGTAAAATTCATGAGGTTGATTTTTTTGACTGAGTAATGACAGGACTGAATAAAGACTCACCTAAATTTATTAAACACATCTTTGTGTGAATTGCTATTAAGAAGAAGAGATAGTTCAATAAAAGTTATGTGATTAATAGTATTGGACTTTTGGGAAGATTTATATTTAAATAAATGTATTTTTAACTTGATAATGTGACAAGAAAAGAAGAAAGAAACTTTAATCTTAAAGCAAAAAAAGAAGAAAAACTATGAAGTAGCAGAAAGTTCCTCATTAAAGATCAATTTTTTTAAAAAAAAATCATTTACCAAATTCCTATACATGTAGTGTATTTTGGAAATGGTGTTATGTTCTTAAATACTTCAATGTGCTTGTCGCTTGATTACCCAGCAAGTGATATTGATTTGATTGTAAGGAAAAAAGAGCCTCAAACGTGTACTGTTTTAACCCTGGGGTATAGCAAGGCATGATAGCAATAATAAAAAGCATGAGTCTAGAAAAAGGAGCAGGGAGTTAGAGGGATACTCAGCTGGACACATCCTATAAAGGATTCTTTTATATTTATACATATATATGTGTATGTGCGTATTAAAGAATACAGACTTTGTTTAAACACATCAGACTGGTCTGAGTAGCAAATGCAGCTCTAAATTTCTTTTGTAAGACGAACATATAGTTTGCTTGGGATGGATCATGCCTGTCCTGGCTGCCGTTATCCCTAACCCATACACTGCCCTCAGCTGGGATCGCTCTTTGTTTAACATTGGAGGTGCTCAGTCTCGCACCAGGTGCAGCCCAGTGCCTGATGGCTCAAGGAGCCCGACCACTTCAAAGATCTCACAGAGGTTTGCAAAAAAAGAACAATAAACAAGATCTGCTTCAAACCTGCACCAGAAAAACGATAAGGGGACCAGGCTGATCCTGCCAATTGCTGCACTATGTTAAACATGCGTGTCTGCTGGAAGGACTCCGTTGTAGACCATCTTACATTTATTAGGGATTGGTAGTTTTTTAAATAATTAAATTAGCAGCATTTTAATAGGATTATAACTACTGGAAAAACAGAGGCAGCAGCTCATCTACACATTCAAACCATATGCAGAGTTGAGTGACAGGCACAAACTGTTGCCTTCCCTGTCGGCCTCTTCCCCTCCTCCCCGTCCCTTCCTGCTGCATGACAGAATTGCTGGAAATAAGTAGCTTTGCACAGAAAAGCAGTTTATCATTATTTCCTCTTGTGGCAGAAGAAGATGATTGTAACTTAGCTGTTGGCTTGTGCATGCAGCAGATTTCAGGCTTGGGCAAGACCCAGGACTCAGGGAGCCCAAGACTACGTGGGTTTATAGGTTTGCACAGGAACAGACCAGCATTGGACACACAGACAGACACACCCCCCCCATCTGTTAGTAGAGGACCCACTTAGCATGTCTTGGTATCTTCAAGCTTTTGGGGGCAACACTGGGAATACTGGAAACAGGTATCAGGTTAGATTCCACCTTCTCTTGAGCTCCATTTCACATTCGCTAGAGGGTGTGATTCGATGCTCACGGATCTCTAGGGGGCAAGTGCTCTCTCCGAGCAGAACGGGTTGCTGGCTTATCTTCTGTTTTCATCCTGCACAGCTAATGTCACTTGTGAAAGGGCTGGATTGTGCCTACAGAAATGGTGAAGGTGATAGCACTGCTAAGCCCATGTATTATCCAAACCGTAGAGTGATGTATCTAGGAAAATCTTTTAAGAAAACATCCATGTTCTAATATTCCAGTTTAATTCTGACCAGTTTTGCGGGCTGAAGCCTCACCTTGCTCTCGCTGCTGCAAATCAGAACAAGCTCCTGGGTGGGATGGCTGTGAGCAGGGTACAGGTGGTGTCAGTGAAAGGAGACCTAGAACCGTTGTGTTTTATATCAATTATCAAACCTGAAAGCGGACTTACCATGTCCAGTATGATTAGAATATCTCACATGTGATGTTTCTGATTTCCTGGTCTACTTAGGAGCAATAAGGTGACTAAATTTGCATGAGCTAGATTTACTTAACAGCCCTCCTGCAAGCTGACTTGAAGCGGGCTCCCGTTTGTGAAAGAGAGTTTGTGTGAACTTGGAATGATCTGGCACAGATGTCATGGAAAAGGCACTGTTGTTTGTCTCTGATTCCCTCTTCCAAGGGAAGTCTCCTGTATTGAGTGTTCCTGTCATGAAAAATGAACTCAAGTAAATGGTATTAGCTCCTTGGGTCAAATTAAAGCAGGCTGCAATGAAGGCCTCAGCTAATGGTCAAGGACCGCAGGAGGGTGGGGTTTTAATGGGTGATAGTGTTTTCCTAACTTTGCTCCCATTGTGAGTATTTTTTAGATTACGCCGTTGTGTAAGAAATTTATTTTAAGGATTATAAAAAGTATTTTCGTGTAAAAATGCATATTTTTCTAAGCCCAAGAGGTATCTAGAGATTAGGAAGGCTCAACTGGTAATAAATGCATTCAAATAATAGGAATTCTTTCTTCAAAAGCCCATATATCTAAGTGTAGAAACACTCGGCATGTTTTTGTTTGCTTGTTCTAACTCAGCAGTGAGGCAGAAGTAGCCCAGTTCCTTGTGCTCCTCAAGGAGATGTTTATGCCAACAGTGAATTAATACATACAGCATTGAGAACTAGTTCTAATAAATGACCTGCTGATTTTTAAATACGTTACTGGCACTCTGGCTTTTGAATGAACAGCCTGGATCTTTGTTTAGTATAAGCTGATGAGAAATGCGAGGAATTTACACTAGATAAGGATTTGGCCCAGGAATTTTTTTAGAAGTTTCTCTCTACCACAGTGCTGTTTATTCTAAGGTTAGATGAACGGAGCAGCATTCCCGTGAGCTATTTTAACAGGAAATGGTGAAGAACAATGTTGCAGAACAACAAAGCAGTAGGACAGGATTGGATTATACAATCTGGGTGAAGAAGGGGAATTGCACCCTCCCCATGTCTGCAGATGTCACAAACTGGGGGGGACAGGAGTTGATGCTCTGGTGAGCAGAGCCTCCATTCAGAGGGACCTGGCCAGGCTAGAGGAGTAGGTCGATGGGACCTCATGAAGTGCAGGTAAATCCAGATTCCTGCACTTGTGTCAGAATAATGCCATTCAACAGCACAAGATGGGGGGAACAACTCTGCAGAAAAAAAACTGGGGGTCCTGATGGAAAATAAGCTGAACGTGAGTTGGCAGCGCACCTTTGCAGTAAAGGGGTTAAAAAGGAAAACATACCCTTCTCGGAAGCAGGCACTGGAAGGCCAAGAGGCAACAGTCACAAGTTGCAGGAAGGGAAATTACAATTAGATATAAGGGACAAGTTCCTCACTGGGAGAACAGTGCACTGGAACAGGTTGCCCAAGAGGCTGTGGAGTCTCCATCCCTGGAGGCACGCAAAACTCAGCTGGACATGGCCTTGAGGGATGTGGTCTAATTTTAAAGTTGGCCCTGCTTTGAAGACCTCCATAAGTCCCTAATTTGCTTAGGTTGGTGTATTCGGTGAAGACAAAGCCTTAACATAATATAATTCCAAAATAGGATTATTTGGTGCTCTTGTTGCAATACCATTTGAAAAAATGCATAATTTGGTCCATCTTGGAACATTTTATCAAATGGATCATTTTATAATGCAGGGGCTTAAATATAAGTGTCCTGGAGCAAACTTCCCTATTTTGGACAACTTAAGTCCTGGGTTTCCGGGGACTACGACATCACTTATGGATGGTACACATTAGCATATTCCTTACCTGCTGGTTTCCCAGTGGTGTTCCACACAGCCAGTTTTTTTTTTCCAAAGGAAGTTGGGCTTACGGACTTTTGAAAATCTTGATACCTCTTTTAAGTACTTGAATACCTTTTATGATTTAGGCCTTGGGCTCCTAAAAGCATGCACTTGATACTTTTATCTTAGATTGGATATTGTTTGCCTGTTATTCAGTCATAGCAATGTGATTCAGTGCTTGCACATCCAAATTGATGCTTCATGCCCAGCTGCTTAGATTTATTTTTTTTTTCCTCCTGAAGTTTCTTTTATCACAGAGTATAATATTTCTTTTGTGGTCACAGGCTGGTAGTTTTGAAAGCCGACATAGTTAGAGTCTTCCATTTGGAAATCGCCTTTTAATGTTTTCATTTGATTTTCTTATCTTAATGTATCTTAGTTTCTTTAGCCTTTTCTTTTGAATGTCAGAGAGTTAAAAGCATTATTCATTCATGCCTATCAAATACAGTAGAAAGTAAATTATTCCACTTTTGTTTGAGCCTGTTCATTCTTTGTTTAACAAGGATACACTGAAACAATTGCTAAGGCAAAACGTATTCTGGAACGTCGAGTAGCAAACCTTCATCTGCCACCTTGTTCTCTTGTAAACAGAAGTGGGAGATTTAAACATGGGTGCGGTCTTGTTTGAACAGAGCATTCTCATTAATTCAAACATGCTTTTCGTCCTGAAACTGCTTGCCTGGATTTGTTTTAGGGATGACATTTTTTCCACTGTTTTTTATTCAACAATCACCCTGGGTTCTAGCCATTTGGGCTGCAACCATTTTAAGACTGGTTTCCAGTAATTGAGCCTGAATTTATAACAGCCCCGGCTCCTAGATGTCATTCATACAAGTAATGTTGTGTGTCCCACCTCCTCTGGAGCTCAGATGGGGAAAATCAGAGCAAAACTGGAATGCTGTGTGTTTTAACATAGAGAAGTGCAGTTTGTAGTTTGGGGCTGGATTTGAGGTTACGGGCTCGCTTCACGATGGAGCTCATAAGCTGGAGTGAAAAGGTCACTGGCTTCAGTGGAACTTCACACTGTTTAACTTGAAAAACATTTGTGTGGTGTTTCTTATTCTAGGCATATGCTTGTGTTGTGATCGGTGCTGGATGTCTACATCAGTTTTCAAAGCCTTTATAAAAGGAGCTGTTATAAAATTAAAATATGCATTAGAGCTTATGTGATATGTATGAAAGCTAATTCCTATCAGAGTGGAGACGCTGTGGGAGTGAACAGAGATTAGATGTGGAGTGTTCATATTACACTAAAGCCCAAACTAAGGGAAACTGGAAAATCTGCTTCAAGAGTAAGGTAGTTTGTACCTAAATCAAATGAAATTTTTGAAACTCAAAATCTTCTATATATTTTCATAATTCATTATGGATTCATAGTTTTAGTTTTATTTACTAATTATTTTCTTAATTATATAATATTTTTTATCAGCAGTCTGCTGAAGGCAATTACTTATGTCAATGTCAGTATGAAAAAGCTCATTTGGTTGAATGACAGAATGGCAGAGTTGTTCTATGTGTACTGCTGTGTAGGTAATATGTTGATATCCCTGAGAGAAATATTTGTATCTTTTCAGCTTCTTGCATATTTATGGATGACTCAGCTGGGGAAATACTGAATGTACAATGCTACTACAGAATGTTTTGTGTGTGCTTTGTGATATTTCACAAGAGGTTAGATTGTAAGTACCCCACAGTAGTAGTGCTGAGTGGAATGCAGCTTCTCTGTGAAGTTTCCCTATACCCTGAGATACTAAACAAGGTACATCCACAGATCCAGGAGCCTTGTATAGATATTTGGGGTGCCATCGGCACGGGGAAGGGTTTCAGACTCCTTTCCTCACTGCTTTTGTTACACTACTTTTCCTGGGAGCCTTTTTGGGGACCCACATTGCTGTGTGGAAGCAGAGGAGAGAGGGAGAGCTGCACCTCCTGCCAAGGGTCGGTTGCACAAGTGCTCCAACTGCTCAGTGTTGTGACTAAGTGCCCTCATCTAGCGTAACCGCAATTGTAGCACCTACTGCCGCATCCCCTGATCAGTGGAGTTGCTCTAGGTATCTTTTGATACCTTTCGAAGTTCATTAGGTGGCAACTCATGCCATTTCTTAACTTTCCCTCCCCTATCACATAATTACTTAATAGTTTGAAATATTTATTGAGCGTGAAGCTTAATTACTTCGCAGATGAGCATAACATTCAATACTCCCTTGAGAATGTGGCACATGGCTGATTACAGCTTTGTAATTAGCCATGCAGTAGGCTTAGAAGAAACCTCTGAAAAGCCTGCTGAGCCCCAGCAGTACAACAGAAAGAAGGGGGAAGAGTGCAAACCTTGTGAAAGCAAAATGAAGATTTGAAATTCAGTAGATAAATGAGAAAATTTTCCAGAAAATTATGATTGGGCTTCCGAAAGTAATATTTGGGCTAACTTTGAGAGGCACAGGAGAAGGGAATGGGGGGGAGAGGAGAAAAACTGGAGAAGGGAGGAGGCTATTGTTGTTCCAAATGTATTCAGCTGAGATACTTTTCACATCCTAATGAATACAGGAAAAGACTATGTCCCACCAGCAAAGCCTCTGCACTAATATCCCTTAAAGAGCTACGGTCTGCTTATTGACATGAATGCTTGCTTACCTGTGGATAAACCTTTACCAGTAAATCCCAGTTTAGTTTGACTATTTTGCATTTTGAAGACTTCGGAAAAGATCCTGTAGCTGGATTTTGTGGATCAGAGGTTGGAAGTGTTACAAGGAGTCTGAACAAAAATGAATTGAAGTGGACTACTTAAAATTACACTTTCTAAAATAGAATGCACAGTAGTGCTTCAGAGAAAGACTAGCTAAAAGATTCACTATGGATTCAAGCAAAGGCAATGTAATGCTCAGCTGTCATTTCCTGTGAACATAATGTAACAAAAAGCAAAAGAGAAACAAACCTGAGGTTTTAAATGACCTCTAGGAATTAGGACTTTGATTTTTCTAGTCGTCAACTCATCACCTCCTGCCATCCACTATGTTGGTTCATCAGTTCAATATTGACTCATGAGGAAGTATGATATCCTCTGAATTTCCTACATCAGCAGGTTTTCACATGAGGACTCCCATCCAATTACTGACACAGAATAAACATGCTTGTGCAGCATGACCTGGTCACAGCTCACTGCAGTACGGCTGTAGGTTAATTGCCATTTTCCCTTCCTGTGACTTATTCACACTAATGCCACGTTCCTAAGTATTAGTTTTGAAGATCTCTGAATTTCATTAAAAGCACGATTATTCTCAGGAAAAAGAAATCTCATTGAATTAAATAAACATTATAACTCTATTTAGAATGATTAGTGGCTTTTTAGCAGGCCACAGAAAAATAGAGACAAGCCTCATTCATTTACAGCAAAAAGCATCACTTCTTTCTGAGATAATACTGTGGAGCAAGTATTTGAATGTGCAACTAATTACTTATGTTCTGAGAGACTCAAAAATGAGCACGTATCTGTACCGCTCATTTTAATGATTGTGTTTTGTAGAGCGTGAGGATTTTCCGTTATAGTGGTTGCATTGCAGTAGAGAGGTTTAGCTCAGCCCTTGCTTAGTTCTGTATATCTTAATAGGAAACATTTGCGTTTTAATTCTTCCGTTGTGCGTTTGTATGTTTTAGGAGAGCTAGCTATATAATTACAGCAAAGTGTGGTGACCCTTCTTCCACTGTGCTGTGCCCTATAGGTAACATCCAGGTGAGGAATTACAGCAGCAGCATTCGGTTCCCAAGCTGCAGGCCCCCTTTGGGCTTCCCAAAGTGGGATCCCAAGGTTGTGATCCCATATCTCTAATCCAAAATGCTGTCAGTGCAGGTGAGAGATTGTGCTTGTGGAGACATGACTCTCCTCTTCCATACAAAGCCACTGCTGTGACCCATGGATGCATCTGGTGGATCCTCAGCACTTTACTGAACTTGAGTCTCACTGTCTTTTTCTGATTTCCCATGCCAGCTGACACAAAATGCTATCCAGAACAAAAGATTGAGCATATTGACTTTACAAGCCTCAGATTAATACAATTTTATCAAAACAATATGATGCAGTAGTCATTTCTAGTGTAGCAATTTCACACTTAAATATATCCAAAATGCTGATGTTCTGATGCTGTGAGCTCAAGTATAGCCGTCTTTTTAGTGAAGAACCATCTTTAAACTTTACCTTACCTTTTAGCAAGGTTTTCAGGTAGCATCATGTTAACATCACTATGCAGCTTCCAAACTGAGCTCACTTAAATACAGTCGGTTCAGAGTGTGGGCAGAAGAGGACCTTAATTTGGTCCTTCGTACTCTCCTCAGTGTCTGCAATGTGCCCAGCTTTGCCGCTGATGCAGAGCAGAGAAGTAGATTGAGTTAAGCTGCCTGAATATGGCCAAATTGTCACAAAGGGAATTAAGAATCAGTTACTAGCACACTGTAAAACACCCAGACTTCCTATGTAAACAAGGCCAACACTAGTAAAAAAAAGGAATGAATGTTACTTTTGCTAATAAGTTTGGCCATTCCTTTAATGGCCCAATGATGCACTATTAACATAGCTGGATATTTTAAGCTGATCCAATCAAAAAAAAAAGTAAAAAAAGAAATCATGTTCTTGGCCTTGTAAAGCATAGCTTTACACACACATCTTCTCTCATACCTCAAGATTAATATCCTCCCTATTCCCTATGCATAATTTTCAATTTCCCTTCTTTTGTTTGACTAATGAGACAAGGTAACGCTCTAGTTAAGACAAATTAATATTCAAATAGCTGAGAAGGAAGATAAATCTATCTAAGATTTCTTAGTGGTGCATTTTCTCTGCATTTCTTTGTTTGGGAAGAGCTCTAGTTCTTAAAGCTATAAGGTTTAGGAAATCCCAACAATAGTGCAGACAAAATTTAACATCACGCAGACAAAATTTAACATCACACATACAAAGAAAAGTATGAACGTAAACTTCCCACACTGGCCTATTCCCATGGTGTTTAGATCCTTCAAATACTTGTAGACGTTTACCATATTTTCCCTTAGTCATCATTTGGCTAAGCTTATACATACTTAGGCCTTTTAGTCTTTCCTCATAAATCAAACTCTGCAACCCATGATTACTTTTGTTACTTTTATCTGAAGCTTTGCCAGTTTGATGACATCTTTCTGGGATCAAGGTTTATTCCAAAATTTGCAGACAGAACTGTAATCATTGGTGCTTCAAGGGTCGGTCCCAAAGCTAGAGCCCATGATGTTTAAGAAAGGGATGGTGAAAGTTTCTGAGATGCAGGGAAACCAGTGGGAATTATGCTACACTGGGCACAGACTGGTGTCCTCAGAGAGGGTTCAGACCAAAGGGGAAGTGTTCCCTGCTACTAGAATTAATTTTGCATGTGGATAATGCATTGATGGAGTAAGAAACTTTGCTAATATTGCAGCCTGGTTCTTAGTCCTTGAGATAAGGGACAGTGTGTGGAGGAGAATTAAAAGCAAAGAAACTGCCTAGTGGAATGGGAGGTGGAAATAAGTGAGTTCGTGCTTTCCCCATCTCAGTCTCTGCTACTGCATCCCTGGGCTGGAAACTCTCAACTCATTTTGGACCAGGCGGCATCAACTGAGAACTTCTGTGAGGAAAAGAAATTGGTGCTGGTGTAACACAAAACTTCAGTATAATTAGAAAATGAGTGCATGCAAGGAATGAAGGTGATGTCATCTGGACACAAGCAGAGGAGTGGAGCGCACATCTAATTCATACTGGCTTGGATAGATGCATGCGGAGTGAAAGCTCGCTAAGCCTCAGGGCAGAGCAAAATGATAAATGGCAAAGTACAGCCTTGGAGAGGAAGGGGAGAATTGCAGAGCTTGTATGAGATTGGTGCAAGCTTCGTCGGGAGGTGAAGTGTAGCGAGTGTTCGACAGCCTGCAGAAAAGGCCTGAGGCCAGCGTAGGGCTTGCTGACTCCATTGACCGTCAGTATTGAAACGGATCTGATGAGACCACAGCAATTTCTAGGAAGAAATGGTGTAATATACGTCAAGAGAAAAAATGGTGAAAACATTCCTTTTAAAGTTTTATATTTCCTATGGTTTTGGATGATTGGCAAAGTGGGTTTACTTGCAGGTTTACTTCTCTTTGAGTATGGACTACAGTTTGTCACTGCTTTCTCCTGAGTGAGGGGACATCTCAAGTCTTATCCACAATCTAGAAAGCAAGATAAAACAGCTCATCCAGACTTTTTTTTCAATCCCCCAACTTACAGACATGTTCCTTTCTGTGAGAAATTGCTGAAATTAAGCTTGCTCACATTTGTCTACTGGATTACCAGGAAAATACGGGAAGAAAAATCAATGCAGAGAGAAGTTACTTTTCTTTCCAAACCCAGCAGAATTAAATTCTGTCAGTGAGAGATTGTTTCTAAAATACATTGTCAGATGTTGCTCATTTCCATGCAAAACAGGATCTCCTTTGCCAAATATGCATGGCGTGTTTGTTCCATGCTATGCATAGTGCTTATGGTGGGTTGCTATCATTGGTCAAATGAAAAATGAAGGCTCAGTTCCAAACTCTTAGTCACTGTTGTTCTGAATATGTGGAATCTCAAGGGAAGAAAACCAAGGCTGTCCTTTTTTAAGAAACCACAAGGGCCCATAATGACCATTCAAGGTAATTAAATGTAGTGATTTCTTATGAACAATTTCATTAATTTTCCTTGAGTAATTTACATTACAAAGATAAACACATTGTTAATAAATGGGAAGTAAAATTTTGCTTTCAAATTTGTCCAAAAAATAGCTTTGTAAGGTAGGCCAGTGGGGCTCTGTCCATCCTGGTCAGGTAACCCATCATGGGGTTACCAGGGCATGTTAGCATGCTCTGTCCCACAGTTTGGCTAATAGCAGCAAGATGATGGGCACAATGCTGGCACCTGATTCAAATGATAGACAACCTTGGCCTAGTTGAACTACCAGTAAAAACATAATCTAAAGGACCCAGTGGCTCCCCTTCCCCCAGGGAGTGCTGTGCCTCCCTTTGCCTTCAGCATCTTGCACCCAGCATTTGGAGGCAGCGTTTTTCACATTCATGAGGATTGTATCTCCTTTAAAATCACCCTCCTGGCTGGCTTGCTGGCATGCGTCTCGAGAGTGAGTGATGTGGACTAAATGGCAGTTTTGAGCTTCCTCCAAGTGACGAGGGCATTGAACCCAAGTTTCTCACCTCCTGGGAAGTCCTGCAACCAGGAGGCATGAGATGAAAGGAAAAGGCCAATATCCTTCCCTTGAAATAACGCAGTTGTCAAATGTGTGATGAGCTTGATTCTGCTGTCTGAGGCACGTCCAAGCGTTTCCTCCACTTAGCAGCTTTGGGGGACCTCGTTTCTGGATGCAGGTGGTGGTTCAGCACGCGCTGAGGTGCTCAGGACGGAGCTGTTGGGGTGTGCCTGGAAGGAGAGCTGTGCCTTGGGGACTTCACGTCAAAAGCTTGGTTGGGAGGAGAGCGTTAGATTGCAGGGCTGGTCCCAGGTTTAAAGGAAATCTTTGTGGAAGAGGAGAGTCCACATTTTAAAATTGCAATTTGCAATTCTCATGGCGCTGAATCTGCCCCTTTTAGATGGTGTGTGTTTAACACATCAGAAACAGAGAACCATAACTGATACTACTGAAATGCTTGAGCAAGAGTTAGTCCACAATTATCAGAAGAATTTTATACTACATTCATTTCTAATTCACACATTTATCTTTTCTGCCTTTTCTGTGTGTGTACTAATAATTGTTAGGCAATTGTTATCTTACCTCCTTCCAACTCTTTATGTTGGTATTCTCCCCTTTTTCTCTATCTTTCTCTTTTTTTTTAATATTGAATCATGAAAACATCAAATAGAAGCATAGTTCTTGGCATTTAAAAGAAAACTTTATCCAACTTGGACTTCTGATATGAGTCTATCCCCATGGATAAGCACATTCTGGATTTAAGAATTTAGCAGTGTGCTCTCTCCTTTGTTACAGGGCTGCTATTAGTGGACCAGTGTGGCGTCCACCACTCTCATTAAAGATCAAGGCAAAACAAATCCAACTCTGAAATTACATTGTTATCAATCTCTTTAAAGTCCTGGAATAGCTTAAATTTGTCTCAGCGTGCTCTATCATCAAGCATCATGTATAAACACATCTTTTTCCTGAAGACCACAGCTTCTGCTCAGTTGGAACTATATTGAAAAGATTTTTTTTTCAAAAGTCACTACTACCATCAATAATTTCATTTCCCTGAGCTCATTTGGTTTTGATGCAGTCTTTTCCAGAACCAATTTGGGAATTTAAATGCAAATCCTAATGCATTATTTTGTGGTGTGTTTTAAAACTTAGGAAGGGCAGAAATATTCCTGTGCACAGAAGAGCTTAATGATACCTTTTGTATTTTCATTTTCAAGAGGCATTTGTCCCCTGAAGAGTTCCAGGAAGTCTTCAAAATGAGCATTGAGGAATTTGATCGTCTGGCACTTTGGAAGCGGAATGACCTGAAGAAAAAGGCCCTGCTTTTCTAGCCCCTCCCGGATAAAATATGTGCTTAATCAAAACAAAAATAGTCTTGCCAGAACTATCACATGCACTTGCTGTTGAACCATTGTCCAGCTTCATTGTGTTAGTATGTGTGGGGGAAACAGGACAGATTAGATGGCAACGCGTTGGAATACAGAGAATTTGCTAATCTTGCATGACCAGATGGTTTTGTCAGTAACTCCTGGTCCTACCCAGTTTATAACGTGCAAAAAAATCTAGCTTTAAATTTATTGTTGCTTGCAGTTATTGCTTGATGCAAACAGAAATTATGAAAGGAAGAGAAAAAGTGTAGCGGTGACAAAGGAAATGTATCCAACATTTTGTTCCATTAAGTTTTACAACACAATTTTTACAAAATCAAGTAAGTAATGAATATAAAATTCTCCAATGGGGGATCACATGCTATTAAAAACACGGTAAAAGCCAAAGAAAAGCATGTCCGCAAGCAATTATTGCAATTGTTTATGTGTGGTACTTTTTAAGAATGAAAGCAAAAATACGGAAGCACCTTAATTCTACTTCTTATACTTTAGACACAGCCTACTCTCTAAAAGGTCATATTTGTCTAGAAGGTAACTAGCTATCTTTAATTACAACACAAGAGTTTTTATTTTATTAAGAATATATTGTGACATAAAACAGTTATAATGACTAAAATGTATACAGACCTACTTAAAAATTTAGTCCCATTCATCAGGAAAACTGAAGCCTTATATAAAACTGGTTTAAGAGTGTATTGTGCCAGTTAACTGTGTTTTCCTACTAGTTTGGGGTGTTTGGAAAACTTTTTTTTTACATTTCATGCTGATAAAAATACCATGTAATCTTAATCATATGTAGATAGATACATCTATCTATAAAAGAATTATTTTCATTAATATATGTCCTAAGTAAAGACATTCTTACTTTCTCCACTTCCTGGCTTTACACAGTAAGCCATGAGAACTGTGATGGCAATTGGTAGGTGTGGAAATGGAACAGTTCAGCATAAAATGTAACAAAAAAAGCTTGGTTTGCTCTATCAATAATACATGCAATTATAATCAAATATATAAAACCCTCATGCATTACTATTTGCATGTTTCTATACAAATCAATTGAAAAAAAAAAAACTATGTGATACTGGTGCAGTACCTTGAAACTATCTTAAATAACAAGCAAAGCTAACAAAATCTAAGCATTTGATATGAGCGTTAGACCTTAATATCTCTTCCAGCTGAAATACTGTATTAAATTTAATAACTTCATATGGTCAGAAGTATGGTTGCTGACAAAGAATGTTTTAAAGTGAGTTGCTGGTTTTGTGTGATACTAAAAGAGCATTACAAAAAGTACATTTTTCAGCCATGTGTCAGTATTCTGCATTTTTACTGCCTTGAATGTTTGTACTCACTTCCTACTTCACTATGTCTTTTTGCATTTCCTTAAAGTAACTGGTTAATATATGCACTACAACACACTGTTTCAACTGACCCAGCATTGGAAAAACCATAGCATTGAACTTCCAACTAACTCTTCCAACTAACTTTCAAAATCCATGCTGTTGGAAATAAATATTTTCTCATGACCTAAATGTTTTGTCTGATGATACAAATGTTTAAAAAATTCATTAAAACAAAGACATAACTGAATGACTTTGCTAACGTGTGTATAATTTTTAGATTGCACTGCTGCTCTGCATAGGGTCTTCCCATGATATTAATGTAAATAATATGTAATTTGCATGGGTTTTGCTCAGTGAGGAGAGCGTTAAGTGTACCTCTGAATGTCAGGTTACTGTAAAGTTGGTCATGATTTAAACAATCCATCTAGCAACTGGCACATCTCACCAAGCAAAAGCTGATTCACTGGTGATGTTCAGTGTACAGAACCATTAGCCAGTCTTAACTGAGAGCTCCTGATCACTTGTAGACTGCCTCCATCATGCTCTTCAACATCAGAATAGCTTGTTATGTTTTGCATAAGTGAAAACTGGCAGTACACTGAAATGGGACAATCTAAAATGTGATCAGCAAGGTCCATTGATACTATGAAAATCTAAATCCAGGAGAACAATTGGTTGGAGAATGATGCTGAGTGTCTGACGTTGGTGAAGACCACTCTTGTCATCTATGCCTTCCTGGGACATCAGATTGATTACAGGCGTCTTCTCCGTGAGTAAAAAAATTGCAGGTTGATCAAAGAAATCCATATACTGGTGCAGATCAGGTTCAATGTGGATCTTCATAAATAATTTGAAAATTGCTTAACCACAGCAGCTCTTGTACTGGTGTAGGATTCAACCTATGCTGCAAGGAAAATGTGCATTACTAAGCAACACGTGTGATCAACAGCTCCACGCTGCTGTACTCTATAATGGAGATGTATAGCTGATGACAAGGGAGGACAGTGAAAGCATGTGAGCTCTGTTTGACCCATTTATGCTGTTTTGAGCCAGTTAGTCTGTGGTAACATCAACAACCTTAAAAGTGTCCCCTGACGATCCTTGTCCTACGTGAGCTAAATCAGATACGACTCTTGTTTTACCTACCCCCATGTAGATGTTTTAGCTCATGAGCATCAATTCTTATCACAATGCACAACTGTACCTACAGTGGTACCCCGTCATCTATCAATATTTGCTTAGAAGTCAGTTTGTCATTCTGTGCTCCCTTTTATGGTCAGTGAAGTGAAAAAAAGCACTTCAATCACATCCTAATGTTCAAAACTAGTTATATGAATTGCATCTATCATATTTCTGTCCACTGAATATAAAGCAAGCTAATCCAACTGCGGAAGTATACACTGCAAGCTATCTAATCTTAGATGAAATTGATTCTATGCCTACAGTCTGTAAGTGAAAATAATAAGCCAGATTTTACCAAGTTGGTGGAATACCCGTCTTACAACCATTGGCAGTTCCTAGATCATGTTACCAAATCACTTTCAAGCCATCAGGACAGTACTTTGAATTGCACAGGTCTCACAAAACGCCTTAACACAGTAATTCTTTGTGTTCATTAGACTATTCACCAAACAGGCACGTATTCGATGCCAAACACGCAAAAATGTTTTAAAGACAGTCAGTTTATCAACTTACGTTCCTACTACCAGCCAAAACCAAAAAGGAATTTTGGCTTCCATACACAAAACCTTTGCTGACGTTAGATGAACAAGTACTCTTGTGTGTCCTCCTTATTTCATTTTCCTGAAATGGTCTGTAGATGTCTGTTCTGTGAAAGGTGGCATAACTCAATAAGCTGTTCTGTTTTGCAGATGATACATGTCGGTGTATCACTCTATATTTAAAGCATCTGCTGTCATATAGGGTATAGGGACCTATTTAGTTCTGCTTTTTAGCCTAACTAAATTCTCATTTACAATATGATGTTGTATGCTGGATTTGGCACCAGCCAAATACACCAGTGTAAAAGGGCCATAAAGTGAGTAGTGCTGTAATTCTCTTCACTACTAAATTTTCTGTACATCACCTAAACTCCGTAAACCAGAACATGGCATACCAGAGAATACAACATTTCTGTTTCTAAAATTTATCGTATTTTCCCCATTTAAAAACTGCAAATTGGAAATCTACTCATGTCTTCAGAAACTTAAGAGTATCTTATTAAATGTGAGTAGACTAACGTGCATAATCAATGTTCTGGTTTCTTTCTAGGGTTCCATATGCTAATCTTAAATAGCATTATGAAATGGAAAATGCATTTCAGCGTAATTAGATAAATCTTTGCCAGAATATTCCATCTGATAGTGTGGTCCAGCATTGGCAGTAACAAACTGAGAGTCTCAATAAATCATCGGCTGTTTTTTAGATAATGCTCTTTGGAGTTATTCAGATACTGTTCCATAGTCCTGTTTTCAAGGAAATGCTGTCTTTCACCATTTTGGTAAGTATGGATATGGCTATGCAGCTCAAAAGGATCAATATAGCTCTTGAAGGAACCTATTTTGATATGTATACAAGAAGCAAGGGAATTCTGTCAGAGATTTCATTTTCATACTTGGATCTGAAGTGTATGTCTCAGCTGTTCATGACAACCCTGATGTATGACCTAATTCTCACCTCATGTATTTTAAAGAAGGCATGTCTTAAACACAGCAATGAAAGAGCCAACTTATTTCATCATCATAGTCTTTGAGACAAAGGAACACATGGATTTTTGTGGTTGCTGAGGAATATCTGACCAACAATTCCAGATAGGAAACCAGGCCTGCCAGATTACCATTATAGCTGTCTGAGAAGGCTGGACATTTTTGTCTGACCTTCTGCTATTTCTTTTCCTTGTGGTTCAGGGGAGAACTCTGAAAACTGGAATTGCAGAAACAAGAAAATACATAGTTGTGAGGAACTACCTGGAACCTAATAACCCTCTGAGACAAGGTTAGTTTTACATGAACAAAAAAGGTACAGTTCAGATGAAGAGCGATGCCTTCTCTTACAGTCCTCATTTTGATGAGGAACCATCGATTTAACATTTCCCAAGTATGACCAAGCCATTTTATTTTCACGGATCTGCAGGAAAATGCTGTTCTGCTGTTTGCAGATTAGCTAGGTGAGATCCCAGGCACTGCCGTCTGTGTGGCGCATGGGCTCCAGGGTGTCTTTATATTCTCCTGTCCCTTTGACTCGTGTGTAAGGAGAAGGGTCATGTTCTTCTAAGCTTCCTAAGACCTAGACTGACCCTTGACCAATGTGATTACTTGATAGCTCACAGGCGTGGCTACCATTTTTCAGATATCTTGAATATCTGAAAAAAAGGCAAATGTTTTTAATATCACAATGACAGACTGTAACCCTCTTGTACATGTAAAATTATCCTGGAGGCTTGAATTTCTTCTTCATATCCAGATATGGCCAAATCCTCACAGGCTCACGGGAGGTGCTGGCTCAGGCTTCTGGAGTCTTTGTATCCCTTCTCACTTTTTCTCTTCTGTGAAAAGCCATGTTAGAAAAGGTGGTACTCGGTAAAAATGCATGCCTTTGAAACATTAGATCTCAATAGTTTACTTCTCTGGTAATGAAGCAAACACAGCAAATTGAAGTTTGTTGGGTTATTGCAGCTGGTTATTATTCCCTCCACACAACCACTGTCTCTCTGAGTTACAGCTAAGAGAAGTAAATAGTACTGTGTTTTTCTAAGTGCTCTTACTTTCATGATTTAACACGTTTTCTTCCTACCACTCAGTGTTTGACATCTTGACTACTATGCACGCAGGTCTTTGTAAGTAGGTAGGTTCCATATTTTTCTTTAAATGGTTGAACAAATGTATACAGCGTTCAGCAGTCTGGACCAGCCAGCAGTCCTGCCATGCCGGGCTGCCCAACCGCAGCAGCTCCAGAGTGATCGGTAGGAAACCAAAAACAGACAAAAGCCACGTGTCCCACATATCTAAATGTATAATGATTCAAGGCTTCAGGGAAGAGGTTTACTGTCTCATTTGTTAGAAGTCTGGATATCCTTGATTTCTTTTTCTGAATCTTGTTACATTTGTGTCCTGAATGATTTGCTGTTGACCTGTTTTCTCCACATGCTATCATGCACTCCTTTGTTACATCCTCTAACTCTTTTCGCCACTAAAAATTGCAATATTTTTAATTTGTTTTGAAATTAAAACCTTTCTTTGTCCTTGATAATTCTTCTGCAAGCTCCTCTCAGCCCATTGTGCCTTGTATGCAGGAGGTGGTCTGATAGAATAAAGGCATTACAGTATTTGCTTTATATTGACTGTGTTATGTCAAACGTTAAAACATCTTTTTTTACAGGGGAAGAAGAAAGGTAAGAATGACTTTGACTTTTTTAATACAAATATACATTATGCTGAAACCCTGCTAGAGCTATTCTCACTACTGCAAGCTGTTGCTTTTTTTTTTCCTGGGTGGACATGCTCCTGAACTCTGACATAAGAGTCATTTTAATTTTTTACACTGGTATCTATACATTTTTCTATTAACTGCTAATTAAATAGGTAACATGATTGATAGCAAATTAAACAATTGAAGTTGCTAATGGTCATCTGAATTTTCCTAGTTCTCTGGCCTGGAATAATTCAATTGTGGAACCAGGTTAATACTCTTCATGCCACTTGACAATTTTGCTAGTCAGACTTTAAAAAAAAAAAAAAATCTCTCAAGTTAAGGATCTGGAATACAGACACTTTGGGCTCCCCAGTTTTTGCCAATTTTATTCTAGACATTTTTCATCTCCTAGCTAGTTTATGATAGATGGCAATGCCTGCAGGACTTTATGAGTCACTGTGTAAGCATCAAATTGTTCAAATTGCATTTTTTTCCTTAATCCTTTTTTTTCAGTGTAATACCTGGTTATTTTTATAATGCAATAAAAATAACATAATAATCAAAGGCTACTGAAATAATTTATTCCATTTCAAATGGCACAGAAGACAATGTAAATAGCTAACAGAAGCTGAAATTTATCTCTTTTTTGAGCAAGGGCTAAAATTAAAGGCTTCTACAGAAGAATGTACTCCTGTTGTCATTAGTGGGAGGATTCTGCTGCTGTAGGGTGTTATGAGGTGCTGAATTTCAAGGCAGACACTTTCCTCCAGGGTGTATAAATGCTTTTTAAAATAGTCTATAAAAATATAAATATCAGCTTATGTGCTTTCACATTTACTTTACCTTTGTACCTCTGAAATAGGCTCACATATAAATTAGCGTATTTCGGGCCTTCTATGCTCATGAGATGACTAAAATTAGTATTTCTATACTAATATCAGTTTGGCAACACTGCTGTTATTCTGAAATTAAAAGTATTTGTGAAAATTTTCTTGAACCCTGTCTTGCTTACTAAAAAAAGGTGAAACATCTACTGTAAGAAATTCAGTAAGAAATAGAGGCCTAATACTTGCAAAACAAACCTTGTAAATATACTGACTGTACGTCATCAGCCCTTGATTTCCAAACATTGTACAGAAGACAAGCATTAAAGTAGCACTGCCCAACCATAAATAAGGTCTTTTTCTTTCAAAATCCTTCTAATTCATTGGCTTAAATGGAAATATTGGAAAGGGGTTTTGAAGCAGAAAAAGTATGGCTTTGTTAATTGTGAAAGTATCATTAAAAGCAAACCTGGCCAAGCTTTCTTGAAGGAATAAGAAAATTATTCATGTAAAAAGTGACATTGTATCACAGTGAGTCAACTCAAGAGTAAATAAGGTGTAAATAAGGAGTAACTTGAAGTAGCTTTTGCAGTGCTTACAAAAGTGTGTTTCTGTAGGAAAAAGTGCAAAGTAATGCGCAAGTAAAACAACACAGTGGGTTTAGCTGAACAGTTGAGATTTTCAACAGAATTACACAGGCATTATTTTGACAGATGATAAGTTTAAGAACTGGCTGTTCCCTGATCTTGATGATAAAGAGAAGGAGGGTATAGAGTTTCATACATTGCTGAACAATGCAGGGGGAAAAAGAGGCAGGGAAGGGCTAAGATTCCACTTTTGGCCTAATCTTGCTTGAATTCAAAGAAAGCAGGGGCAAGCAGGCGAGAGTTACTGGAAACCTTCTCCCAGTGTGTTCAACCTTAACATAAAAATAAAAATAATGACCCCAGGCTTTTTTCCTACCCAAAGGTAGAGCTACT
Source organism: Calonectris borealis (assembly GCF_964195595.1). Classification (NCBI taxonomy): domain Eukaryota; kingdom Metazoa; phylum Chordata; class Aves; order Procellariiformes; family Procellariidae; genus Calonectris; species Calonectris borealis. The sequence continues at coordinate 12,836,313 of NC_134315.1, forward strand.
TTTCAGTGATGCTGGGGGTTTAATACACAACTAATAAAAGGATGTTAGCATAGCCTTTTGAAAATGTCAGGTACTAAATGCTAAGCCCACTGAAATCACTGGCAATCTTACCTGCACAAGACTGCAAAGGTCAGGTTATATAGGAATTCTTCTAGAACTGAAAGGAAGGAGGGATCAGAAGGAGGGATTGTTTGTTTATCTTTATCTCAAACAGAAGAATATGAATGGGAAGGAACCATTTTTAGCTACACATTAAGATTCTATAAAGTATATATTATCCTTTTGTATGTATTCCCTCCTTCACCCTGATTCAAAATCAATTAGCAATGGAACGAAGAACCTAATTTAAGATATTTTACACCTCTGTGAAGAGAAGATAGTTGGAAACAGTTTCATTACACAGGAGAAGACCTATCTGTGTAGAGAGTAAGGAGAGGCCCCTGCATTATATAAAAGCTGCATAATCCCTCTTCTTGAAGTTTCTGTAATGCACACTTTTTCAAATTTGCTTTCTGCAGAAAGGTGAATGGCATTTCTATAACAGTAAGTTTTACCTGTATAGGAAGTCCTTTTGGGACACATATATACTCAGCACTTGAGATTCCTGAAACGGATTTTAAAAGTGTAGGTAAAATATGATTTTTTTTTCCCCAGCAAACCTGGAAAGTATGTGGGACCCAAGAAAAAAACAACTAATTGAAGAGATAGATACTTCAAAAAGATACTCTTTTTAAAAAAATCAGAAAGATGCTGAATATTAGAGTATTAATAACAATAGATTGTGCAGTAACAGGATAACAGTATATGATAAGAAAGGAGAAAAAAAAACCTTTATCAAGAGCTTTCAGCTTTTCTGGGTAAGAGACCTTTATTCCCAGTTTGTAAATGCCTCAAGCGTCTGAGACAGCTGTAGAAACACTGATGTTTCTTACAGAAAAATCACCGTTTCAAAGTAACAGAAGATTTTTGTTCCGAAAAGCTGTAACTTGCCTTCTGTTTTTGAAATCCTGCCATCATTATGTTTTACTGAAGAGAGTGGCAATTACTGTAATGTCACTCCATCTCTTGACAGCCCAGGCTGTGCAGTATTTTTGCCTGCTTTTCACTGTTCCCTGAGACCATCCGTCCCCCCCACACCAACACGATGCGAGGGCGGGAGGTCGGACACGGCAGGAGGCAGCTGCAGCAAGGATCGCTCCAGGGACCCTCATCTCCCCTGCCCAACACGCCAGTGTCTTCTGCACGGGGCAGTGTCTGATCTCTACATGAAGTCAACGTTTTGACAATTGTAGGTTTTTAGTGTCTGCACAAACCACAAAAATCCCTCAACCCTGAAAAAAAACCCAAAGAGGCAGATTGTGTTGACAGCCTTTCTGGTACCAAACGACAAGAACATACCGGCTCTTTCTTACAGCTATGATTTCACTTTAAGATACTGAAAAAAAAACCCCATATTCTTGTAGAAACACCTTGAAAGGTCTTACTGAAAAGTATTGAGCAGACTTTCGGGGGATACCAATCATCACTTACATCATCCAATAGCTTTTCTTATACTTGTTTTCTCACCAGGATGTTGCTGAGGTTTTGGGGCCTCTTAAACTAGCGAGTTGTCTGCTTATGGACTCAGTCCAAGGCAGATTTGAAGTGGAATTGAGTGTATCTTTAAAAACTGACCCATACTTTTAAATGCTTAAAGTACTGTTTTCCTGCCTTTTTACATTATTTAAGTGAGCCAAATCCAAATTGCTTGGAGTTCCTTACAAGACATAAATCACAAGAAATGGTTGGAGATTTTTTTTCTTATGCCTGTGTTTCTCAGATTTCATCCCATGTTGATTTTCCAAGGGAAAAAAAAAATCTTAAAACATGCATAATAACTCTTCTAAGCACATCCTAAAGATAATAAATATGGCCTGTCATTGTCATGACTTTTCTGCTTCAACACACTGGGGATTATCTGATGGTTAAAGTCCCAATCTTGTAAACAACTGTATTTGGATACCTTACTGCTGGGACTACTTGATTGTTTTCTTTTTTTTTTTTCTCTGATTATTTTCTTTTTTGTGATAACCAGTACTAAGAAGCTTACAGAAAGATAAGGGCATCCCTATAACTAAGCTTCATCAAGTCATGCCTAAACCTTGTGAAGACTTCTTCTGCGGTAGTGGTTACCCTTGACAGAGTGGGAATTTATTGTGAATTATTGAGAACAAAGACATATTTGGAACATTGCATGGATGTTTGGTCTTAAACTTAAAGCTAGAAGGTGCTTTGTCAAACATGGAGGACGTGCATTTCAAATAGGGAGATTTATACAAATTTGCCTTCTACTACTTTGTGTTAGAAGATGATTAGTTTAAGTTTATTGGGTGCAAAGTATGACGTACAGTTCCTGTGAACCACAGGTTTCCTATTAATGATGTGACTTCAGTTTCCGTGCAAGAAACTCCTTAGTAATCAATTGATTTATTTTGATCATATTGTATTTGAGGTGAGTTATATGCCGTTCCTTTTAATTTTATAAAATAGAATTTGTATTTAAATAGCGTCATTAAAGACTCATGGGAAAGAAATTCACTGAATTGCTAAGGTCTATTTTGCAGCTGAAGTAGCTTACAGAATGCATATGGCCAAACTCAGAATTGGGGGGGAAAAATGCCATTTTAAAATGCAGCATTGTGGAAACTAAGAATTCAAATAAGAAGAAAGTTCTGTAGAGCTCTTCAGCTTTCAAGAGAGTTTGTCTTTAAGAGGCACTGTTTGTGCTGTCTGATGTTTGTCTCCACGATAGATGGCCCCTTCTTTAGTCCCTGTGGAGTTACCACCAGAAGACAAGAAGTCCTTACCAATCTCTTCAACAGCCTAAGGACAAACCCCTTGTTATCTCACTGTCTCATCTGGCATAGGGCATAAAGTGCTTGTTTTCTTGCCTGTCTTGTGATGATTTTTTCTCATCTGTGTTTCTTTGCCGATCAGCCTCTTAACATCTTCAGGACATTCCTGTGGAAGAAATACTCCGCACTGTTGCTAGAACCAAGCACCCTGCTTACAGGCTGCAGAGGGGCCACACAACGTCTTAGGGCAGACAGAGGCTATACACTGAAGTGTTAGTTAATGTCATGTGTGCATTAAAATACATCAAACCAGAAGCAGTAAAGCCACCAAATCCTCAAAGTGCTCACTGCAAGCATACAAATCAATGGTACTATGCACGGATTACACTGCATGCACCAGAGCAGCCAAAAGCTGTGCTTTTACAGCAAATTTTTGGATCTCTAGAGATCATGTTTTACAGGTCATGATACAAATCAAGTAGCTCTAAGACGGCAATAGCTGAAAGCAATTGAACTGTGGAGAAGAGGAGCTACGGTTTAATTTTTCAAGGCCGACTAAGCCCTTTAATATTGCCAGAAAAATCACTACTTCTAACTACTCCAAACCCCACTCCTGCCAGCTCCCAACAAGCAGAATGAAAAAAGGCAGGTAGGAACAGGCTGCTCTGTCAGAAGAGCTCATCCAGTAGGCAAGTCCTCCCTTGCCCATACCCAAAGGCATACAAGAAGGAGAACAGCTGAAAGTCAGATTTTAGGCTAAGTAATTTGTCCTGACAAGGTTGGGCTGTGAATTCAGCACTCCTGGTTTAGGCTACAGAGATCTCATGCATATCCTAGGTGGCCACGCAGTGTAAATGCTGAACAAATAGAATTTTCCCTGGTTGAACCTGTTACTTTGGGTATCACCCTATTGGAATGACTGAGGATGATGAAACAGAACAGAAGACCACATTAAATTTGGCCAGATTGTCGTGGTTTAACCCCAGCCAGCAACTAAGCCCCACACAGCCACTCGCTCACTCCCCCCCGGGGGGATGGGGGAGAGAATGGGAAGGGTAAAAGTGAGAAAACTCATGGGTTGAGATAAAGACAGTTTAATAGGTAAAGCAAAAGCCGCGCTCACACGCAAAGCAAAACAAGGAATTCATTCACTCCTTCCCATCATCAGGCAGGTGTTCAGCAACCTCCAGGAAAGCAGGGCTCCATCACGTGTAACAGTTACTTGGGAAGACAAATGCCATCACTCCAAATGTCCCCCCCCTCCTTCTTCTTCCCCCAGCTTTATATGCTGAGCACGACGTCATATGGTATGGAATATCCCTTTGGTCAGTTTGGGTCAGCTGTCCTGGCTATGCTCCCTCCCAGCTGCTTGTGCACCTGGCAGAGCATGGGAAGCTGAAAAGTCCTAGTGTACCCACGACTTAGCGACAACTAAAACATCAGTGTGTTACCAACATTATTCTCATACTAAATTCAAAACACAGCACTGTACCAGCTACTAGGAAGAAAATTAACTCGATCCCAGCCAAAACCAGGACACAGATCAAACCAAATTTTGTTCACCAAAATTAAAGATTCTTAATGAGTTGCATACTCTAAGATGTACAACAATATGAGCTACAAGCTTACACAGAATGATGAACTTGCATGTGGAATGCTCCACAAATACTTCTCAGAAGAGAACATTTGTGCATCCAACTGTTAGAGTTGAAGTAAAAGAAAAGATGCTCTAGCACCCAGCTGGACTAAAGATGAAGAAATATTGTTGCCTTAACTAATGTTCCTCCTTTAGTAACATTCCTCTGTGGCCTCAGTTTTCCATTTTCTTTATGGACAGAGAAGAAAATAAATACGTGAACTTGCCAAAGTTGGAACATGTTTACTCACCTTGTCCATATGCAAGTTTGTGCTGGTTCAACCTGCAGTTTTGCTGAAAACTGAAGCCTGCTTTAAGCTCTCAGGGGGCACTTGTAATCAGTATAAACTTTAATCAACATGAACTGTCTCACCTTGCACTCCTGATTTAAATGTGGCTTGTATTGAGCTAAACTAATGCGACGAAACCCAGTTTTAAATCAATGTTGGGTCTGTGCATGATTTTACACCATTTAACAAAAGGGCTTAAACTGTGACGTTAGATGAATGGGAACACGCTCCGTGTGCTCCAATTCCACACTTTTGGTTATTCCCCCACAGCTGCACGCCAGAGGGACAGCGTCTCCTGGGCACAGATGGGAAGGGGATGGACCGCACTGAAGCTCCAGTTATGATACCGCAATATTTCAGCATTTACTCGGGGAAGAAGCCTCCACCCACCAAGGATGCTTTTCTCAGGGGGAGGAAGCCCCTGTTTGAACTGCCAGCATCTGCCTCGCAGGGGGCACTTCGGCTCACCTGCCCCCGCCCGGGGGAAGCTGCGCCCCCCGCAGCCCCCCTGCCCGGGGGACGCCGCACACACCTGCCCCCCTCCTGCCTGTACCCGGGGGATGCCGCACCCCCGGCCCCTCCCGGGGGATGCTGCGGGGCCGCACCCCGCCCCCGCCCCCCCCGCCTTTGTTCCGCTCGCTCCGCCTCGCCCCTGTCCCCTCCCCGCGGCCCGGGGGCGGTGGGAGCGGGCGGGCCGGCGCCTCCTCCCCGCCCCGTCCCCGCCTCTCCCCGCCCCCGGCGCGGCGCGGCGCGGTGCTGGCTGCGCTCCGCGGTGCTGCCTGCGCGGCCGGAGCTGCGCCCGCCCCCGCTGCTGCGCCGAGCCCGCTTTGTGCCGGCAGCCGCGGCAGGACGGCCGGAGAGGTAGGACGGCTCCCGCGGTCCCCCGCGCTCCCCTCTCCCTCCGGGCAGCATCCCTCTCCCCAGCTCCGCGGGCGGGGAGGGAAAAGAGGAGGAAAGAGAGGGAGGGGAAGGGCTGGGTTCAGAAAAGGGCTTTTTCTGCTGCTCCAGGCAGCCCCGAGCTAGCAGAGCTGCGGGCTTACTGGAAAAAAGCCTAAAAAAACCCCAAGTCTCGCTCGTTTTCTTGGCCGGGAGAAGCACATGGAAAAAGCTGCGAGGGAGCCCGAGCATCAGGCGGCGGCAGCTCCGGCGGCCGGCGTCCCCCTGGGCTCCCCGCCGGGCCCCGGCATCGCTGCACGATGCGGCCCGTCCCCGGACTTTGAAAGAGCAGAAATCCGGCTGAGATCCTCCGGAGTGAAACCCTCTGTTTGCGGTCCCGAAACTCGCATCCTTTCCCGGAGAAAGGCAATAGCCTGGCAGCCGGGAGAGCCCGGGCTGCTGCTTTGTACAGCTGAGAGTTTCATTATTTTCTACCTTTTAGGGTGGGAAGAGGTGGTCTCTCTCCAGACTTTGCCATTTGAACCCGTTTCATCATAGCGGAGAGATTGCATCATGTTACAGTCCTGGATTCAGTAAGGGCAAAGGCGAAAAGATCCATCCTTCCAGATCTGTCCCATTGGCTTCCCCATCCGACCCCCTCCTTTTTATTTCCTGTTTAACCGAGAGGTTAACACTAAAAAGCAGCCTGCGATTGGTAGGCAGCGGTTCAGTTCACAGCGACGTATTTTGATTTCTTCCACTGAGGGTTTTTTTGGAAACTCAGTTTTAACTTTGTCGGTTCGATGCACGTTATGTGTCTTGTAGGGGGGGATAGAGGAAACTTGCCACAGATTTAGCCGGTAGGAGAATAATAGGCGGCAAAAGAGCCAGCGAAACAGCCAAAAGCAGACGTCACTTTATAAACTACAGCTCTGGAGTCGGAGGAGGTGAATGGATTCAGGCAGGCATCCCTCAGAAACCGAGGCGTTCACCTGCCCAGAAGGGCAGTGTAGATGAATGAATGCACACTTCTGAAAGGCAAGACAAGACAGATGGCAGGAACAGAGAAGTATTTAGCTAGTCTCCCCTCTGGATCCTATATGATCAGTTTGATGCAAACACTTGGTGTGTCCTTGCCTGTTTTATTTATCATACCTTTGCAATGACTGATCTTTTCAGCTGAGATCTGACTAGAAAATAATACATCTCAAAGCCAGGGAGATCTAATTAAATATTGTACTGCAGTCCAGGACTTCCTAAGCCGGCGGATTCTGCTGTTCTTTGTGCAGTTCTTTGTTTTGTTCCATGGGGAAAAAAAATGTCACAGGAAGGCTTGGTTTGGCTCTCAGAGGTATTTTGCATAACTAGTGGCTTGCCCTCGCAGGTGCTCGGTCGCTGTTTGCTCCGAGTGTTACAGGGCCACTTTTTTCTTTCATGAAAATAGCAGTATTATGAAGTTCTTTTTCTCTGCTTCTCCGGGAAGGGTCGGTGCAGGGGGACAGGAACAGCTTGGCAGCCAGATGGATCCATCCATCAGCGCTCTCCTATATGGGCATTTGGTGCCCTTCAGTCATCCCTTATGCCTCCTGGTGGTTTCCATAGGAAGAGCTGCACAATTACTTTCTCCCTTTTGAACAATTCCTTTTTCCTTTTGGAACTGGGGCGGAACAGGAGTGAATCCTGCATTAGAGCCAGGGGGAGAGCAGTCCTGTCTTTCTGCAGCTATAGGACACCAGATGGGTTTAAGAAGAATTTGAAATGGATTCTGAAAAGAAGCATCTACAGTTTTCTTTGTGTGTCTGGATACCCAGTGATGGCAGTGACCAGCCTGCGCGCAGAACAATGAGCAGATATTCACTGCCTTTGGTAATATGTGGCACTGTTTGGTGTTTCCCAGGAAATATGTCAGCAAAATTCAAAGTGTTACATGGTGTTCCTGGGTCTCAGGTAGATTTTTAGATAAAGGGATTTGGAAGATCTTTGGGGTTGAAATTGCAGTGTTTCTTGAAGCAGTGGCAACAAGGAGGGGTAAAATGCAAAGACACTTCAATAGGTCAGCCACTCGCACTATTTTAAAATCTTACAACCTTAATGGAGACGTTTTTCATTTTCATCTCCTGAAGCTCTCAAAATTGAAGGAATACTGTCAGAGACATAAAACAAAAAATAATATTGAGATGTCAATGGGGGCAGGCTGTATTTGGTACAGCTATGACTAATTGTGCTATTCCTTTCAGTGGTGCAAAGAGAACCTGCTGTAAGGGCAGATCAGGAATTGTCTTGCCCTGCTGCTCACTGCAGACTTCCTTGAGACACTGCCCCAGGACAAAGAGCCAGCGGTTCAGGGCTGGTTTATGCAATCTGGAGTGGACCGATTTAATTTCCGGCCATTTTCAAAAGTTTGGTATCTGATACAATGTCAGTCAATGGGAATATGGTATCCAGGAGCCCGCCTGGTTAACTGCATTGTTCAAAGCAGCGCTCTTTGTTTTGCGAGGAGGGGGCGAGGAGGAGGAATGGATGTGCCTTATATTCACTTGCAAGAGACCTCTTGCTGAAGTGGGAGGGTGGGATGCAAGGACTTACGCTTCCAAACTCCCATACAGTTTAGTTCACTTTGTATTATTGTCAGTCATGCTAAAGCCTACTGTGTCAACTTTTCAAAAAATTCATGCATCCCTTCCAGTTACACAATTCAACTTGTTTTACATGTGAATGACACCTAGCTACTGGTATGACCCTGAATTTCCTCTGATTCATCAGTTTACTGACAAATACAGTGTTTCATCTGGCACAGGAACTGTCTGTCTGGGCTGGGCAGGTGAGTGTTTTACACACTCAGTAGATATTATTCCAGGTTAATATACTCTAATATGAAATGTTCTTAGGCTCACAGTTGAACTTTAAGACTCAAACCCCCCAAAAAAATAGAAGAATGGGTGTCAACCAAAGGACTACAAAGTTTCTGTGAACTCTGAACCAGGACTAAAAAAGCTAAGTCTTGAATGTATTCCTATTCTACGTCTATTAATGTTATCTACTGAAATTTAGGAGGAAACATCCTCCTATGAAACATCCTACACTGGCCTTAGAGCAAATACGAGTTTTTAGTGTCATACCAGATGTCTTTTGGGGGAGTGTCTGTGTAAAGCAATACCGAGAACAGTCTGTCAACACTATGAGCAGGTAGGAAAACATGCAGCTGCAATCCTGAATGCGGTGTGCAGGTGTTACACCAGTGTGACTGTCAGACTACACCTACCCATCTACCTATACGTGACGGTCTTGTATTTGTATTGCATATGCAACAGGACTGTAAAATACTATGTATCGATTAAATTGCTCTTACTCTCTGATTAAAAGTTAACTCTTGACTCTCCATGTCATGAAACACGTGTTGATGCTAGTAACGCTAATGAATAGTATTGCAGGAACATAATCGGGGTTTGTGGAAAGGGGGGATATCTCATAGCAGATAACAAATGCACCTTTTGGGACACAAGCCCTGTTTTCCAGAGATATGGTAAGAAATGAAATCCTGAATGGCAGAAAAATAGAGTTGTCTGACGTCCATTATGCCTCTGCCACCTTGACAGAAAGTCGTTCATGACATACAGCGCATAGTAAGATCGGACTGCTCAAGGTGCTGAGCTCCCTTAAGACACAACAATGTCCAAGTAACCTGGTGGTGACGACCTCTCTTAGAGTAGCCCTGGGATAATACACTAGGCCGTGGAAAGGATGAATCAGTATCTGTGGTATATTTTATCACTGTCCGTCAAGAAATCTAGGAAAGAAACTCCTAAGAGGACTTTTTTTATAGGTTTGGTTTTGTGTAGGTACTGCTCTTTACATGTAGTGGTATCTTAAAAATTGATGGTGTATGTTTGGCAGTAAAATAGGCAGAACTGCATAGGACTGTCATCTTTAAATCTCTTTCCTAAACTGAAAAAGAAATAAACATTTTAAAAAAACCAGTGCATTATTCCTTTCATGGTGACATAGTGGTGGGATTTTTGTACTATCTGGGGGATTTCTGCTGCCAGCATCTCTCTGCCATCATGTATTTTTGAGCTGAGTGATAAAGGCTGTCTTTCTCTAGGGCAGATGTTGGTAATGTCCTTATTGTGCCAAAATCTTTGTGAGTACAAAATGCTGAATAAAAATATTTCCATACATTAATAATAAGGGCCAGAAAAGAGTACACAAGTGGTTTCAAATTTAATCTGTAATGTAGCTGATGTCTCGAAGAGAACAGCATTTTACCCCCAAGAAATACAGCACTTTGTGTATGTGAGGTAATTGCTATGAGTAGCACTAAATATATATTATTCATTAGGGGACAGTCATTATATCATGTTTATGAATTCCCCAAAGTCTCTTATCACTGTCCTAATCACATCTAAACATTTATAGAAAACAAGATTTTGGTGTCCTACTTGACTGATGTTCTGGCTCACTGCATTTATCCTGAGCTGGTAGCCACTTTTAATGAGCGTGTTTGCTTGGTTCATCTAAAATGAATGAATTTTTGGGAAAGGAGCTTAATTCATGTATTCACATGATCAGAGATAGCACTCCATCACAGAGAATGTGTAGTGGTAGGTTATCTCAATTTTACAGAGAAGCAAATAATAAAAGCTCTTTAATATGCCACTTTCATGCACTATCTTCAAGTGTATAAAGGCTCCGTATTTGGGCAGTTGCTGTGGGTGGGTTTTTTTGTCCATTAAAGTATGCTGAAGTATCTCTTTGAAACCTGTCTGGTCTCTCATCTCACATGCTTATGGCATTCCTGTTTTTCAAAACTGGAAGAGAAGAGAAGGCAAGGTAGAGAGGGAATTTCCCCATTATTAGCAATTAGCGGATCCAGATTTTATTTTGCTGTACCATTTCTTACCAGGAGCAGCTGCAAACAGAGAATTACAGCGTGACCTTCACAGCATTTCCTAGCGCAGTCATCAATCAGATCTGGCAGGAGCTTTATCGCATCTATCAGTGTGGCTCATAAGCCACATGCTGTCTAGTCTGGGGGGAAAAACAAACAAACAATGGGAGCTACTGTAGGTTTTGTTTAAAATAAAACAACCAGGAGTGAACTTTTCCCATATGTGCCAGCTTTGTAGGCAGATTTTTACCGTGTGCTGTTGGGCTGATTAATAAAATGTGATGATTGTAAAACAGTGGAAGAGACTTCCACTGAGTCTCAGTGGCATTGGCAAATCGTTCATGAACCATCGCAGCTTCAGCCTCTCGCGGTCGGTACTCTCCAGTCTCATTCTAATCTTCAGCATTATTCTTAGTAGAGAGTTCATGCCGTTAGCTTAATTTAGGTGTTTTCTCCACACATAAACGTTAGAGAATAAAGAAGGCTTTTCAGACTTCTCTGATTCTTGTATGAAATAACGTAGCTTTCTCAGATTAAGCGGTTTGCTACTTTTTGTGGGAACATATGTGCCTTCTCAGGCTATTCTAGGGCTCTTTCAGAGGGAAGTTTGTCATGTAGTGGCCAAGGGCAGCCCATCAGCTGCAACATCCCACTTTTAAGCATGCAACACATTATTAACACCCTGTAAGTGTTCTGTTTGTTTGTTTTGTGTTTGGTTGGTTGGTTTTCCCTACTGACCTTGATCTGGTTTTGGAGTTCTACTGAAATTTAAAACATTTTGTCTTCTTAGATTTTTTTTTTTTCACTGTTACACCAAGTTCACTGCCTTTTTCAAATTTCTTTGCTCTCCTTTTCTTGCCAGCTGCAGTAAGTACAACTTTCTTGCCTTCCTTTCCAGGGCTCAGTGCAGTGACAGGTTGTCACTTCATGCCTGGCTTCCTTGCAGGCAAAGCCCTAGCTACCAGGTGGATGGGAGAGCAAGAAGCCGTGGGGACAGGCAGAATTGCCAGTGTGCACTTCTGACTTCCTTTGTGGGCATATGTTTGTGTGTATATGTGATACATACAGATCTATATGGAGATGTATATAGGTAGATATAGAGAGAGCATGTATATGTATAGGTGATATATATTAGAGCTGCCTTTGTCACAGGGGTTTTCTGAGAAAAATGGCTAATTGCTAATAAATATTTATATTTACTGTTATACTATCAAGTAAAAGGTTAAGGCACTGAGCTTCAAACTGGTAATGTTGATGGCCAAGAGTGGGGTATGATCTATAGTTTTTGTGGGTTTTAACCAGCCAATTCTTGGTAGAAGCTACTGTGGTACCAGATTTGGGCAAGGAAGCTTGAAATGCCGTAAGAAATGTGCAATAGCAGGTGCAAGGAAAATGCTCATAAAATGTGAAATCCGTTTAGCAAAATGGTTATCTACTCTGTCAGGAAAAAAATCATGTGAATTGGCTAGCTGGCTATGGAAAGAATGACTTTTGTGCTTTTCCTCTGTGTGTGCCGTGTCAGTTTGACAGGTTTTATGGCCCCAGCTGCTGAACTGGCACTAGGCAGGGCAGCGGCCACAGCTCTCAGCCCCTGCCCCGGAGACCAGCAAACCCAGTGGAAAGGAGCCTGCCCAAAACGATGCTGCGCGTCATCTGTCCTCAAAGGCTGGGGCTGTCCCTGAGGATTTTGGCAGCTGAGGGGAAGGGTTTGACAAACAGACATCCTTGGGTGGTTTCAGACGGTGCTGTCAGCCGCTGTGTGCCAGCGGTGCCCGTCCTCTCTGTTCAGCTGGCATCAGCCCCAGGGTCCCAGCCCAGCATCTCTACCCAAGCAGGAGATGGGGCCAGGAGAGGTTGAAACTCTGGACCACGAGCTCCAGCAGCCAGGCACCGTGGCTGCACAACTGCTTGGTAGAGGGGTTTTAAGAGGCCAAAGCCATAAGCGATCCCGTTCCAGCAGGAGGATGAGGAGGAGAGGGGAAGCTGCCAGCAGGAATCAGCCTCAGGAGCCGAGTCCTGTGCCATTGTTTGGGGGCTCCAGCTTCATGAGCACGCAGCAAACCAGCTGGCTGCCTGCTGCTGGTGTAGACCCAACATAAAGACATCATTTCAGCCCTGCAAGCAGGGTGGGCCGCAATGAGGAAATGATAAAATGGCAGGAGTTGAAAATGAGATAGGTAATGTAAAAGGCGAAGTCGTTAGATAAGGAGAAGCAGGGCTGCTGAGTGTCACCGCTGCGGTGGTGGCCAGGAGCTGAGCTGCAGAGGGGCCACTCCTTGATGCTGTTCCGCTGCTGGGGCTTAGCATAGATCAAATGGAAAGAAATTGCCCTTGTGAAGAGTGGGATTTAGTCTTGTAAGCCAAGTCCGTGCTAGGGAATAGAGTGAAATACTTACTGATGTTGTCGCTGGCTGTAGGAGATACAGACAGAAGAAAAGAAATACCTGAAAATGTTAGGAGCTAACTGATTTTCAACTCTGTTAACATATAACTTTGTCAAAGAATACCCTTTGGAAAATGAAAAGATTCTTGAAGGGGAATAAAATATTCAGGCTGAGGAGCTTCTGTGAATATACAGAGCTCTTCTCCTCGCCTGATGCCTCTCTCTGCACCATGTGTTTGCCATTAGGACCATGAAAAGCTGCGAGTCTCCTTGGACAGGGGATGATGGGTGCATGGTGGGTCCTGCAGGAAGAACCAGGAGAACTGAAAGGAGATAGAGGCTAGGTCAGGCCACGGCATTTTGTTTTGAGCTTAACAGGAATGAAATCCACCCTGAAGAGTCTTGGGGAAAATTCTGGATGAAGGCCAGTGTGAATAATGCTGAGTGCAGATGGGTGGGACCCCACCTGGTTACAAAAACAATCCTATTTCCAAGGTTAGTTAGTTCTGCTGAAAAAAGGGATATGTAACAAGTAAGGTCACATTTAAAAGGAAAAAAAAAACAGTTGGAGACCTTAAAAAAAAAAACAACAAAACCCAAAAAACCTAAAAGTCTCTCACTTCAGAAATTAATGAAAATAAGCACCCAAACATGCAGACAGCTAAAAGCACACACCAAAAACCTCAGATAAACAAAACAAGTGTCCTCTGGGGAAAGGAAGAGCTGTTCCCTCTCTGGGAAAGTTTGTCTGTTTTTGTGGCTTGTGAACTTTTCATCTTCTCTGGGACTTTCTGCTGTCCTTGGTTCACTTTTTGCAGCGTCTTGGTCTCTCCTGCACTTCTTTCCCTGGAGCTCAGGGAAGGGTTTATGCAAACACTCAGCTTTAAATAAATGAATCATCTTATTTGATGTCGGTGAGATTAGTGCTTTGGGTTGTGCGCGTGTTTATGCCGCTCTGCTGAACGGGAGCCCCCGCGGACAGGAGTCAGCTGGGGAGGTGTGTAAGTGTGCCCACCCCACATCAACCTGACCGACCCCAGAAGGAGCCCTCCCACTGACCTCCACTGCTGCGGCTCGGAGCCGCCAAGACACCTTCTACCTTGTGACAGCCACGTCCTGAGCCTGATCCCAGAGCTGATCTGGATCAAACTGTATCCAACAAGCCAAAAAGACGCAACAGTTAATTTTAGCCTGACTCAAGTCCCAATTAGGCTCTTGGTGACTGCTGTTCCCATCTGTCTGTCTGCAATGACTGAGCCTCACAGCCTCTCAACGCTGCAATTTCCTTCGCATCCCTCTGGATCTTCTCCTTTATTATTGTTTACAAAGTGCTGAGTCTAGATTTTGCGTATGTAGAAAATCTTGCTGAGAGCTGTCACCCCTTTGACCTCATCTTCTCCAGATCTCTCATTTTTCTGTCCTCTTGCTTATAGTCCAACTATGTAACTTTTAAAAGTAATTTGTGTGTTAAAATAAGCTATACTGAAGGCTTCCCTTTAAACAGTAGCGCTCTGTATGACCTAAGGGCAATTACAGGTACATGTAGAAGGCCCCCCCAAAGAAACAACTGAAATATTGATTAAATTACAAGGAAAGCAAAAGCTGTTGAAGATGTGTGATGTTTGGGGATTTTTTGACTTCTTCAATCCTTTTCAACTCCTTCAACTTCTTTTTCCTACCATAGTAATATCTTTTTAAGCATTATGGGACTAGCTCTGCTGTACTTGCACTTGGGGATTCCTTTCTGGTTTATGGTCAGCACATCTACGGGCTCCAGGATCTAAGTGCAAACTCAGATTGCCCTGAAGTTTATTGTGCTTTATGAGAGCAAAGGGTGAAATCAGTCTTTGAGATTTGGGGTCATTTGGGCTAGGTTTCCTGACATACCAGCCCTTACAAGAAAACAGCTGTTCTGGGGTTGTCATTCTGCCAGCTTTAAAGAAAAACAATCAAATAAAGAAAAAATGCTCTGCCAAATAGGGATCAAACCTTAGCTTCGTTTGAGTGTGCTTTAAGTAGTCTCAGTCTTCGCATTTACACTAGTTAAGTTCTTCTTTCCCTTCAGGGAGGTGACTTGGAAGCAGTATTTATGGAAGAGTCCCAGCCCTTTCCCTGTACATCACTGTAGGGAAGGGCTGCTTCCTGCTGAGGTCTCAGTGCTTTCCTCTGTGAGTCAGGATCTGGACAACCCAGAGCAAGATCTAAATGTAAATATCTGCAAGTAAAGATACATGAAATGAAGGTACACAGCTCCCCTAGGTGTGACTGCGGAGCTGTTCTTGGCCAGGAGGCATCACCTGGATGAGGCCCAGTCACCTGCCTGCGCCAGGACCAAAGTTGCCCAGAGACAACGTAGCAGGAATGTGCCCTTGCTCAAGCTGTGGCTTGAGCTGTATATATAGCCAAAGAAGTATATGCCCTTCTAGTAAGTTGTCATCACCGATTTACAGAGCACTTGGTACCCTAGAGCAGCTCTTTACATGTTAATAACTCATAAAAAAATTAATGACTTCATGAGATGGGACAGGGAGCAGGAACTGGAAATGGCAGATGCTCAGGGTGCAGAGGGAAGGAGAGGACTGACTTTGTCTCCCTGAATGCTTGAAACAAATGCATAATAAAGTTGTAACGATTTTGGTACACTGGTCATCTGTCTCATCAGCCCTGTTAGTGCCTCAACACTCCCAAGATTTCCGTACAAAACCATAATCCAACTTCACTTCAATGAAGTACACAGGAGGGAGAAAAGTGAGTAAGAATCCTATAGCATCTTTTCCCTTTGCTTGCTATAGTCACCTCTGTTTTATAAACTTTCATCTTAACTCCTGCAACTCAAATGAGTTCAGGAACACCCCTAAACTCTGGGATGAACAAGCATTTATCTGCTTTACCTGGGAAACTTAGTTTTTGGAATGATGCTAGGTGTTATATCCATAGGAACATTTGTCACACCACTTTTGAACTGCAGTTTACAGGGGTCAGCTTACCTTCCCCTTCTGTCAAGCAGTCTATGGAGCAAATGTCTCACCTGCTATTTTACAGCCCTGAACTCCTTACATGAGCAGGGTCACGTAATGCTATAATATTTGCTATTAAAATTACAGACTGTGCTTTTCTGCCAGCGAGCCATGTAGAAGAGCCGTGCAAGTTATGTCACTGATGCGAGACATGCTGGGACTCTCCACACATACGTGCACTTTTCTTTGATTGCATTCGCTAGGGTCAGCTCTAGGGGGTCATGACCATCCTGGATCAGTTCACTTCATTACAGTAGTCTGCCAAAATAATCCTTCCCCTATTCAGTTCAGCTGCACCCAGTGCAATGAAGCAACTAAAAGTATGTGTATAATTCTAGAAGGCTCTTATCAGCGCTGGGAGGGGCAGAATGAAGCATGGCTCTGTGTGTACCATAGCACTTCACAGGGTGGTTTTGCTACAGTCAATAATAGAGAGCGTTTTTGCATAGTTCAGAAAGGCACAAAATAATATTGAGCAACTGTACCTTGTGATAATAGAGTCCGTCAGGGTATAACTACGTGAAAGCAGACAAAGGGCATGACAAGAAGGTTTTTCCTTGGATTGGAGAAATTGTTATTAGTGGCATAATTCTCAAAAATTGTAATTACTGGACATTTTCTGAAGTAAGCCTACCTAGGAAAATGTTAAATTCCTTTTGTCATTGTTTCTTTGTTAAAGTGAGAATTTCTTCCCGATAAGATTTTTGTAAGGAGGAAACAGATACTCCACATGCACCAGTGGAAGTTGTCCAAAGCAGAAGGGGAAAATGCCATTTCAAACTGTTAAGAACAGAATGATAAAAGCCACCTAGAAAAATAAATGTTCAGTGGTTGCTGATTTCACATGTAAAGTGCATTTTCCTATGGAATTACTATTTATACTGTAGTAAACCTAATACAGCATTTAATAATTTTATTCATTTTTTAATTTGGCATTATAATCAGAGTGATGCCTCTTTCTTCCTGTGCTCAAGAAATAGCATCCATGCCTACAATGACTCTTCTGCTGCCTGTAGGCAAGTGAATTTTGTCATTGGCTAATAAGAGAAAGATCAAGGACTTGGGACCTTAATAATAGGACTGCTGGGAAATCACTGAACGCCAGCAGAGAGCCCTTTGAGTGAGAATTTTCATTGTCTGCTGCCATTATCTTGTTTTACATTCAGCTTGGCTGCTGGCTTGCAACTAGTAGCGAAGATTACTAGAATCCGGGCTTTTGAAGATACCGTTATTTTCCTTTCTTTATCTGATGGCACCATGGAATTATGTCAGTGAATTAAAATTCAGATGGTGGTAGACTGCGTGTCCTGGATGATTAAAAGCTTTGTCAGCATAAAGTTGCATGTTCTTTAATTTAAGGATCAGAGGGCTGCATCCCATCTGTTCCACGTGTGCGGGCTAAGAAATGGCATTATTAAGCTAGCTAAACAACTTAAAATGTATATTAAGACTAGCAAAGGGATTGATTTAGGTAGTTTTGTATTGCCCTAACTTCTTCATCTTCCCAGAGTTTTTTTTCTACCTTCTTCATATGTGCACCCATTTTCAGAATCTTTCAAGGCAAGAACTGTGTATTCTGTAAGATAAGTAATAAATAATGTGTCTCCACTCTTTTGCTGTATTGCTATTGTAGGATTTTTACTAAGATACTTGTTAGGTCAGATTGCTATCAGTTTCCAGATTAAAAGTATTAACTTCTGAAGGGAAAACTTAAAGTGGTGTATTGATTGTGACTGACTGATAGCTGCTTTTCCAAACACATTTCCAAATGACCATGTATCAGCATGTACTTATACAGGGCACTTCACAATGCAATCTAACTGCATCATCCAAAGATGACAATATTTCTGCTGGACTTGGAAAACATTAAACTGCTTTGTCTCCACAGTGAAATCACTTCATTTGTAAATATCCTACCCCAAAATAATCATATTAATTATTATTTATGTTTATGCTTGTTCTTAAGCAAAAGCCCCCCCCCCATACCGGAGATTTTTTGGACTCGGCGTGCATTCAGGACTGAATGGTACCCTGCGTGACTTTGCCTTATCCTCTACATAGTTGTCTGCCATCCTTTTTTTTTTTGCCTTGCCTTACTCTTACGTATTTGATCGAGTACCTGCATCTGTTGTGAATTTTCATGTGAGGAGATTATGATAGAGTCCGTATCCTGACAAATTGCTTTAGAAGACAAATGGTGAGAAAGTCCCCTCTTGTAAGAAATGAGACTGAGGTGCTCCAGCATGGTGATTTTCAGTCCCACAATACAAAGTCTTGCCAATGGGAATTTGTTTGGGTCTGCTTTCTTATCAAAAGACCATGGATAGAAATTATGTAGGGGATTTCACTCCAGATTATTTTCAATCACTGTCCTTCAAGGACAGAATGCAACCCGACGTGCAACCAAAGACAAAGTGAAGCTGAGGGCAACCAACTTGGACATTGACCGAAGAGAATGATTTCAAATAGTAACAGGGTGGGAGATGTGTGAAATAAATGCATCGATGCTTATCTACATCAGATGTAGAAGAGTAGTAATGGGATACAGAAGAGTAGTGATGGGATATATAACTGCATTATTCAGTGTGCTGCGGGGGCTGGAGCTAAATCGACATGGCTGAACTTGCGTTGATCGGTTAGGAAAAGCAAAGGTACGGAGGGCAGTGCAAACCCTTGCCCTGCTTGTCCGTGGGACTTGAGGGAATAGGCGTGCTGTTTGTTAAAGCGATTTTCATTATGTTTGTGGTGGCTTGTCGCGTTGGCTGTTCTTGATACATGGGTGACAGCTACGAGCCAGAAGTGCTTTCTTTCCCTCCTCCCTTCGCTTGGGACAGTGGGATGAAATCTTTCATTCATACGTCAAATCTGTTATGTTTTTTCACACCAGAGTTTTGAGGCTGGGAGAAAAGGACCCGTGATGAGGCTGTGACAGGAGGGAGCTGAAGTTAGAGTGAAGTGAGAATGCATTTTTATGAAGTACTGTTACATTTACTGATCTTGAAGATTAGCATTTGGAAACGTGCTTTCTAACGGAGGGGAAACTGTTTTAATCTATTCACTTCTAAATTAGGACTCAACTATTGGCACTTGCAAGGCACTAAGAAAAGCACTCACTTGGACCATCTGTATTGAAAAAATGGGAATATGAAGCTAAGTGTCATCATATGTTCACAAGTCCTGCCTGTCCCTGGTGCTTGTAACAGCAGCCTCATGTGCATGCTGAGGGAGTCAGAAACCAAGGAGACTCTATGTGAGCTCCGCTGTGGCTCCCAACGGTGCCAGTTAATGTGCACTTCAGAAAATATAAGTCTAGATATTTTTCTTACTTCTATTCTCAGTAAAACTGATTAAGCACAGGTAAAAGATGACATAGAAATGGTAAGTAATAATAGCACTATTAAAAATGTGTGCGAGTATAACATATGACTAAACAACTTTCTAACTAACTATATTTAAATAGCTTTACCGTAATGAGAAAGCTCTTTTTCACTTTCGTTTTAGTAAACATGGGATCAGATTTTCAAATTAAAGGCGTGTGAAAGCCGATAGGCACTTAGAGTGGGATACAGCCTGCCAGACTCGAGCCACCCCGGGGAGAGCAGGTCTACAGCTGAGCTCGTTCCCTGTAGACCTCCTTTACAATCAGGGGATAGAAATCTGCTTCTCTAGAATGTAATTAATCTGATCTGTTCTAGATGTCTATTTTAGGAAGCCTAAATTTCTCCATTGACTGTGCATTGAGCCTAGGGCAACTAGCTGAGATACAGATGACTACATTGTAAGCGCTGGCATTTAGTCAGAGGAATGTCACCTCTAAAGCTCAAATGGTCTGCCTCCCTGCTTTCAACCGTATGAAATGAGTAATTCTTCTGAAGTCAAAGAATTTATTCAGGAGGTTTAAAACAAGGTGATCGTTCTTTGGATTTGCATAGATAGGTGGATTATTTGTACTCTTAATTTAGGTTTACTCAGTGCTTACAAAAAGGTCTGTCACAACATCTTTGCGTGGGTACTTCAATGCTTTGAAGGCTCAAGGGACCCAGTGAAAACATCCTTGAGAAGAGACTGAAAATGCAGGAATGATGACCAAGACAGATGCTTGGAAAATGAGTTTTGTGATATAAAATTGTTAGCTGTGTATTTCTGAGAATTGCTGTATAACATTAGTTCTCTTTTATGAGATATTTGCCTTATTGGTCTCATATAAGATCATTCGTATACCAAATGTCAGTTCATTCAGCTGTGAGATTTTTATTTAGACTGCTGTGCTCAGTGCCTTACTAATTAAGATGTCTTGCGTTGGCTGACTGAGGTTCTTAATCTTAAATAGACCAAAAATAATTAGTTTTATTACTACTGTTTAAAATTTAAAAAAAAAGAAAAAATTGTGCTGTCAAATCACAGAAAAACATATTCTGAAGACAGAAAAAGTGAAAAAGGAACTGATTATGTAATGCCTTGGGAGTCGTCATCACTTGGAGGTACATGGGAAACTATAGCTAGAATTTGGGAAAATGTTGCTTGTGTCCTTGGAAAAGGTGCACATTGGAGGCCATAATTTCTGGGAAGGGGAAGCATCTGGGTTTAACCGATAATTTACTAATCCGTTTAAACATGAATCCTACATCTGAATAATGCCAGGGATTTGGGATTTTGAAAGGAAGTCCAGGGAGAACCAGTGGCTTGAATTTATTGCCAAAACCTGATTTTTTTATAAGCATACTTCAGGAAGTACAGGTATAGATACAGATAACTGAGAAATACGGCTTTCTTTAGCAGAAATCCATATATAAATGATTGTATTGCAAGGTGATATCCATTAAAGGCTGGTTTTTAACCAAAATTTTATTTGGTTTGGTTTTTATTATATGCTATATACTATATTATATATTAAATACATTATATATAGTCTATATCTCTCATTCTCAGGTAATTTAGTAGAGCAATCATTTCCATAGAATTTAGTGAGGAGATTTATGTAGAGATGGCTGGAAACTGTAAACATGCAACAGTACTCAAATGACTCCAGTAGGAAATGAACACCTATAAAAATAGGGTTTTGCCCATGAGACCCAATCAAGCAAAGTTCTTTACACATGTGTGTACTTGCATTTGAGCCGATGGGAAAATTCAGAGACTTAAATATGTCTATTAACACACCAGAAGGTCAAATAAAACTGCAGACCTAGAAGATCCAGAGCACCTTGTGAAGCTCCTTCGTCCTGAAGTTTTTCACCCGTCAGGCAGACAGTGTACATAACCCATGTTCTGTATTTCTTTTCCTGTTGACATTTGTTTACTGGTGTCAGTCTCTGTCTGACTTTTTGTTGCTGTTTAAGTCTTAAAAATAGTTCAAAGACTTTAAAATAGTTTAAGCTGGTTTTATAAAGAATGTAGTTCTTCATCACTGCTTCAGGCTGAATAATTGATATATGGCTACATCTTGCTTATATTACCTATTGCAGGTGACCTCCCAGAAAGATTCATTATTGTCTGAAACGTGATGATTATTGCTGTATTGTTTTACCTAAATAATTTTCGTTGAAAGAAAGAGATAAGTTAAATATTATTAAGAGCTGGAGAGGTAGAGCATTTATTAGAAAGTGCTATAGATAAACACATCACATTCACTCAAGTGTAGACCACCACATGGCTGCTGTTTAGTTTAAGCAAGCATGCATTTACATGTTCTTTACAAGGGCTTATGATATGCTGAGCAGCTGGAGTTTATGTTAGCATTCTGTATTAACCACAAAGGCAAGATAGAGCTGAATGAGGGCATCAAACCTTGGTTGATGTTTCAATGCTTTCCCCGAAACTGTATCCAGATCCCTAGCAAAACACCACCGGTTGCTACAGGTGTTGGTAGAAGGTATCTGTAATACATGCTCACACAACCCTCCTTACCTTACTATCCAGAGAACCCCTGATACCTCTTACAGATAAAGACCTTAGATGCAACAGAATTTAAAGGGCTGGGCAGGGATTAAGAATTTAAGTGCAAGGAACAGCCTTCTGGAGATGCCTCCCTTTCACTATTGACCTTTGGAGGAAACTGGTTTGTACCCACAACCATATAGTATATAGGTGCTTATGCCTCTTCACCTCATGAGGATATTAATAAATAGGATTTCTTGACTTAAAACTAATTTGAAACTAGTCTTCTCCCCTGGGGAGTAGTGAGGTCTGACCTCACTAGTAAAGTGTATTGCAAGTGTAATTCTGGAATAAAACCATATACTGTTCAACATCAAGAGAGCACAGGCTCTCAGTTTCAAATGGGTGGATGCATCTACATTTTTTTTCTTCAAGCAGCCTCATTTGCTAACCACAAAAATATGTGGGGAGAATTGGCCCCAGCTTCTTATTAGATGACGAGCTGGTGCCCATCACTCCTCCCCCTTCTGTTGCTGTTCCACTATCAATGTCCTACAGAATATGTATATGTGTATATATATAAAAATATATACTCCAGGGGCTCCTCTTGGGTCAATGAAGGATGGCCGAGAGAAGCCATGCTGTGAAATGACTCTTGAATCTCGTGTCTACCCTGGCACTGCACTGTCTCACCCCTGGCGCTGAGATTCCTGAGTAATATATATGCCCTGGGTCTTTGCAGTGGACCTGATTCTTTTCCTCTTAATTTAGGCAAGCTTCCCCACTTTTCGTGAGTCCGTGATGGAGCTGTGGGATTTTGCTGGAGAAACACTAAGTAAAGCTAGATAGTGCTTCCAGCTGATGAATTGTTTTAGCTTGAGCTGTGGGAGGGAAAGACACAGTTACTTGAACTGTGTTAAGAACAGCTGGTCTTATATATAAATGCATGTGTGTGTAGTCTCTTGCATTAACACTTCTGTACACATCTATACAGACATAGATGAGCAACTAGAAATACAATATTATACATAACCTGTTGCAGTGGAATTCTGACTGCCTTCAGGAGAGATTTCTTCCTATCATTTCAGATACATTTCCATTTTCTCATATGTTGGAAGCACCAAAGCTTTCCACCTTTCCATACTCCATCCTTAAAGGGTATGGGTTCTTTTTGGTTGGGTGGGTTTTTTCTTTTTTCTTTTTTATTTATTTACTGCATTCATTTTCCATGCTACTTGTGGATTCCAAAACCTTGCCAGGAGGTACTTAAAAAATGCTGACTTCTCTTGATTGTTACATGCCAGCACAAATCAAAATACGTGTCAGCTTTTTTTCCAATAAATAGTTTTATTAAATTCATCTTACAGTGTAAGAATATGTATGTGTTGTCTATTATTATTACTGCTTTTGTAAGGGTTGAATAATATGTTTGAACCATACTTCTAGGAAAAAAGAATGTAGAAGGAACTATATTGTACTCGATTTCATCTGGAGAACAATGTCCTGAGAGTTAAAATACATCAAAAAATTAAGTAAGTCCCCTCTAAATGAAAGATGTGAATAACTGTGTGCATTCCTCCATTATAACATTTGCTTATCCAGTTTCAGTCACTTCTGCTTAATTATCAGGTAGAAGCACAAAGTGAAAAGGATAAAAGGTAAAGGGTAGGCGCGGCTCATTATTTTTGTAAAAAAAAAAGTCTCTACTGATGTTGTGTTTATTGACCTTAAGACAAATTTCAGATGGGAAAATAAACAATCTCCTAATGTAAAACATTAAATACTACTGGGCTGTTTAATTCTCACAGAAATATTCAGAATGAACTTTACTACTGTTTGCTTGGTCGCTTTGTAGTCTTTAAAAGCACAGAGCTGCATTGTTATCAGAGCAGCTAATGCTTTCCACAGAGATGCAGGATAACACCCCTGCTAGGAATGCACTGCCCCAGGGAGGAGAAAGCTAAATGTAAGCCTACTTGCAGCTATTGCTTTCATTTGAAAATAATTATTACATTTAGGCTATTGGTGACATTGCCTCCGGTAATTTCAGCAGTTTAGAGTGCCTGAGCGTATTTCAGATATAATACACACAAGTGTTTTGCGTATGTGTTTAATAAATAACATTTTTTACCTTCAAGTGTTTTGTTACAATATAGTCTATGCAGCCCAAAATTTCTGTGTCCGAGTCATGCGTGCTCCAAAAAGCTGAGTATACTGCATAATAAAAACATCCTTATTCTTGCTTCCACGTAGCTACTGAGTCCTACACATAAACGAATGAAACCCCACAGGAATAGGGACTCTTCTCGGAGGAGCTTGGGGTGAGCTGCAGCGTTCCTGCCATACCCCGAGTGCCTGACCCAGGAGACGGAGATGTTTTCTCCCACCACTCGCCCCCCGATAGCTGTTGTGCTTCCACCCACAGCAACATGAGGAAAGTCACGTATGTACATGTATATTTGTGTGTGTGCGTATATATACACACGCATATGTATGCACATATATAGGACTAGACCATGTGCTTCCAGCGTTAACCATTGTGTCAAACCTACACCAGAGACTCCTGTTCCATGATAGCTTTAAATCTAAATGTAGGCTGCCGCTAAAAGAGACGATCCAACTCATCCTCCCTTCCTTGCTCTTGCCCTGCCTGGGCACCAACAGAAGCTCCTGCTCACCCCGTGGCCCAGAAATGCTGATGTTGGCCCAAAGGAAGGCATGAAAATGAGGGATCAGAGACGAGATCAGGCCCTCAGCAGCAGCCCAGCCATAGGTTAACTTGAAGTTTTAGTACAACCACAGCTTGCAGGAAAGGCAGGGAGGAAAAAAAAGCAGAAATAACCACCTAATTTGAAATACAAACGTATTTGCACACTTGTACATGCTTCTTTCACTTGTACAGACTGTGCTGGAAGTCATCTCAAGATCTCAGAAAGTAACTCTCCAGTTACTGTTTTCTCAGAGCATTGGTAACTCATTTTAAGGAAAACATCCAGCCTAGCCTAAGGATTGCAAGTTCTCTAATTAGGAAATAGTTAAGATGCAAGCATCCCATGAGCGTCTTGGAAAGGAAGGAGGAAAGTGGAGAGAGCATCAACAGGAGTTTTTTATTTATGCTCAATTGTACCTGTCATCCTCTCACAGAGTGCGTTATTTAACTGATGCTAATCTAAAAAGAAGTAGATTAATACATTTTGAATTTAAACTCTTAGCAATGTCAAAATTACCTTTTTCCTAACCTTTCTGGATGTGTTACTTGGATGATATGTTACAGCTAATGTCTAAATAACTGCTACTCCTTGACAAGCATCAGACAGATTCCTTAAGAACTTGATTTTTTCCTACTTAAACAGCACTCTGCATGATTAGATCTAAATCATTAATGAGAAACACTTTTTTCCTCTGAAAATTACATCATGTGATAAACTAACAAGAAAGAAGAGGAGGGCCTGAGAAAAAGATGAGAGACTTGAAGCACAGGCTTCTTGTCTAGTAAACCTTTCAAACCCTACTTGATTAAGAGCTCTGGCATACCCTTCATGGCCAGCTGAAGTTCATACTACCTGTGCATGGCTGAACTACTTATGATTCAGCTGCTGAACTGCTGTGGCATTTCAATACTAACCAGAATTAGGGATCTTTTGCATTAACGTGATTCTTTCAGCCACAGTGGCTCATCAGCTGAAATAAGACCGGTGCAGCGCAGGGAGGAGGGAGAGCGACACCCTTGGCAACTCTGCCAAGGTACATCCAAGCCCTAAGAGATCCGTGTCATTCTTTTGAGATGAGCTGATTTTGAAGGGCCTGTGTAGCATCTCATCATGTAAATATTCTGCCTCTTTTTCCTCCTGCCTGGACTTTTGCAACAATTCAGGACAGAGAGAAAGGAGCCTATAACCTATTATCTCCACTCTGCAATTAGGCTTTGTCATGTGTCCACTTCTTTGCAACCTACTAATTTGTCATATTAGTAAAGCAATGTTTCCTCATCATAACTTTTTTACCATGAAAGGATAAGGTCAGCTGGGCTATGTATATGTTGTCACTGTTAATACTTCAGACACGTGCAGGCAGTTTCTCTGATTAAAATGATGTGCAGTAGTATCGGGAGGAGATAGATTATGTCGTGTTCTTTCCCCCCAGTGCTGACACTGTTACTCAAACATTAAGCAGAAAAATAGCAAGTCCAGGCTGAAGGCTGTTCCTGGACTCCTGAACACCTCATTTATATCATCCATTTGCAATCATTCCTCTTTCCATCATTCTGCTTCTTATAAAACTGACTTCTATAACATGGAGGAGAAGTTAGCAGGTTTTCTCTGAAATCTGGGCATGTGGTAAGGGGTCTCTCAACCTGGAGCAAAGCAGTGTCTTCAGACAGCTACCAGCTGGGATTTTTACAGCTCTTCTGTTGTCTCATGCCCAGACTATAAAAAATTTTTTATCCTAGGCAATTACGGTGAGTTTTCCGCACTTGTTTTTCATCTTTGGTATGATGAATTTGGTGATGAAACCCTGAAGACTTTTTTTTGTGCTGCTTATGCAAAGGCTGAAGGCCAATATCATTATAAAATGTCATCGCTACCCCTCCCCTCCATGTTTTTAAATAATAGAAACAATTTAGGGTAAAAGTAAGTGGTATCTTTTATTTTGTTGCATTACCTATAGCAAGAATAAAACAGCTGTATGCTTTGCAAGATGTGTAGATGTGACAGCCACATCTTGGCCAAGTCTGAAGGACTGATGTCATGCTGTTGCCAGAAAAACAGGCAAACATTTTACTGGGAGTGTTGTCTGGAAGAGATGTGAAATAATCCCCCAGGCCCAGATAACCTTGGGAAGGCCTCAGCTGGAGCAGCGTGTCATGTGAGGCCCTGTACGTGAGGGGTAATATGGACCGTTGGAGAGATTTCAGAAGAAAGCAACAGCAATAATCCGAGGGCTGGAAGATGCAACCTGTGAAAGATTGGTGATGGGATTGCAGTTGTTCAGCTGAGAGAAAACTGAGGAGAGATATGATAATAGTCTTCAAATATGTTAAGGCTGCTACAAAGAGAAAGGGAATGTGTTTCCCATGTCTTCTGTGGACAGAACCAGAAAAAATGGGCTTAAACCTCAGCAAAGGAGGTAGATAGTGCACATTAGAAACATTCTTCGTTATGTTAACAATGATTGAAGGTTGGACTTGATTGCCCCCAGAGCTCAAAGGTTGGACTGACTTCCATCAGGAATGAGATAGGTGTAGCAGATCTCACCTTGGATGAGAATGATGAACACCACTACTCCGTCGCTGTTTCTTTCAGCGGTATTCTTTGATTGAACAAAACCTATTTGTGGTGTGTGCATTCTCATCTTTTTCTAACCCTCTCCCACCCTTTTCCTCTGTTTTTTAGTAATGGCTTTCCTCAGGCTAATGCTTAATGATGACTTAACAAAGTAAACTTAAACATAGGAAAGAACATTTTTCATGAGGGTAGCTTGGATTTCCTGGCTGCTGTCTTCAGACAATGACCTGACACCTTCTGTTTCTCCATCTTAAACAGAGTATGATGGTCATACAGTGACTAACTAATGCAAAACATCTTGGAGGAAGCTTGACGTCTTGGAGGAGGCCTTAACTGCTAAATACCATTGCTTCACTTCCATATCCTTAGTTCTGTCTTCTCAGATCACAGTTTCATATTCACCCAAAGCTTTTCCATATAACTTTATATTTGGAATTATTCTGTTCTTTTTTCTTTTCTTCTTGTATTGTGTTGAAATTGAATTCTGCAATTCTTAGCAAAACTGACATGGACTTTTCACCTTTGATAACAGCTGCAGGGTTAGTTGCTTTGTCACTTCTTGACAGCAACACCTTCCATTTCTCTCCCTCCCATTTGCCTCTGAAATTGGCAGAAATTGGAGAAAACCATCTGATGAAGCTGCTTTCAGGCTGGGACACACTTACTGTCCCCTTCTTTCCGTTTTTAGTGGCTGGCGTGTCTCACTCCCTGATGAGAGTACATCATTGCACCGAGTCAGCCCACCACTCACCCGTGTGAGGTGCAGCCTCCGAGGGATACGACTTGCAAAAGACAGTCTGCTCAAGGTAACGTGGAAGTCTGTGGTTATGAAAGCCTAACTTTTTAGAAGGAAAATATGCAACTGAGCATTTGAAGGAACGAACATTGGAGAGGCTCCAACTGAGGGGACATCTCATTCTGGTGTTGTGATCTTGTCCTTCCTCCCCTCTGTGTCTGTTCTCTCATCCTGCTTCCCCTGATTGCTGCCGCTTTAGAAGTGGCTTTAGTACAGAAAAGGTTTTCTTTGCAGTAGTGTGGAAATACCATCTCTGAGAAAACGTGACCAGCAAATGTCCAACTTTCTTTTTCAGCTATCTTGTTAGAATACAGCACCGATACCTGTGGTTTTGCCCCTCTGGTGTAACAAGAAAACTTTCAGTGACTTTTACAGTTCAATTACTTTTGGCAGACTTCGGTTCTCCATGCTAGACCTACACACTTGTATAAACATAACTGGCTTCAAGCTGTGTTAAATATAATCACTTAGCTACAGAAACAAAAAACAGAGATAATGGCTAAGATTAAGATTACACTTTTCATAAACATTTTTGGGCTGACAATGATGATTTGGAGCGGCAATCACGCCCCGCTTGCTAGTATTTTCTCCTTTTGATTCTTTAGCTCTTGCATCTTGTCCTGTTGCCATCCTCTTCTTTGCCTTTGCTAAAAGTGCATTTTTCCTACTCTAAACCCCTCAGAAATGGATTCTGCCTAAGTTGTATCTTAAAAAACATGCAGAGACACATGACAACGGGAAGTATAAAGCAAAAGCTGAAATACGACACCACCACTCCGTAGGGAGAGGAATACCGAATACTAAGTGAAATCCTGAAGTTCCTTGTGCTGCTGCCTAAAAACAGCTTGGTACGGGTGGTGAGCATTAAAAAATAAAATATGTTGTGGAAGAAACACAATCAGCAAAACAGTTCGAAGAATACATTTGCTTTATGTTGATGTTTGAGAGTAAATATTTGTTCTATGGTACAGTCAAATGAGAAAAACAGAAACTAAAAATAATTTTTAAAAAATCAGTGTGCAGGCAAAGAACCCTGTAAGTGATGGGACAGAAGAGATTGCAGGTTTTATTTTTAAAGGGGATCTTGGATGTTTGTTAAAAACACCTCCCTTCTACACAGTCCTCCAAAGCAATGGATCAATTTAGTCTTTGTTTGAAAGTTAAAAAAATTACCCAAAGGAAAAAAAAAAAACCCTCTACTTTTTTGAAAACTGACACTAAAAGCATGGAAATGTTTTTCCTTACAAATGAGGTCAAAACAGCCTCATCACTCCCCCGGCACTGCCCAAACTTGAACTCTTTAAAAGACGCTTCCTGAAATTCAGAAAACCCAGTTGCACATTACATGAACATCACAAGCTGTAACAAGAATTTAACTTGCTTTATATCTGTCTTTGTAATTCCAGCCTTTAGTTTAGACAAAAAAATAACTGTGCCAAGCAGTAATATTAAGCCTTGTGTTCCCTCCCATTAAGCTGCAGCTCTGGGACTGCTCAGACTCCAGGAAGGACTGATGGACACGAATTAGCTGCTGCTGCTTCTGCAACTTCACTCCTACACTTGCCCAGGTGTGAAGGTGTCTAGTTCACTTCCCAAACACACTTTAAAACCTCTGAATGGAGCTTGGTGCTGCTTTCAGTATAGGCAAGCAGGCCGACGTGAGCAGATAAGCTAATAGCTGAGTGGGCCGTTGGTGGGGGCTGTTATTCTTGCCGCTTCCCAGTGAGGACGGGACCAAGCTACAGATGAGTTGTTATTCTTCCTGTACATTCCCAGAATTTCCTATATGTGCCTGAAAGGACGTGGTGAACCTATGGAGATATGGTCCCAGAAGTTCTTGGAAAACCCATCTGGAAAGGCCAGAGGTATCTTACATATACTTGATAGACCTCCCACACCTGAACCGGGTTAGTCCGTTGAGCAGTAACGCAGATGTTCTTGCAGCAAAAGACATGTTTTAGCAGATATATGAGTTTCATGATGATTGGTTGGTTGATTATACGGAACGTATTAACTACTGAACAGCCTCTAAAGATTTGTTTAAACTGTAAAACTCACAGAGAACTTCACTGAAACATTCTGAGTAAGAATGAAAAAAAACACTTGAGGATCCTTTCTAGCTGTTTGTACAACCTGGGTGTAAATTCAATTGTGAGTTACATTATTGTCTTCTCAAAGGATAAAAATCTCCAAATTTCATAGTAATATAGTTGAATTTTTGAGAAGTCCAAAGGGTCATTTTCTCTGTGGTCTAATTTGCTCTGTTGACGAAGAGGAAAGCGTGTGGTTAATATTACTAGAGAAAGTACACACTTTTATTGATGGCACTGCTTTAGTTTACTTGGTTTTGGAAGACATGGATTTACTTAGGGAAAATCCAGATGCAGATGATTAGATGAAAGGGAAAACTACCAAAAACAATAGGATGAGACTAAATCTGTGGAGCCACCATAATGTATCTGCATATCTGGATCACTGTTTTCTCATAATGAGTAACAGGACCCGGAAACCTTTTAACATATGTTACATTCACAGTGAATCAACCCACGGTTTTACTCATATCCTTTTTATACTTTTATAAAACAGAATTTGGATCTGGTTCCAGCAATTTAGAAACGTTTTATGGCAACTGAGTCAAAGAATTTGGCAGGTTTTGCAGTTTGGAAGGCCACTGGAATGTTTTGCAAAAGCCATGCTAATGTCTTAGTAATAATGAGGTAAGAGTAATAAATTTTTCTGCATTGCAAAAACTAGGATTCTTTCTAATTTTTATTTGAATATTTAGAGACTATTGACTCTCTAGGAGATTCCTGCAGTTTTTCCCTTTCAAATGATAGATGCTCTGTAAGGGTAATGCTGGAGGAGTCTATGGGGAGCCTTCTTACTTTTTCTTATATTTACATGGAGATGGATGGTTTGATTTGATTTGGCAGAGATGGACTGCACTGTTTTGTTAATATCTTTGTTTAGAAAAGTTTGTTTAGAAATGATTGCAAAAATTTGTCGTCTCTTTACTTATACAATTAGAAAAAAAAAATTGTAAGTGCGTACTGGTTTTCTAATCCCAAACTTAGTTTTTCAGGAAAGTAACTGAGAGACAGTGTAGGATAGAGCTTGTATATTTAATATAAGGGTCAAGAAGGTACGTAGTGGTCCCTGGAAATTGTGGGAGTGTAATAACATCAAAAAAAATCTCACCACTCTTCCTTAAGTATTTAAATGTCAATGTGAACCACCATGTCCAAAAGTTTAATGTGGCCTACATGATTTTGACATAAATAACATGATGCTTTTTCTATTAAATTTGCTCCTTAGCTTTTTTCAGTATGTGTGGGTTTTGGCAGTAAGTATTAACGATTCCCGACAAGCAGAATCTGTCACTGATGCTGCACTTTTCCAGAAGCGCTGAGATGAGGAATGAAAGAACACACAAATGCAAAGGGACAAGGAACTGGTTTCTTGTTGCCGCTGTATTGTGAGAAGGATTTTAGGAATGTAGCTGGATCTTCTCGTAGACGGGAGTAAAGCAAGGAGTAAATGCATCAACGTTAACAAAATATTATGTGTTTACAATCGGTGTGTTAAAAGTGTTGGTTTCTTTACTCCGTGGTATCGGCTGATGTGGCACAGGAGGGCCTGTTTGTACAGGAGCTGTTGGATAATTTCCTCTCCGTAGAAGTTATATTATCAGTAGGTTGGCTCTGGTGTCCTTTCTGAGAAGCGGACTGTGTTAAATGTTTGACGTGATGGTTTGAAGGGGCATGTTGGCAGCCTGACCACTTCTTGCTGTAATCAGAGGACTTCAACATATTGCAACACTTGTGAAAAGAAAGTGGCAATGTGTTAGTGTTTTCAGAGACCTTAAATAATGTCAACATAGGCTGTACTGGAAGACCATGAAGAACTGAGACTAAAATGTTGCAATATCTAAATTTCCAGCCTCCCCTATCTGATCACTGAAACCACTGGTTTCTGATTTATAGAGGAATAAACCTTGAAAACCACCAGGAATTCAGCAGTGTTATTCGTCTTTACATCAGTTTAAGTGGAGCGGGAGTTATACTGAATTCTTGTCTTGTACCCACCCCGAGGGTCGCTCCTTACTGGCAGTAGAGAAACGACCCTTTTTTGGCTCTGTTAGTCCTTGAGGCTCAACAAAAACCTTGAGATTCTGATTTCCTTGCCGTCTAGTATCCGTCTTGTGTGTATGCCACTGGGACACGTGAAAGATGGCTTTGGGGTTTAATATACCTTCCTGTATAGTACCGTGATTAAAATACACTTGTGGCGTTCTGGTGTGCAGAGAGGCTGTCCCGTCTGCCGGGGACAGCGAAGGCGGGCAACAGGCACGTGTTTCATGAGCAGCTAATGTGTATAAACACAACTATGCAAAAAGGAGGAATGGTTTCTCCTTCGTGTTTCTTAGAATTAACAGAACTTTAGGGAAAGCCAATGTTCATTCAGCATATTCATATTCTGTCATAGATTGTTAACTCCTTCAGTCCAGGTATGCTCATAAGTGAATAATTCATCACTTCTTTGTACTCTTCCGTGTCTCCATCAGTTGCTCCTTTCTGTGAGCATGTTTATTTGCAGGTTAGGAAGCACATTATCACTACAGCATTAAGAAGGGAGTAGGTACAAAAATTGCAACAGACTTTCATAAATCTGAAACAAAGAAGTTAGGGAAAACAGAAGAGCAAGCAGTCTTAGACTAACCTTTAGTGTTTAAAGAAAGCTGTATTTACTTCAAAACCTATCATTTCAAATATATAATAGTAGATCATCTCTCTTTGTTTTTGTTGTATTTTTAGTTTTGATTACTCTCTTTTTGGAGCCATATAATCTGCAGTTATTTTAACTAGCACTCGCATCATAAACAATCTCTACAGGTTTTTCATTCTTGCAATTCATATTTACCAAATACTGCTTTTTCTGGTAAAACAGTTTACTCATAAATTATTTGCTTGTATCAAAACAGAATGTGAAATAGTCTGTGTACTTTTTCAGTAGTTGCTCAAGAATGAGAAAGGAAAGTTGGACCACACAGCCACCATTGGGAACTGTTACAATTATTATCTTGTATTACAACTTGCTTTTACTGAATACCTTTTTGATTGGCCACCATGCCTTTCCTGGACTTTTAAGATTTCAAAATTGAGTCAGGCATGTCATTTGGAAGATTATAGTCAAAATTTGGAATAAGATTACAATTTCATGTGTGTTTGACTTCATGGCAATTCTAATTTTTAGACTATTCTTTAAACCAATAAATCTACTATTTAGTTCAGACTGTTGCCAAATAAATGGTTTCTGCCAGCCTGGCTAGGAATTTTTTCCTTTTTTCTCTCTGAATACGAAGATGAGTATCCAGTTAGTGTCCATTTGAAGGGACTCAGTTAGTAATTGGATACATAGGATTGTTCATCTTGAGGTTATTAGTTGAAATCCAGCCAACCTCAAAGTCATTAACATGGCTGAGGCCGTTTGTACCTAGTGTGAAATGAGCTGGAAGTCTCATCCAGTTATTGGTAGGCATCTATAGTAAAATGCTTTTGCTGCAACTGGTGCAGAAAATATATAGTGGGTATAATTTAATATATAAATAACAAAATAATGCAACTTCCTAGTATGTGAAAAGTTTTTTACCTAGAAAAATTTTTCTCCATATCATGTTTGAGGTCTGTTAATAGAGTATCTCTGGAGGTTTTCATTATGTTGTCATGCTATACCTGCTGGGCTTTTAGAAAGAAGACTTCGGTTTTCACGACTGAGGTGCATTTCAGACACAGTAGAATAACCCTCACCATAATTACTGTGTCTATGTCTGAATGAAACCTTGAGATGAATGTAACCTTGATCCAGAATGGAAAGAATATAAGAACTGACTCTTTCCTAACACTAAACTAGAGGCAGATGAGATTCTATGTGGAAAAAAACAACCTGAGCATCCAATCCTGCAAGTAGTGTTACTGTCTTCTTAGCTAGAATTTCACCCCATTTTGCAATTTTTTGGGTATTAGCGTAATGCAAATAATAAAAGTATTGTCAGTATGGTATAGCTGTCAGCCAATGTTACTGCGGCCTGTGGCTCTTCATCAGAAGGCTTGTTCTGAGGATATGAGCCTTCTGCAGAAAGATCTGTATGTGTAACTCTCAGCCCATCACTGGCATTCAGTTAAATGAACTTAAACAGATTAGACTGAAAAAAACCCACGCATTTGCCATTATAGTTGCAAAAATGTAGAATTAAATGTCTTGAAGTTTAGACCAATTAACAGGATGGGATCTTTTACAGCCACAGATGGTAGAGGGAAAATTGATTTACGAATTGGATGTGTCTTTCATTCAGCTGACAGGGAAATTTTTACATACAGATATAGTCTAATAGCAGTGATGTAGAGAGAGCATATTAAGCCTGAGAACAGTCTGTGGCACGGGATGGGAGGACTGAACCACGTGAAAGAGTCTTGCAGCAGTTTTCAACCACCAAGACTAGAGGAGGTGGAGAAAACCTATAGCATCAAGCACTGCCTCCTTCCTTGACTGCAGGAGCAGTGCTGGGACAGCGGAGAAAGGTTTCAACTCCCCAGCTTCACCCTTTTCCTGGAGTGTGAGTGAGGGGGAGTCCGCGTAGCCCAGTGCAGTTTAGTCCTGGGCTGGGGAGGGGAGGATGGGGAGTTTTGCCTGGCTCCAACTCCGGGCAGCACCTGATGGCCTCAGGCTCTCCGGGCCAGCGCTTCCCACTCCTGTGGGGAGAAGCGTAGATGTGATGGATTTGCTTAAGATGTGAGTGACTATGTGATGTTTTTGGTGCATTAGCTGTCCTGGGGGAACGGGGTGGTTACAGAAAAGAATGGGAATGAATCTCTGTCAGTATGTGTCCTGCTGCACTTGGATGGAAGGATGCCTTCCTACCAGCCCTCTGAGGACCTAAGAGAGGGGTTTAATCTCTGAGTAACTGAGTCCAGAAGGAGCATGTGCTGAAACAAGTGACTAGTCCCATGAATTCAGATAATTACGCGTGTCTGGTGTATTTTGCTTGGTATCTTGTAGGGTCAAGCCTTAACAGAGAGTAAAGATGAAGGTTCCCCAGCTGCCATTCACCCTCCAGCAGTTCTCCCCCAAACATCTCAGGTCTAATTCTATTTCTAATTTGAAACTATGTTTTTCACTTTTAGAAACCCTTTTTTTTTCTTTTTCCTTAGCTACTTCAGCACTAGAAGAAAAGCAAGCACTGGCCCTGCAGCACAAAGGGTGGTTTCAGGGCATGGCTTTGTCTGCGGGCGTGTGCCCGGGGCGCTCGGCGGGGTCTGTAGGAGGGAGGCTCAGACCCTGGCAAAGTTGTTTTGTGCCTCAGGAGATGCAGCCTGCACCAGGATCAGGCCTTTAGTTTCCAACAGACGGTAGCCTGATATAAAACTGCTAGCAGGAAATATTCAATAGAAAATTAGAAATCAGTTCCATGAAGACAGCTCCTAATTTTCTGTATCTCCGTGTTAGCAAAACATTTTCTTAAAATAAAGTGACCTGCTGAACTGCTTCTGGCACAAAATTTAACTGCCCTCTCTAGTAAATTATCTAATGAAATTTGGGGCAGTACAATTAAACAAATATTGGAGGAATGCACTTTTTAAATATAAATGGGTTTTGTGATTAAACCCGACTATCAAAAGACTGCATTCTTGACTTCAGAGTAAGACATTAGCAAGCAGAACAAAAAGCTTTGGAAATTGAGTAGCTGCAGAGTCGTCGTAAAATTAAAGTCAGCAGCCCTGAAGAGGACAGCACCTGGCTGGATTGCTTTACCAGTGACTTGGTTGGATTCGTGATGGATGCACCCGGTTCTGCAGATCTGTTCAGAGCGACATTTCCCACACGCCTGAAAGAAAGAGAAGGCTTTTAAGGACTATATCTTTTATTATAATTGTCTCTTTGATGTAATGGGGATTTTTTTTTCACATTAAACCTTTTTGAAAGTAGTACATTATGGTATTGGCACTAATACTATATCCAAATTAATATTTTTATTTTATTTAGAAAATGTTCCAAGCCAAAGGCAAAATGCCCCAGATTAGGTTAAAAAAAATAAAACCCAAAGAAAAAATTGTCCCCTGGATAAAGCCCAGCTCTGGGAACAGAGAGAATTAGATTATCTTCCTAACTGGCACGAGCTCCTGCGCAGCATTTGGCAGATTACTTAGGTCAGACTTTAGCTGTAATGTTTATGATTAAGTGGAGAGGCTCTGGTTTCCAAACATGTTAATATATAATGATATTTTAACTGATATTAGGGGCCAGTTCTTAAAAGTGCTGAAAACTTTGAACTTTTGGGGAATTTCAAAACGAATCAAAAAGATATATAAAATAGTGATGTAAAGTCACAGACTTCAGTATCTTTCTATTTATAAAATTACCTAAAGGTATTGTAATGCCAAAAATTAATAGGCATTTGAAAAGAATGAAATGCATTGCTGTTAAAAAGGCACAAAACAGCCAAAAATAATACCAGAATGTTCATGTTTTTACCCTCCAAAAATAAGTAACTTCTGTTCATTATAAACACTACAATAGGGAGGTAGTACAAGTTACAAAATCTTTTATTTACTTTGTTTTGAAGTACAATTGAAATTGATTTCTGCTTCAGAACAAAAGTTTAGAGGAGAAGAAAAGTTTCTTATGACAGACGATTTTAATTTACTTCTAATGAATCTGACTTGTAGCATACTCATTCTTCTTGGGTCTTATTGGAAGCTGCCTGAGCAGAAAGTTCATTTTTCCTGAAAACTCACACTTCCTTCTGGATGTGAGTAATAACGTGTGTATGTTTATGTAGTAAAAAATTCTTTTTTTTTTTTTTTTAACTAAATAAAAGACCTCTCCAAATACACGGGGCTGCCAAGAAGCAGATATTTGCTGGTAATCTGCATGGTAAGTTTCCAGAGCATCTTTTTCTAACATTTAATACTGTATTATTCTGAGGTGAAATAAAATGTTCTTGTGCCTTGAAGGCATGAAGAAATGGCTTTGGAGCACTGGCTGTAAATGAGGGGACCTTCTGACTCTATCTCAGTAGCTCCAGTTGGTGGGACCTTATATTCTGGCTTCATAAAAGACTTCTGAACAGGTCTTTGGTTCTCGGAGGGGGCCTCTCACCACCCTGCATGATTCTGCCTTTTATGCTTGGCATGTTGCAAATCTCTCCTCTTGGTGTGGCAACTTCTCATGCACTGGAGGAGATAAGGAAAGGATGGTCGAGGAAGTGTAGAAGGTCACCTGCTCCTCGTCACAGCATGCAATTCCTGCTGAGGAAATGGTCATCTAACCCCTGACAGCCCCCTCCTCCTCATATACCAAGACATACCTCCATCAGAGTGGGATGTGAGGCTGATTTCAAATGATTCTGAAGCTCCTAAAGACCCTTGGCTGTGATCTGATATGTATGTGCTTATATACAACTGTCTTACACTGGAGGTCTCACAACTCCTCAGTTAACAGGAATGTGATGTTACAAACTGGGAAACTTTGTAATTCTGGGATGTGGCTCCTTCTCTTCCATCCCTCTTGGTGCAACGGTGAAGCTGGTGGCTATTGCATGCAGTTCAGCATCTCCTTTTTGCGAAGAGTGTAGCTGAACGGCTGCACTCCCCCGGGCTACTACATAAATGTTCATCAAAATTACACTTCTACCTGCGTTAATGTACCTAAATCCTACTGTAGAGCAGACTTCTGTTTTCAAGAACACAGCATATTCTTTTACAATGCCAAAATAAATGGGGGGTAGGAGACAGGGATGAAACAGAGCTAACGAGGATTTTCTGCTGAGTGAATGTTTGGATTGTAAACGCTACAGGGGTTTGGACTGTATCCACATTTGTGTTCTGAGGAGGCTGATCTCACTACCAGTGTCCAACAATAAATAAGGTTTTGCAAAGAGAATAAATAAAGTTTTGCAAAGAGAGATAAGGCTGCAGCCTGTCCAAAAGGCAGCAAAGAGCCTCGTTAAGAAGTGGAGAATCTATAAGAAAACAAAGATGCAAAGCCTTTGGAAAACGTGCAAATTAGAAAATAATTTAATGGAATTAAGTGAAACACAAAATAATAAACAAATAAACTATGAACCAGACTATTCCTTGCACTCAGCTTCCCCTTTGTCTTCTCTGCTGATTCAGTGGCACCAGGACATGCTCCAAGTGTAGGGGCAGAAATAGGGACAACCCATGACGATGGAATCAAATATCGCTAAGATGCTCCCAAAGCAAATGCAACACTTTCCTCCTGTCTGCCCTTGTCTGCGTGCACTACTGCCAGAGATCCACCTCATCTAACAAATGCACAAAAAGAGGACACCTCACCCCATCTGGTTGGTGATCTTGGCATAACCTGCCCTTCCGGGAAGTTTCTTCTTAACCCCTGAGAAATAGATAACCCTGTTTGGTCTTTGTCCTACCCAATGATCCAGAATTATTAGCAAAAATCTTTGCATCCTTGCTAATATTTTACATTCATACTTTTCACGTGAAAATGTTGTATCATTTCCTTTTATCTGTTTGTTGTCTTTCAGTTTTGGTATCTTCTTTCTGTTTAATTATTAAGAAGAGTAAACAGAATCCCAGTGTCCTGTTTTACATCATTATCTTTAAATTTTCCCTTTCCTAAGACAAATGGATTATGGTTTTGGTTTTTCTCTGAAGCAAGTCTGCCTGATCTTTTAAGCATTTTAATCATCTATACGTGGGTTCTGTGAGCAGCATGTAGCATTATAAAAATTAATGTTGTTTCTGTCCCGCTGTTGATACATTCCCTGTTCTGTTGCTGGTCGTGGTACATGAAGTGGATGTGTTCACTGAATTTTCCTTTTTGTGACGTGGGATGGAGTGTGGAATCAGGGTGGCAGGGACAGAAGGAGGCGGGGGAGGTGCCGTAGGGCACATCGGGAGTCGCTGGGGTGTCACTAAGGAGTGACATGGCGCTCTCTCCTCCATGTGGGCCATGCTGGGGAAGAGCAGGAGGGAAGGACGGGGGAGCCCGCAGCCCAGCAGAGCTGGTGGGAATGGGCGTTTCTTGGTTTCTGCGTCAGCTTGTGGGTGAACGATGGGAACGACCTGTCCCAGCAGCATCAGGCAAGCCCACAGTTAAGGCACCCTGTATGAAAATGTAGTGTAGAGAGCAGCTTTACAGAGCTCCTTCCTAAACTTTCTTCCCAATTCTCCCTTCCCAGACTTCGTATTTTTCAGGTTTCTACCATCTGTATTGCCTCAGTCTTTTTCTTTGATTTGTTTTTACTCTCCTTAAAGTTATTATGTTACTTAGCTTCATATTGTTTACTTTTAAGTGGGAAAGTCTTGAAGATATATATTTATTTGTTCATTTGGAAGAAATGTCACTATTATTTAGACCACCTAGAAGACTAAACCCTGCCAGGGTACTAGTGACCCTTCCTGTGTCCTTTACTCAAAGGAGTATACTGTAAATGAGGATAAATAGCAACTTCTTCTAATGCAGGGAAGGTTAGAAATGACTGAACAAATGAGACAGATATGTTTGGTTGCTCACTGGCAGACCTTTGAGATCATACTCTGGTCAGCTACATTTGCAGCACTTTTTCCTATTGTCATGCTTTCAGATTTGTATGGTTGCAAAACCGTTAAACTGTTAGATGGCATATGCAAGAATTCTTATGTTGCTTTCATATGTGTGCTTTAAAAAACATGGTATAATGATATCTAACTCTAACGTAGTGTCTTTCTTTAGTGGATATCAAGGCTTAAAACAAAGGGGATTAAAATTATTACCTTTAACTCCAATGATGGGGAACCTGGATGATAGAGGGGAGATATCAGTTGCTTCAGTGCATCTCACGGGTCCATGAAGAACCAGAAGCTGGTCTACTGAGTCCTCTAGTATCTTCTTTTTAGTCCTCTATTTTTTGGGGAGCAAAGGTTGGGGCACAGCGTATCAGTTGACTACTTCCTAAGCTTTCTGCACAGACTTTTCAGCCAGGATTGTTTCTTCTCTAAATAGGTTTTTGAGTTGAAGCAAAACTGTTTGCCCTGGTGTTTGGCTGAAGGATGCGGATTCTCTAACTTACACTTAAATAGGTGTCCTTCTCTGACTTACACTCGGGGAAGTGTTTGCTGTGGTAATCCTCAACTGCAAATCAGAGTATGTGGGGCTTGCAAGATACTCCCTGACAAAATGTTATTTTCCAAACTTGAGATATTTTCTGAAAAATGCCATCGGACTGTGATAATTGCCAAAGAGCAGTGGTTTTGAGGGACTATTGCTGAACCTAAAATTTATGTCAAGTGCTTAGTGAACCCTTTTCTTTTCACTTTTAATTTGAAGCTCTGCTGACAGCACTGCTCCGTTGATCAGCTGCATGGATCATTGAGCTGTGGCCTCACAGAGCACACATTGGGAAACTGCTACCAGAGCTCGAAAGAGTGATATTAGCTCATGATTTGCTCCACTTAAGTAGTGTTCCCAAAGGGCCAGGGTACTGGACTGAGTTTTTAGAGCTCTGAATTAATCTCTGGCTTTGCCATTTATTTTTGTAGTGGTCTTAGGCAATTGCTTTTCTCCACAGTCACTTAGTTGTTGCTCTTTTTACCTTAAAGAAAGATAATTGGTAAAAGACTTGATGAGGCTACGGAGAAACTACAATCCTCAAGTTCCACTTAGCTGTCTGAAGCTCGGCTTTTATGCCTTGTTTTTTCTTCCATGAAGTGAAGATATCAACACTCCAATCTGAAACCTCCTAAGCTGGGAGGCTTAATGAATATTCACGCAGTGGTCTGAAGAATAAGTGCATAAGAATTTTCCAGATAATAATCACACCTGCTGACTTTTATTCCAAGCCCCCTTCCACCCTTGCTGTTTCATTATTTCAAAATACAGTCTCTCTGTGCCGCAGAACTGAGACCATTGCTTGGAATTTTATATCTCAGAGTTGTGCATGTGGTTTGCTTGAATATGATGATAATTTTCACCTTTTGTTTTACTTCTCCATGTTCTCCTTGTTTCAGACTCGTAGGCTAAGCTGGTACAGTGGAATACAGTTTCACCGTAGCCTGTGAAATCATTTTTGTCAGTGTTATCGTGTCAGAGAATTATGCTGTCCACATATGGCCAGGCTGCGCCCTGGCACGTGCAGCAATCAGTAGGTGGCATTGGTGGGGGAGATGTATTGGCGTGGTTGAGCTTTTTTATTCTGAAGCATTTATTCTTTCTCAGTATGGGAGGGTAAAAAGTGAAATTTGAGTAGTTTTAATTAATCCATGCTGCAAATGATCTCTGGCTTGGCTTGAAATCCAATCCTCTTCCTCACTGCTCCTGGACTTAGGTAAGCCATTTGCCTGCAGGCTAGTGCAAGTCAGGAATGTAGATCGGGGGCCCAACATGGCCTGTGATTGTCCTCCCAGACAGGACTCCTTGGATTCCGTGAGGAGCATCGTATGGTGAAATTGGGTGTCCCTCTGAGCCCACACCTCCCCGCTTGGCAGCGGCACAGCATCCTTCTGCTCCATGTCAGGCTAATTAGGTGAGGGGCCCCGGGGGCTGAGAGCGCTGCCAGGATGGCTGTCAGCGTCTGACTTCGCGCCAGCCATCTGAGGCAGTTTGGCGTTATAGATCGAGGAGAGGCTGGAAACTAGAAAATCATGAACACTTACATGGTTCTGCCATCATCATCATCGTTATTATTATTTATTAGCATCTGCACATCTGGTCAAGCCGTGCTGCAGCATGCGCAGAGGCAGCTCCTGCCAGTGGGGTCTGTCCCCATTCACGGGACTGTGGCCCTGGGACGGCCCTTGATGGCAGGGAAACCTGCAAAGTGGTGTAGAAATTGAATAAAATTAAATATTATTAAAGTCATTAATAGCATAATAGTAAATTCTATATGCTTTGAACGCTTTTTTCTAATTCTCTAATACAAGTATCTAATAATTTACTATATAGGGGTTTGGGATCTTTTAAGGTTTAAGGAAAGCTTATCTCTTTTTCAAAAAGTCCTTAAGGACTTTCCGCTGCATCCAGGTCACATGATTTAGATCCCCATTTTAATTACAAAAGCCAAAGACAAAAATAGACACCACTGTCATAAAAGGACAAAATTAGTCAGATTATCTTGAGAGGGCCACAGCTTGATTTGGATTTTCAGATGTGCTAAGGGTTAGATTATCTCAGCAGCCGTTGACATTGGGAGAACTTTGCCATTAATGGGAATCTTTAGACAAATGCTGTTTGGATCTGAGGTTGTGTCTCAAACATTCGGTGTTACACATACAATGTGGATATATTTGGTCTATAAGGCTAATTTGATACTATAGCACAGAAATGATGCTGACACCAAATTTGTGGAAGAAGTACAGAACGTGCAATTTTCCCCATCTTTTGCTGGTGTCCCCAGGAGGGAAACATCAGGTATTCCTGCTGTAGGATGTGCATAGAACTGCTCCAGCATGCAGTGTGGATGGGACACCAGCCCTCGATGTGTCCTCTCTCTCCTTGTGATATGTCAGGAAATTGGACAGTGAAGACCACCTGATCCTTTCATACTGAGATCCCCCACTATTGCCTCATACTAGGATAAAAGGGATTTCTAAACAGCCTGAATTTGCGACTACAGCCATGGAGCTTCACGAAGCACTAATTTAGGCACAAGTAGATCTATGGTGGT
This sequence comes from Calonectris borealis, assembly GCF_964195595.1. Lineage (NCBI taxonomy): Eukaryota > Metazoa > Chordata > Aves > Procellariiformes > Procellariidae > Calonectris > Calonectris borealis. Next base: position 12,878,878 of record NC_134315.1, read on the forward strand.
GTTCCACTCTAGCATAACTAGGTGTTGCACCGAAAAACTGTATCAGTCCCCTGCTCCAGTCCGTCCTGTGGCTGCACGAAGGCGTGTGCCAGCCCAGAGCAGAGGCAGGAGCGGCAGCCTGGGAAGGGTACGGCTGCTCCTTTTGGTGGCAGCGCTGAGTTATGCTCCGTGAAGGTCACTGTGGTACTAAGCCTGCCTCAGTTTCCCAGCTGTAAACCAGAGAGAGTGCTACTCTGTAAACCTAAAAGGGTGGTAGGAAAATGAAACGGTTAATGGGTCTTCAGTGCCTTGAGAACGTAAATTACTTTCTAGAAGTTATGTGATGATATTTGCTCTCCTGCCTCTCTCACTTGAAAAATTGCAAAGGCTTTTTTTAGAATCCATGCCTTCATCATAATTCATTTCTTGATTTGGCTATTAGTCACTTTTCATCAGTTTACCATCTGGAATGAAAAGAAAGCGTAAGCTGATTTTTGCCTTTCTTTGTATGTCTCTTAAGAAAAATTCGGAGCAAAAAAGTGTAATCATGGGAAAACAGATTAAAGCAGCATAGAAGAGAAAAAAAACCTCTTTACTGCAAATGCATGTTTGCATCTTTCCTATAAACAAACTATTTAACTGAGAGAAACCTTTTTGTTTTTCTTCAAAGAAGACTGTCAAGGTTCGTGGACTCCGAATGACCCATCTCTCTCTTGTTTTTCTTCTCATGCTCCTTTCTATTCACCGGACAGCCTTGCCTTTTTGAAGCACCTTTCTGCCATTCTCAAATGCTCCAAAACAAAGGCTTATTTAAATAGTTTCCATTTTTCCACTGGACTTTTCTCCCTTTTGCCAATTGTCTGTTGTCTCGCTGTTTGGAGGTGAAGGAGGTCATCTTGCGTTATTTTATTGCTAATATTTATATGTGTCATAAGCCTCTGCAAATAGGGGGACAGAACTGCAAAGGACTAGGACATGATGGAACATTTTACCCTTTCTTACATTTTTTTTAGTTTTAGCAGCTTATTCGCTATAACCACGGTGCTCAAAGTATAGCTTATGAAAAAAATGGTTGCAAACTTTCTTCTTTGAAGTTTCTCCACTGCATTTTCAAACTGCTGTGAACAGGAGGGAAGGGTTTTTTGGGTTTTTTTTTAGATATATACATTTCTCTAGAATTCTCCTAAAAACTATTGAAGTGGATTTGCCTGCTTGATTTCTTATTGTAAATAATTTCTAACTCGAATGATGAAAAGTACACGTAGGGTAAAATCATTTTTACTAGGAGGCTTTTAAAAACAGTCAATTTGATAATGTTCCTATAAGCAGTTTCCAGTGTGTCTTGCATGGGAAAAAAGAGAACAGATTTCTATCTCGGAGTTTTTCCTCTGAAGCCTGTGAAATTAGTCCTTCTCTAAATGCAGTATGTTGCAATTTATATATAGGGAATACCTCTTTGAGACTTTCTCTGGATTAAAGGCCACAGAATTAAGATTTGTATGAGTATGCTAATGTCAAGGTCTTTATGGCAGCATATACTTGATTTTTCTCACATTTCTGCTTTTCTTCATGCAGTGCAAATCAGATGCAAATAGGAAACTATTAGGAATAAATGATCGAGATGATAAAGGGCAATTTTAGTTGTTTCCTTAATGTCCATGACTGGCAAACAGCCCCTAGAAATTGGGCTAGAAGATGTAATTTATACAAGCAAGACCAGCCCTGAGTTTTCCATACATTTGCTTGTGAAAGACCTTTTTATGTTCTTTGAACAAGATTTACACTTTATTAATATACTTTTCAACTCTGATGGAAGTGTATGGGGGAAGAAGAAGAAGGGAAAGTAAGGGAGCACAGACTAGGAGGAGGACGATTCAGTCCGATTTCTTTCAGGGTCTACAACTGCAAATGAAGCGTTTTGGTGTCTCTTGATGAAGGAAGGATCCTGTCAGATTAGAGGCCACTGTCGCCCCATTTGAGTTGCAAAAAAGGTTGCGTGTGTATCCTAATAATTATCTGTAATGCTAAGGAAGACAGATGTAGCATTAGCTTCTGATTCAAGCAACCACCGTATTAATTTTCAAGTGAGCAGCAACAGAAGCAGATGGTGAGATGAGGCAAGGATGCAAATGTTTGCCATCGATAGCTTTTACCTTTGTGTAATGGCAGGGGCTGATGCCGGGCTGGTGCGGTGGGGCCCGATGGCTGCCCAGCCGCACCAGCTGGTCCTCCCCCAGCCTGGCTGCGGAGGGATGCTGCACGGGGCTCATCTGCGCACGGCTACAGGGTTGTTTGTGCTATGATGCAATGGGATAACTTTTGTATAGAGTCAGCACATTTTTGATAATAACTGAGACCAACAGATGCAGCAGTCTGTAGTTTCCTAGTTAGGTTATGAGTCTGTGTGAAACAAAGCACATAAACCCAGGAAAATATGCAAACTTGCTATAAACTGAAAGCCTTGGTGGTTTTTTTTTCATGGGGGAGGGTGCTGGGTTTTTGCCTTTGAGATCTCAGTGGGAAGACATTTGGCAGTGCATCTTCTTTGTTACTCAGGAATACAGGAAGAACTGGGAAGCACCTTTTGGCAAATATTGTTAAACAAGCATCCAGGACCTTATCCAGCGATACAGGGCACGAGATCGATCGCACATCCAACCCTTGGTGAAGCTCATGTTGATCAGGATATTCCCTCAGCTGTGACAGAAGACTGGTGAGGACAAATGGAGTCGCAGTGATCCTCCTAGTCATAAAATGTGACTTCCTTGCCCAAATAATATTGCTGAAGTATGCTCAGAGGTAGCTTTCTAATTTGAATAAAAGGTTTTGTTCTGGATCCAATGGTCCATTTTTATCTTTATGGTATCCATCAGCTGACACAAACGGGCAATCATGAGGAGGATATGCTGAGGCTATGTGTTAAGTCACTTTTTCTCTCTCTTGGCCAGATATGAATTTTTTAGATGCTGTTAACGGTGAGAAGCTGGTGTTTCTTGTGCTGTTCAGTTCTGTGGCAACACATGTTACAAATGGTAAATTAGCTCATTGACCTCAAAAAGGGCACCCAGCCTCAGGGTGAGTAAGAGCATGGGCTGATACCTTTACAGTTCTCCTGGAATGATTTTTTTACCCTGGACTTTGCTGTCTTGGCTATAAAGTGCCTGGAGTGCTGTGCTACGCCTCTGGTAAGGGTAACATTTTGGACATACATCCTCAGAGCTTTGAAATACTTTTGTATGGGAGAATAATTTTAAATGTCACCTCCCTGTAGGAAAGGACCAGCTGGGGGAGGGAGGAGGACGGAGCAATGCCCGTGCTGGTGCCAGGGTACGTCCAGGCAGATGCCCTGTCCTCCCATCCTCCGTGCTGCATCCTCCCTGCTGGCAGGATGAACAGGCATCCGACTGCTTGTCTGCTTTGCTCCTGTTGCACAGGAGTGAAATTACTGCCTTTTAGATGTTAATAACTAAAACACGGATTTTTTTTTTTCCTCTGAACTCATCCTGTTGTTGTGGTTAGTGAAACCGATCAGAAGGATTGGGACTTTTTTTTTACCATGGGAAAATGTCTGCAAGGTCTGGCCTAAAGGTAGATAAAAAAACCAGCTGCATGACGAGACACGGTGCAACTGTTAGGCGAGGGGGAATGTGAGGATTATTGTTGAAGGGACTGCTGAAAGAAAGAGGGATTTCATGGGAGAGGGAGGTTGCTTGGCAGGGAGAAGGGAGGCTGTTCCAAACATATGGGGCAGCGTAACCAGATGTAGAAAAACTGGATAATGTGCAGAAAACAGAAAGCGGCCAAGGGGAGTGAAAACCACGGAGGTAAATTTTCCCTAAGATCTTGTAGGTACGTCTGTCTATCTGTATTCCAAAGGGGTGCGAGGGTGATCAGATAGAAGAGGAAAGGTGGCTGGAGCAGCCTGAGAGAAGGGCATGAGTAGCAGTTTATTAGTGTTTGTTAAACATATATTTTCTGGTTTCATGATAAATTCAAAGCACATCTATAATTAAAATGAAGTCTCCGTAACATACAAGTATTAGCCGTATATCCTAAGTTGCAGTGAATTAGCTGAGCATCACTGAAACCATGAGAACTACACCAGATAAGGACCCAAAGTTTTTAATCAGGTTTTTTTCTATTTTGTTGTGAGGGGAATTTGCTTATTTATTGATTTTATTCTGTATCCTTAGAATATAAATATAGATTAATGTTTATTTTGTTTGGTGAGGGAAATTCAATTTTAAGTCCAAGTTTGGTAGTATGTAAAAATCCCAACACAGTAGTTAAATACGTTTGTAAGAATCTGCATTTTTTAAGGCAAAGGTTTCTGCTAGAATTTTGTACTCTAAAGAAACATCCCAGCAAACAGAATTAAGAGTGCTGCAGTCCAGTTCAGTGTCCGGCCTCACACTTCATCTTTCTGCAGATCCAGCTTACCATGAGTCTTCAGAAAAACTGTTGATAGTATGAGAAAGATGGAGTTTTCTTTAAAAGTTTGTGCAGTATCCAGTATTTAACGTTTGAGGGATCTGACTGTGCGTTTTGAAGGCCACCATGAAGAATTAACATCACTAATTTCAGTGGTTCTGTCCATCTTATGACACACTATGCAGTCAGTCATTAAAATGATGTATCACTTACTGATTTTTAAAGGAGGAGTTCATGGTTTGTATTTCATGCCATGAAATGCTCAAGTCTTTTGAAATGTAATGGTCTCATACCTTGTTTTCTGCCTCATCAGTGCTGGCGACAAAAACCACCCCGTATCAGTACTCTGGTTATTGAAAATATTTGGCTTTACAATTAGTGTATTTCGTATGGTTCACTGGGTGGCTGTTGGTGACATGGTGACAACTTCTTACATCAGATTTGTGGGGTCTAAATCTGTTCATGAAAATTGTTCCAGAGTGTTTGTGATCCTTCCTCTACAGTGTGCTCAGTCTCGGGCCCCATCCCGACAATATTGCCCCTCTTTGCCACTGAATCTTACATGCATACAGCTGCATTTCTTTAAAACTACCATAGGCACACGTTTCTGCATATTTTTAAAGCTGGCAGTATGAGATTTTGAGACAAAGTAGCGTTTGGAATTCCAGCACAGTCCTTAGCTCAACTAGCAAAATATTTGTTGACTTATTGAACCAGCTTATCACTAGTATGTTCTTTAGCACCTCTTCTTTTCTAACAAGTATGTAAAAATGCACTTTTTTGACTTCTAATTCTCCTATTTTAAGGAAATATAACTTAGTTTCTGGGACCTAAATTTTCATAGATTTCTAAAAGGTATTTGCTAACTCTATCTGCTTTTAGAGAGAAAGTGTAACCTTCACTTATAAACACATTATGGAGACAAAAAAGGGGCCTTGAAGGTTGCTCTGTGGAGCGCCATTAGCAAGTGTGAATTCCACTCTTGGCTGATCCCTTACCTCTAGTCAGTGTGTTTGCTGTGGCCCTCCTTTGGAGCAGTCTCTGTCCAAGCCCAGAGGCACCTGGACCAAATCCAGGCTCCCAGCACTCACTGTGCCCGTCGGCACAGTAGGCTTACATAGGGAACCTTTCTCAGTCTTATTTTGGATGCTGTAGAGATGTGCTGAGTGAAGGAATTGAAAGGAATAATTTGCCTCCGGGTGGCTGAGCTTGACTTTTTTTTTTTTTTTTGGTCAGAAACTATAAAATTAAAAGTTTATTTAATTTTCCTGTCCACGTAGTAATCATGGAAGAGAACCAGAAAGAGGAGAAATTAGAGAGACATTGATGTATTCCAGAGAATTACCTTGAGGGCTATAAGGGACAAAGGAAATTGAAATTCCCCATTTTAGAATTACAACTTGCCTACTTTATCGCAGAATCCACTGTTGAAATGCATATATTGCTGTTTTCAATAGGGAATATATTTCATGGTTACGTTGGTGGATCATGTGTGTCAGAGACAGGTCCGAGTGAACGGTACGCCACAATAGTTCAGCAAAGTGATGCAAATTGTGTGTGTGCCCACTGGAGAAAAAGCTTTGAAGGCATAGCTTAGGAGGAGAGCTGTTCCATGTCACCCATTGATGGATTTGCTTAGCATATAGGCTCTGCCACCAGCCCTACCTGTGTGTCACCAAACAGTAGGTCCTCAATTTCATTATCTGTCTGGTGCCTCAAACCCTGCTTTCTATTTTCCACTCTGCAGACGGGTGTCAGGTCTGGTACCAAAAAATTTCTCCATTGGTACCACCGAATTCCAGTGCAAGAGGCTAAATACCGAATACTATTTTATTATTATTATTATTATCATCATCATCATCATCATCATCATCATCATTATTATTGTTACATTATATGTGCTTCTTTGTGAACATTTCATTTACTGTTATCCTCGTGATTGTGTCTTGGTTTCTGACCTGGTTTCAACATGTTGATTTTTCAGTTCTCCATAAAACCATGAATGTCCTGGGACAACTTGTCTAAGACATTGCTCCTTTTTGAGCATCAGACTGTGAAAAGCTGTTCTAGATGGGTGCTTGTGAGAGAGGGCCAGTGTTATGAAAGAAAATGCTTACTGTAGGATATTCTCCCTTAACGTCCCATACATTTGCAACTGCTTCTCCCTTTGGTCTCTAAAAGTCTGTGTTGGAGATGTAGCAAAGCTCACTTTCTTTCTGGCCTGGAAAATCTGTCTAAGGGTACAGACTAATTAATGGGGAAGTTTTATGGTGATATTTATTGCAATGGTGGGATTTTATGAAATTTCGGTTGCATTTATGTCCTTATTCAGAGGTCTAGGAATGAGTCAACATGCATAGTGGGAGAAGGTGTTGATTTTAGGGCACCTGTTTATGTATCCTCCAGGTTTTCGAATGAGGCAAAGAATTGCAGTAGAGAAAGGATACTCTCGTTTTTCTGGCAGTCTAACATTGCCTTAGAGCACTGGATCCTCTGTGTCTTCAGAGTTGCATGATGAGCCAAGGATTTTAGACTTGACTTCCCAGGAGGTTGACAGTGACCAGGTATTCCTCATTCCCTACGCATGGAAGTCAAGGTCCTGTGAGCTACCTGATAGAAGTGCAGAGCACTCCTAATCAGCTGGTGTCCAGGAGAGCTGTGCTTCCACGAGTCGAAGTTCTGCATGGTTTCAAGCACTTTGAAAAATTGGGTATTTCAAACAGGGTCCAGAATCAGGAGCTCCTTCTATCCCTACTCTTTCTTTATCTTAGTTCCTTATCTAAAAAGAGGTGATAACTGCCTGTGCAATTGTGCTCTGTAGCAAACTTAATTTGTGAATCACTTGGACAATCTAAGGGTGAATGCCATCAAAAAGCTCATAACAAAGCTAATATTTCTGCATTCCATGCAACACATGAAAAAGTGTGAAGTCCCTAAGGCCCAGAGCCACCCCTGGATAACGAACAGAGCACACGAGATATTAAATAACTGCTATATATATATATCCATGATATTCACAGTGTTCAAGCATTTTTTGCTATGAAAGATTTGTTGAAACCTTATGGAGCATTCTCTGCAAATTTTTTGTTTTAAAAATTAGATTTCCATTTTTATGTTAATGGTTCTTCACCTATGGGGCTTGAGTTTCAAAGCTACCTTAACCTCTAATATTTTTTTCTGTTGACTACGATCTACCTCTCACATAATGAAATTCTCCAAAATAAGAATAAGGGGTGACAGTAAAGGAGACAGATGTTTCTTGGGGCACTGGTGTGAGGTGGGGAATAATGTATTTTCCATTTGAAGAGAGATTTGAGTTCTCACCATTCTACTCTCTATCATTGTAAATTATGTTTCTTTGGTCTTATTTTCTTAAGATAAATCTGTATCAATGTGTACATCTATTTAAAGAAATTTTCAAAAACCTGACAGGAAAAGCAGAACGTGCTTCTCTCCTTGGGAAGAGCATCAGACAATAAGCGATGTATGGTAGAAGTAATGGATAATGCATAGTGGACCCAGCAGTGAGAACGATGGTATAAAAAAGTGTTGTAGGATACCAAAAAATTTCATTTTTTCCATCTTTACATACAAATGTGAGGAATTCTGGGTCTGTTCTTATAAAACGCAATATTATCTCATTTCTGGCTTTAAATTAGCTGGAAGCCTGGAGCACCAGATTCACAGAGTGCAAACTATTCTTGGATTGTACTGCACATATGGCTGACATGATCAGACTCAGGACTTCTTTAAGTTTGGTATTTGACATGTATAATAAAAATTGCATTGCTGAATACAAAAAATACCAAATGCTACCCTGCAGTTCCTACCATTGCCATATTTGTATTTCTTTGTCATTGTTTTACTATTCTGTTTTTCCATTCCATTAACTTCATTAACTTACTGTCTCACATTTCTGCTGGATATATAATTATTCATAACTTTGAAAGAAATCCTAACCTAAAAACAGATCTGTGTGCAGCTGAGGAACCAAGTGAAGAACTCACAAGGTGTACTGCAATGCTTCGCTTTCTTTTTACTATCTCAGGTTATCTGCTTCAGTGTGTCTCAGCCTTAACTGAGCCCCATCTCCTCCAGGGACCTGGAGTCTGGGGCAGCCGTTCACCTCCTACCACAGATTTTCTGTCTCCTTTTTGCATCATGAGTGAACTGCTTTTCTTTTGTGGAATTGGAGCCCGTTTATTAATACTGTAGTGGCTGCTTATCTTTTGTGGTCTGGAGTAATGGAGGAGTTGAGTTAATGCAGGAGCCAGCGAGCAAGACCTGGAATGTCTTGTCCTGACGAGATGATGTCAGCTGATACATTTGGAGATGGTTAAATGGAAGAAATTTCCATTTTCTGCCCTAGTAGGGTAATGGGAGTCTGAAAAGAAGACTCAACCTGAATGCCCACAGTGAGCACAGAGACGGGAGGGTGAGAGTCTTGCCCAGGCTGCTGGGCATGCAGTTGGAGTGAAATCCATGTTCTTTTGCTTTACAAGGTATGTTGCATTTATTTTGGGAACAAAAGAAACCTCATGTGGAAAATATACTTTTAGAGAAAGCCTTCAGCAACTTGATAAAGTCCACTGTAAGTTTCTGTAGTTAATAGCTTTTTTTTTTTTAATGTATTATAAGTTCGATGTAGATAATTAATACTTAAATAAAAATAAATGCCTGTAATACTAATTTTTTTCTTTTTTCTTTTTCCCTTTTTCTTTTTTATTTTTTCTTTCTTTTCTTCTTTCTTTGTTGTTTCTTCTTTCCTTTCTTCCTTCTTTCTTTTCTTCTTTTTTCTTTTTTCTTTTTTATTCTTTTTTCTTCTTTTTTTTCTTTCTTCTTTTTCCTTTTTCCTTTTTTCTTTTTTCTTTTTTCCTATGAGTCTGTGAACTTGCTTAAAAGGAGGCATTCCTCTCCAAAGTCTGTGGCAGTGCTTAAACACTGGTTTGGACTTTAAAAAATAAACTCTTTATCCATCTACCTTATGCTAATGGATTACACTTCTGCATTGCTGTCACTCATTGCACGGCTGTAGCTGATTGAGTAGGATTTTTGGCAGCTTGTTTCTTGTCCAAACATTCCTTAATGCTTTCCCACCTCTTGTTTTATCACCCAAGTATTGCAACAGCAGCATTTGGAGCTCTGATAGCTTTTTCCGAAAGCTGGTTTTGTAAAAGCCAATTCCTTGAAAACTGAAGCAGAAGGAAGAAAGAAAAAGAGGAATACATGTGCGTTGTGGCTGAAATGATCCCTTGACACTCATTGAGGTTGATCATAAATATGCATGAGACAGGAGGAGTTTTTAGTAGCTGTGTTTTGCCTCTCATGCCCCAAGCTGTCTGGAAAGAGAGCTTGTGACAGTCTGGGGAGCTCCAAATTTTAAACAAAAGATGATTGTTATGAGCTTTTAGAGAGGCTTAAATATCATTATTTTTATGTTAAAACACTGATGACAATCCTTGTATGTGTTTTACTTGCTCCATGCTAATTCTTCATCTTGAGGGCTTCATCTGCCATTTAGGGTTCACCCCTTTTTCATACACTTTTACCATTCCTTGCTGTAATACCATGGACCCCCAAGATGATCATCTCTACTTTCTGGAGCAGGTCTTAAGCGTACTCAACAGGTAGAGTTCATCACATCTCATACACCATCATTAACAGGACAGCAAAGAAGGGCCAGTGCAACCATGAGAAAACTCTTCTAGTGAAGTGTCTTGTCTTTTCACTCTGTGTTCGTCAAACAGCATGCCTTTTCATTTCTTGCTGGATAGGATTTTGATAGAGTTTTCAAATATGTCATCTAGTTTCTGGTAGCATATTGAAGAAAGTAAAAATTTTTTCTGGTGCTAAATATACTACCGCTGCCTGCTTCCAGATTTTGTGTATTTCTGTGCAAAATTCTTTGCCTAGATAATGATAATGTAGCCATCAAAGGGATTTTTCATTAATTACTGGATTTTTGTAACTGCATTATAGGATTGAGTGGACGAAAGTCAGTGATCTTATGTTTTTCTTCATAGTTTAAAGATTTTTGTCTCCTTGTGGCTCTATATTCTTCATAATGTCTCTGATATTTATATCTTTATAAAATACAGACATGGTTTCCCCAGCGGTATTCTGTTATGAGCTTTTTAATAAAATATTCAAATAACGACATCCAAAACTAAGGATGATGACATTATTTCAATAGAAATGGGTACAAACATGCAGTTCACGCTCTGTTTTTGATTCAAAATTAGATCATATGTCTGGTTTCTCCACTGTTGCTTGTGTACCCAAATGCCAATGAGACTTTTTTGGCAGAGTGGGAGAGTCTGTATGTTTCAAGAAGTTTTTACGCATTGGATCTTAGTAGGCTTTAATGAGATTTTGAAACAGAATGATTTTTAATCATTCAGCCAGCCAGCCATCACCAGCTTTTTCATACTGCTAACAGGTTATGGAGGCTTAGATTTTTAAGAGGTGAGAACATAGATGCATTGAAATTCGCCCATGTGCTGTATGAGTTAGAGAACATCTTCTTTATGTAGTACAAAACTGCAGCATGAACATTTTTCAGAGAATAAATACTATTATAGGATTAGGTATGTATTTCATTTAATATAGCCTTGCAATAAATGACCCTAAAGGCAAGGTTAAGGCTGAGACATCCACTTTGAAAACCTCTTAGTGGTTACCAAATATGGTTCGTGTGTGTGTGTGTGTACACGTGCATGTGCATGTGCGCGCTTGTATTGGGTTGTATTTGGATTGAAGCACACCTATTCTTAATACCTGATTTTCATATATACCTTAAAGATTGGCATCAATATTATCCATAAATACAATCAAAATTGTTTCAGGAAGTTAAATGGGATCCCCCCCCCCGCCCCATGAAAGTAGGGCTCAAAATGCTGACATAGATTTTTGACTTTCCTGAAGATGTGCTTTAGGTAAACACAAGTCTCTCCACTAACAGAGGAGTAGCTCCTCTAGATGAAAGTCTCTGGCGTGTATTGTACAGAAAGTCAGATTAGGTGATTTCTTTAGTGGATCTCATTGACATGGTCTGTTCTGGCCTTTAACATCTATAAATGACAAACTAAACTGAGAATGGAAGATTTAAGCCCAGGGAAATTTGATTCAGCAATGTGCAAGGAACTGATCAAGAGGATCTTCTAAAAATTTGAAGCTCAATTTTAATTTGTATTTCTATGATAGATTTGTATACTGACATATGTGTATACATACATCTATAATAGACACGCAAGCATGGAAGTGCATTTACTTTGTGTGGGATTTGTATCGTATGGTCAAGACAATAACTAATAAAAATACTTCTCGTCATCTTTCCTGGATTTGTCTTTCTTTTTCTTTAAAAGTTCTTCAGTAGATATTAGTCAACTGGAAAACACTTTCAGGTCATTTGTGGTATGGCAAGGTTAAGAGATACTGTAATTGCTGTGAGTGACCAAAAAAACAATCTGACCATTCTTTTAATGAGCTCATCCTTGTCTTTTCTTCTGGTTTAAGCAACCTTGAAATCATGTGTGTGATATAGCACTACTCCTATGGGTTTTTTTAATCAGTTGGAAGTGAAAACTTTATATTCTTTAAGAAATGGTTATAGGCTAGTACCCATAAATGGAGATTTGGAATAATTGCATCATCATGCTCTTTCAATCCCAGTTGGTTTTAGTTCTGGTTTGGAACAAAAACTACAGTGTGATGTAATTGCCTTCCTCTGATTATTTTTACCTTGGTGTATTCCGTTGCTGGCTTGTGTATATAGTTTTTTATGTGCTGTCATTTGAAAAACTTTAAAACTCTTGAGAGCCAGTCTTGGAAACCCTTCTGGATGTATCTTTGTTTTTTATTTGTGCGTGGCAATTGCAGCAGCTCATTAGGGGCCTATAATTCCTATTGAGCGTAGAATGGACTTCTCATCATTTAATACGGAATGTGATTTTGCTCCTCAGCCGAGCTGAAATCTGCTTACTGTTGTGATTAGCATCCCTGGGCTCCACCCTGCCTTTCACCACCTGCCACTTACAAGTAATTCCTTTGGCAATGAGAATACAGCCAAAACTGTCAAATAAATTGGCCCCTTTTTGAGAGCCTTCTGATTATTATTCTTATTTTGTGGTGATGTCAGATTTCCAAGGGTAATCTCTCACTGGAGGAGTATGTTTTTCTTTGGGACTTGCATCACCCTCTCATTTTTAGTCTCCATTTCAGAAGTAATGATTGCTTACTGAAAATATGCATTATGTGGATTTTCTATTATTCAGTTCCATTACTTTTTGTGAGCACATCATTACATTTCTAGGAAGGAGAAGATTCTTTAATCCAGAAAATAAGCCAAGGATTGACAACAGGCAAACTTGTTTTTTCCCGAGTACGTACAAGCTTATTTGTTACCATTTTAGAAAAAAAGAGTTTTCAGTTCCTTATTTAAGTACTTTAAATGCACTCCATGGCAGTATTTCTGTTCTCTGCTTAAGCAACAAAAGTATCAAAAAAGAAAAGTGCATTTTTGAGATACATGGAAAGAGTGTTTCTTACTAGCTGAGAACAGCGTTTCCCTTTTTTCTCTTTGGATGTTTGACATCATTGCATATATATAAAGTGAAATTCAGAACTTCCTTCCTTCACATTTTGATGTTTGTGATGCTATTAGCTCCCACAAAAGAAAACACAACCCCAGTTTAATCCTGGTAGAAAAATAAGAGAAGCAATGTCTGAGTATTTATGCCTAGCAATTTACAACAGCTGCTAACAATTTTCTTCTGTTGTCATACGAACATTTTAAAGTAGCTTTTACAACTGCTTACTCGCAGTCAGTGTCATATACCTGTAAGCTTACAAAGGCAGGAAGAACAAGTCTTCTCACGCTCTATATTCCTTTATGATGCACTATTAGGTATTTGATCACCAGGCCAAATGTAATCAGTTACAGTGAATGTGTTACTAAGGCAGTGGTTTTGAGATTTTTTAAGCATTGTCTCACTGGTATCAGCTTCATCTTGTCATCCTCTATCTAACTGAGGCTTTTTTTTTTTAATCCTCTGCTGGATGCAGTTAAACTGCTTCCAGTAACTTAGGTGGCTTTGTCATTGTAGATCAATGAACTGTGGTCACCAGTGACTGCAATGCAGATTTCCTCCAAAGACATGGAGGAGGAGGAGAAGACCGCATGTTTATGTGATGAGGCCTCAGGAGAGATTTGGGCTGATGCCAGCTCCCAGGAGTCTCTCCAGCAGCAGTTTCCCATCTCCTCTTCTGTTCCTTCCCTGTCTCTTTACCTCATAACTCCCTCTTGCTCTGTTTTCATTTCTCAACTGTTTATATGAGATTATAAGCTCCTGACTACAAGGATCTTATCATTTTTAATAACTGGAAACAGTTATGCACACTGTGCAATCAATGGTATCTGATGCTTTCATCCTTTTCCTTCCCAGAAGCGAAGGTTCTAGGCAAAGAAAATGGGTTCCTGTGGCACAGGGTATTCACTGGCAAAGAGGAGAAGGGAGAGCTCCCTTTCACCTTATTTACAGTCTCTTGCCTTAAAGCGTCCAGAAAACATGCCATTGCAAAGAAATTTTAGTGCAGTATATATGCAATTACTGACAGTAATTTATACGTCTGTAGAACTACTTGAAAAATTTACATTTCTAGTACTGTATACTGAGTAGATTTCACAACTGCCTAGATTCTATGGTAATGATAGCTTTTGAAATGCATGTATTATAATAAATAAGTAAATATGAAGAGATTCATAAATTCCATAATTAAAATAAAGCTCATAACAATATTAATACATCTTATGTTCAAAGAATACTTAAAAGCAAGAGACCACTGTACACTTAATGGAATATACATCTTATTTCTAAAATCTGTCATTTACAAAATAACTCAGAGCTGATTATTTGGGTATTATCAATTGTTTTAAGTTATAGTCCTCTTTCTTTTTTCCTCCTTGAGACTTGTGATCATTTACCGCTTTGCAAATCTGAACCTATACCATTTTGCTTCAGAAAGCTGTATGCTGTGAGTATGTGTATTTTTGTTCCATAATGTGAACTACACTGGAAGTAATAGGGTTGTTGTGAAATATTTTGGATTTCTGACGGACTTCTAAACAGCTTAGACAGCTACAAGTGAGATGGCAAAAAAAATGACCTGTAGCCATGGGATGTTTTTCATGAGCTACACTGTGAAGTGATGTAGGCAGTTTTGCTGTGATTTTGGATACCCTCTTTCTGCCTATATATTATAAAAATCTTTGGGAAACATATTTCCTGAAAATGTGGACAGTTGATATAATGGCAGTGCTACTGCTCAGTTGAATAGCAGAACATATTCACCAAGAGAATACTTGGGCAGGATGGATGTGTATGTGCAAATGAGTGGTGTCTTTCAGAAAAGATTTGCCCAAGTGTACTTCTTAGCAGAGATTTCTTTATTAAGATGCTATCGTGCCTTAGTATTGCAAACTGGCATGTCTTCTGTGCCTGCTAAGAGTATGTCAGGTTTGCCAGAACAGCCTGAAGGTACTGGCAGGTACAATCAGCAAATAAATGGGAAAATCTGCATTCACTTGGAGACAAGAAGGGGCCAAGAGCCCCGTGCAGGGCCGTAGCTGACGTCTGCAGGTTTCCCTGCACGGTGCTGTTTTCAAGTGTTGGACAAAACAAATGCATCTTGACCAAGGGTTGTTTAAACATCCAGACATGTTCTCAGAAATGGAAAAAAGGATTCCGGGTTCACTTGTGTAAACAACCGTATCAGAAAAGGTTTTAGGAGTAGGGAAGAGCTGGTAAGGGAGTAAGCAGCAAAGAATGTATTTTTTAGAGGTCTGAAGAGGCTTAGCAGCAGTTGCCCTGTTAGGCCTTGAAAAGACTATAAAAACAAATGTGAGTAAGTAGAGAAAAATTTAAGTAGAGGCATTTTGGAATGAGGATAGCACTGAGATTAATCCTAGGTGCGGCCCTGAAATGAAACGGATGTTTCTCCTCATCTTTTAATGAGGATAACGTCATCAGATACAGAAAGTACAGAAATGTGAACTATTATATCCAAGGTGAAACTTAAACTAAAAATAGCAAGTCCGCTTAAGCAAAGGGACCAGAGAATCTCAGAACTACGAGAGAACTGAAGCATGAAAATGAGGTTCAATACCATGGGCTTCTCACAAATCCGCTGAATAGGTATCATACGATTAAGCTGTAACAAATGTGTCTATATGTATGGCCTGAGCTACTGCAATCGTCAAGACAATGCAAGACATTAGAGGTAATTTGAAAGGAAAAAAGTAGAAATGTGCTTATAAAGTTTGTTGATAAAAAAATGGAGAAGCATTGGGAATACAGAGAAGGAATGTCGTTTTTTCTAGAAAGAATTGGAAAGCCTTGCGATCTGAAATAGTTGAAATAGGATTAAATATGAGGTGCATCATCAGGAATCTGGGGAGTAATAAGAAACTCTGTGACGAGTTGGGAGCTTGTCTGTGGAAGTTACAAGAAAGACAAATCACTGTAAAGGAATACCTGCTCTTTTTTTCCACAGCAAACAGAAGAAATAAGATGAGGGGAAGAGAGACTTTCCCTAAAGATTTATGAAAATATCAATGTGTCTAGAAGTTTTATCAAACTTTAAATTTGTTCTGCAATTAGAAATTGTTTGTTAAAGGGAGAGGAACCAGAGTGGCACTGCTAGAAAAGCAGATGGCCACCACTCCTGCACTTACTTTTGTCTAGTGCTGGCTTGATGATGTGGTATGTGAAAAGAACTGTCTTTTCTGCATCAATTTTGAGATAACCGCTACAAATGCCAGTAGTGCTCACTAATAGGCTATTCTGTTGGTTTTACTAATGAATAGCCTGTTTCCAGCAGGGAGGACACACATTTTTAAGAAATGCTGGAAAAAAAACAATGAATGTGAATAAATGAGAATTAACTCTGTCTTTTTTCTAATGGGACTTTTTAGAAAAATTAATTCTTTTTTTTTTTTTGTCTTTCAGCCATGGAAGAGTTAATAGTTGAGCTGCGCCTGTTTCTTGAACTTCTGGACCATGAATATCTAACTTCCACTGTCAGGGAGAAGAAGGCAGTAATAACTAACATTCTCCTGAGGATACAGTCATCAAAAGGTCAGTGTCAGGGGTGGGTTTTCTCGCTTGCAGCATGCACAGAATAAGTCTGTGCTCAGTGAAATAGCTTGAAGGGCTAAAGACAAGCCCTAAATTGAAGCAAGACAGAAAGACAGGGTGAAGCCAAAGTGTAACTTTCCTGAATACTTTCCTTCATGTTCAGCAAAAAGACATATCAAAAGGCATACTGGAAGTATCTTGGGTGCACATGGGTGAATCCAGCCACAAAATTACGTGCTAGATAGAATGTTTTCACTTTTGCTGATAGTGGTTACTTCATTTTATTTGTGGCAGCAATGCTATTTATGAGTTTTGATGGAAAAGTAATACTGCATCAGGAGTGCTGGCCACAGCACCATTTTATGGATGCATGGGTGCTGCATGCTGCATCTCTGTCAAATGACCCAAATCCATCAAAAAGCTTGATACTGAGGTGGACTCTGGTGCATGACTGATACAGGTGTGTCAAGCCAGAGCTAGGAAATGGCTGTCAGCATGTTTGGTTTGCATTTTGCAGTTAGAGTTATATTCACTTTCCCCTTTTCTCCCTATCTAAAACCATTTTGATTGCACAATCGCTTTTGTCTCCATCAAGATTATGGAACTGAATGCAATATAAATGATTCACTGTGTACAGCAACCTTTCCACAGAGCTTATATGAAGAATATTCCTCACTATGTTTCCCAGAAGTCCTCCTGAAGTAAAGAGGGGGGCCAGCAAAACCACTACCATGGACTTCCGGAGGGCAGACTTTGGCCTGCTCAGGACATTGGTTGAGAGGGTCCCTTGGGAGACCGTCCTGAAGAGCAAATGGGTCCAAGAAGGCTGGATGTTCTTCAAGAAGGAAGTCTTAAAGGCGCAGGAGCGGGCTGTCCCCATGTGCCATAAGAAGAACGGGCGGGGAAGACGACCAGCCTGGCTGAATGGGGAGCTCTGGCTGGGACTCAGGGAAAAAAAGGAGAGTTTATCACTTGTGGAAGAAAGGGCAGGCAACTAAAGAAGAGTACAGGGATCTCGTTAGGTCGTGCAGAGTGGAAATTAGAAAGGCAAAAGCCCAGCTAGAACTCAACCTGGCCACTGTCGTAAGAGATAACAAAAAATATTTTTACAAATATATTAATGACAAAAGGAGAGCCAAGGAGAATCTCCATCCTTTATTGGATGCAAGGGGGGGAACATTGCCACTAAGAGTGAGGAAAAGGCTGAGGTACTTAACGCCTTCTTTGCCTCAGTCTTTAATAGTCACAGCAGTTACCCTCAGGGTACTCAGCCTCCTGAGCTGAAAGACAGGGACTGCGAGCAGGATAAACCCCCCATAATCCAAGAGGAAGAAGTTAACGACCTGCTACGCCACCTGGACGCTCACAAGTCTATGGGGCCGGATGGGATCCACCCGAGGGTACTGAGGGAGCTGGCGGAGGAGCTTGCCAAGCCACTCTCCATCATTTATCAGCAGTCCTGGTTAACTGGGGAGGTCCCGGACGACTGGAGGCTCACCAATGTGACGCCCATCTACAAGAAGGGCCAGAGGGAGGATCTGGGGAACTACAGACCGGTCAGCCTGACCTCGGTGCCGGAGAAGATTATGGAGCCGTTCATCTTGAGGGTGCTCACAAGCCATGTCCGGGACAACCAGGTGATGAGGCCCAGCCAGCACGGGTTCATGGAAGGCAGGTCCTGCTTGACCAACCTGATCTCCTTCTATGACCAGGTGACCCGCCTGGTGGATGAGGGAAAGGCTGTGGATGTGGTCTACCTGGACTTCAGTAAAGCCTTTGACACTGTCTCCCACAGCATTCTCCTAGAGAAGCTGGCGGCTCACGGCTTAGACAGGTGCACTCTTCGCTGGGTAAAAAACTGGCTGGACGGCCGAGCCCAGAGAGTTGTGGTGAAGGGAGTTAAATCCAGTTGGCGGCCGGTCACGAGCGGTGTTCCCCAGGGCTCAGCACTGGGGCCGGTCCTGTTCAATATCTTTATCAATGATCTGGACGAGGGGATCGAGTGCTCCCTCAGTAAGTTTGCAGACGACACCAAGCTGGGTGGGAGTGTTGATCTGCTGGAGGGTAGGAAGGCTCTGCAGAGGGACCTGGACAGGCTGGATCGATGGGCCGAGGCCAACTGTATGAGGTTCAACAAGGCCAAGTGCCGGGTCCTGCACTTCGGCCACAACAACCCCAGGCAACGCTACAGGCTTGGGGAAGAGTGGCTGGAAAGCTGCCCAGAGGAAAAGGACCTGGGGGTGCTGGTTGACAGCCGGCTGAACATGAGCCGGCAGTGTGCCCAGGTGGCCAAGAAGGCCAACGCCATCCTGGCCTGTATCAGAAATCGTGTGGCCAGCAGGAGCAGGGAGGTGATCGTGCCCCTGTACTCGGCACTGGTGAGGCCGCACCTCGAATACTGTGTTCAGTTTTGGGCCCCTCACTACAAGAAGGACATGGAGGTGCTGGAGCGTGTCCAGAGGAGGGCAACGAATCTGGTGAAGGGCCTGGAGCACAAGTCTTATGAGGAGTGGCTGAGGGAACTGGGGTTGTTTAGTCTGGAGAAGAGGAGGCTGAGGGGAGACCTCATCGTGGTCTACAACTACCTGAAAGGAGGCTGTAGTGAGGTGGGTGTTGGTCTCTTCTGCCAAGTAACTAGCGATAGGACGAGAGGAAATGGCCTCAAGTTGCGCCAAGGGAGGTTTAGATTGGACATTAGGAGAAATTTCTTTACTGAAAGAGTGGTCAAGCCCTGGAACAGGCTGCCCATGGAAGTGGTTGAGTCCCCATCCCTGGAAGTATTTAAAAGACATGTAGATGTGGTGCTTAGGGACATGGTGTAGTGGGCATGGTGGTCTTGTGTTGATAGTTGGACTCGATGATCTTAGAGGTCTTTTCCAACCTTAATGATTCTATGATTCTGTTATGCTTATATGTCCTTACAGCACCTTTCTTTATGAAGAGACCTATATAAGACCTCTGTCTCTCCTATCGGTACAAAACCTCAGTGTTTAGATTTTTGAAAAATACCGGAGTGTGTTGAAAAAAAAATGCCACATTGTGAGCAGCTGCATTTCTCATCATTTGTTTCTTCTCCAGTGTTAAAAAAATATGGTCTTGTTTGATGCTGCGTTTCCCCCCTTCAGTAAAGAAATCATTTTTGCTACAGGATTCAAGTCCAAGAAGTCCACTGGAAAATAATGATTGTCCTCCTTTCTGTTTTGACAGTCTTAAAGACCCATCACTATTTTTACTTTACTACTGAGAGAAGGAGGCAGGTACCAATTTCACATATTGTGGAAGAAGGCTTCATGCTCCAAAAGCCGATCAAAATACACCAAACTCCCCAAAACCAAAATCTGTAGGTGAGAACCTGCAATTTGATATGTTTAGAAACAGCTGTATTTTACAGGAGTTCAAAATAACCTCAACAATGCTGATCTGACACTGCATGTTCTTCTTGTAGTCTTTTCAACTAGATTTATTAAGGAAAACATTTGACTTCTTCAAGAAGTTGGACAACATTCTGTTGCCAACTTTGCAAACACAAGGAAGGGTTGTCATATCCTTTTCTTCTGGATTGTGGATGGTGTTTCAGGATGCAAAAGCTACCGCTCTACTAGTAAATTAAACAGTGCTGGGTATGTTTCTGGACCCTGGAACTCAATTATTTACACTGTTAAAATTATGGAGTGGTCCTTGGCATGGGTTTGGCCTGATCTGACTCGTCTCCTCCATCAATTCCTAGGCATGATTTGGGAGTTAGCACAGGCAAAGGTCTGTTCCCAACAGACAGTTCAAAATCATCACCCTCCACCATGGTTTTGAGGGCTGAGAGATTTTAACCATATGGGTATGGATTTCCCTGTACCAGAGCACCTTCCCAAGCATGTTTAATTTATGACTATAGATGTGGCCAAGGATAAAAAGACTCAAGGACCATAGCCGTCTACCTTTCACACCTACTGTTTAGGTTTTAAAGCCTATTACAGGATCTATAACAAGATCCATTACATCCTATTACAGGATCCATCCAT